>NC_140590.1:103446288-103966288 GCF_964204655.1 Triturus cristatus | reverse complement strand
TTATGTTTTTTTTCTGTACATTTTCTTCCACTAACTTCTTCAGCATGCCTTACTGGAAACAAACCATCAGCCATATTTGCACTTCGCCATCTCCTCATTCTATCATCATGATTCTCCTGTCCATGTGATCTACCAAACATGAATCTATACCTTCCGCTACTCCTCTGTCGTTCCCTGTCATGCATCTCATCTTCCTATTCAGTCAATGCTTCGAACTGTGTTGGTCTAGGTCTCGGTTCTAGATTCATCATTATCTCTCTCAAATTTCTTAAAACCGCTAAATTAAATGAACTATGTTCTGGAAGTGCCAAAACTCCATAATTTTTTGTATACTTTGCCCAATTGTCCAACCAAATATAAGTATGATATCCATATTTTGCATGTGTAGAGAACAATGAGAGAGATAGGGAGGCATGGGGTGCGTCCGTATCCCCTGTGGTATGTATTAGTTTAATCAAAGCTGGACGAACCCAGAAGTGTTGGTACAGTCACTGTCAAGCAGTGCTTGGGAACCCACTAGGTAAGTAAAAAGACCCTTCACACACCAACCTAGTTGGTGTCATGCTTCATCATAGGGGTCCCAACTGGGTGGCCGAATGCCCCTCGGTTGTGCTACGACGCCTGACTACAGCAGAGCTGGTGTGGTGCAAAGGTGTGATGTGGTGAAAGTTTAAACATATCTCTGAGAGTCCTTGCCGGGGAAAGTTTATTAATGGCGGCTCAGGATATGTTAAAAATAAAACTATGTGGTGCAACTACGAAAGAGTTTAGTTTCTAATAGTTGTCTATGTGGTTGGTCTACATGTTTCAGCCCACGTCAGGGTGTAAGGGGCTTTCGTCAGGACCAGTGAGTGCAGTGAGTGGCAAAGTGAAAGATGCCACGTGGATGGTGAAAAAATAAAAAGGTAATTTACCTACACACTCGCTAAGGTGTGTGGAATCGGTATCGGCTCAATGGCAGACACCGCAGCGAAAAAAGACACTATGGCTGAGTGTGATCGCTGATCAGGATGAGGGAGGAGTGCGCTCCTCGGTACACAAATTTTGGTCATGAAGCAGCACTCGCATGGCACCTACTGCAGTCTCCCGGATCCCAAGTCGGTTCCCAAGCACTGCTTGACAGTGATTGTACCAACACTTCTGGGTTCGTCCAGCTTTGATTATACTAATCCATATTTTGCAACCATAAAGGATGCGGGCGATTTCGGTGGAGGAAGCAACTGTCCCTTTCTAGTCTTAATCGGTTTGTCCTTTTTAACCCCTTCGCTGCCAGGCCTTTTCCCCCTCCTGTGCCACGCCCTTTTTTGGCTATTTGGGGTAGTGCGGGCTGAGGCCCCTGTAACTTTTTGGCCACATAAGGTATCCACGCCAAATTTGCGTCCTTTTCTTCCAACACCATGGGGGTTCTGAAGGTACTCAGGGTTTGTGGATTCCCCTAGAGAGGTCACAGAAATGACCCAAAATACAGCAAAATTAAGGTTTTTTTGGGGAAAATGGGAAACACGGGCTGCAAATGAAAGCCTCTGGGTTTTTCCCTGCAAATGTTATCAAAAAAGGGTTTGTGGGGCTGAAATCACCATTTTCCCAGCTTTTAGGGGATACCAGACTTTTGTCAGAAACCCAACATTTTTTACACAGTTTTGGCATTTTTCTGGGACATAGCTTATTTTTGCCATTTTTTGTGCTTTCAACCTCCTTCCAGTTAATGGTAGAAATGGGTACAAAAGCAATAATGGATCCTGGAAAGCTATACATTTTGGAGAAGTAGAAAAAATTCTGAATGCAGCAAGGGGTCATTTGTGTAGATTCATCAAGGTTTCTTTATAGAAACTAACAGTTAAATATAGGATAAATTGAAAATTTGTTGAAAAAAAAAAGCCTTTTGTGTCAACGTTTTCACCCGTAACTTCTTCTAATTTTGACAGCTCTTTGAAAGCAATATACCGTTACATCCGCTGGACATTACTGGTTGTGGAGATATATAGGACTTGTAGGTTCACCAAGAACCCGACGAACCCAGAGCCAAAAACTGAGCAGCAACTTGCAATGTTTTTTTATTATGTACCGGGTATATAGTAATTATTCTGTAAAAATGTGTACATGGAAAAATCGGTATGAAAGACACCTATGTATTTCTGAAATGGGAACAAAATATAGAGTTTAGAAACAGTAGATATTTGCACATTTCCAAAATTGGGAATACTCATACTAGCATGAGAATTATCAGTCATTTTTTAGAATGACTTCTTTTTTACACAATGTCTTTCATTTGGAAGGCAGAAATGCATCGAAAGTCAATAGGTAATAACAGTTCCTTTACAAATCTGAATTACCCTAAGTCTCCCGATAAAAATGGTACCTCACTTGTAGGGGTAGGCATAGTGCCCACAACAGGAAATGGCTCAAAACCCAACGTGAACACACCACATTTTCACAATGCAAAATGACCCTTTTTTAGCAAAGTGCCTAGCTGTAGTTTTTTAACCCTAGCTCTCCCGGCACCTAGGGAAACCTAGCAAACCTATACATTTTTGAAAACGAGACACCCAGGGGAATCCAGCATGGGGTGACTTGACCGCCTCCCACCAGGTTCTGTTACCCAGAATCCCTTGCAAACCTAAAAAACTGCCAAAAAAAACACTTTTTCCCCATATTTCTCTGGTGGAAAGTTCTGGAATCTGCGTGGATCCACAAATTTCCACGCACCCCGCGTTCCCCAAAGTCTTCCGAGAAAAATGGTACCTCACTTGTGTGGGTCAGCCTAGTGCCCGCGACAGGAAACGGCGCAAAACGTAACGTGGACAAACCTCAATTTCGTAGAGAAAAATGACCCTTTTTTGGCAAAGTGCCTAGCTGTAGTTTTTGAACCATAGCTCTGCCGGCACCTAGGGAAACCTAGCAGACCTATACATTTTTGAAAACTAGACACCCAGGGGAATCCAGGATGGGGTGACTTAACTGCCTCCCACCAGGTTCTGTTACCCAGAATCCCCTGCCAACCTTAACAATTGCCAAAACAAAACGCCTTTTCCCCACATTTCTCTGGTGGAAAGTTCTGGAATCTGCGTGGATCCACAAATTTCCACCCACCCCGCGTTCCCCAAAGTCTTCCGAGAAAAATGGTACCTCACTTGTGTGGGTCAGCCTAGTGCCAGCGATAGGAAACGGCGCAAAACGTAACGTGGACACACCTCAATTTCACAGCGAAAAATGACCCTTTTTTGGCAAAGTGCCTAGCTGTAGTTTTTTAACCATAGCTCTGCCGGCACCTAGGGAAACATACCAAACCCACACATTTCTGAAAACTAGACACCCGGGGATTCCAGGGAGGTATGGCTTGCGTGGATCCCCCAACGTTTCCTTACCGAGAATGCCCTGCAAACCTCAAATTTAGCTGAAAAAAATCACCTTTTTCACACATTTTTGTGTGGGAATGTTGTGGCATCACCGGGCTGACACAAATTTCCTACCACCCAGCGTTCCCCCGGGTCTCCCGATAAAATCGGTGCCTCACACGGGGCCAAAAACTCATGGGACCCCCTTTGCAAAACCAGGTTGTTTTGTGATCGGTAATTTTGATGTCTCCTCAATAGGTTTTGGGCCCTTGCCTGACGCGGGCACTAGGCCTACCCACGCAAGTGAGGTACCATTCTTCTCTGAAGACTTTAGGTAACGCAGGGTGGGTTGAATTTTGTGGACCCACGCAGATTCCAGAACTTTCCACCACAGAAATGTGAGGAAAATGTGTTATTTTGGACACATTTTTAGGTTTGCAATGGATTCTGAGTAACAGAATATGGTGAGAGACAGTGAAGTCACCCCATCCTGGATTCCCCTCGGTGTCTAGTTTTCAAAAATGTACAGGTTTGCTAGGTTTGCCTACGTGCCAACTGCGCTAGGGCCCAAAATCCACAGGTATGCACTTTGCTAAAAAAAATTCGGAGCGCAGTGGGCTTTCTGCCGTCCTGGGCGGGGGGGGGGGGGGGTCGGGGAAGGGGGTTTCATCCCGATATGCCCCTAAAGGGGCAGAAAGACTGTGGCTATTTTTTGTGGGGGTGGGGGCATTGGTATGACCATTTTGGGCAGCCCCCACCCCCACGCATAAAAAAAGCCTGCGTACTCGCTGGCGCCTAGTGGGCCACTGCCACCATCTGCCCTCCCGGGGGGGGGGGGGGCAGAAAGACTGGAATTTCTCTGGGGGTGGGGTGGGGTATTGTCATGTCCATTTTGGGCCAGGGGGTGCCAGATTGGGGGCTACAGCTCCCATCTGCCTCCTGGGGGGCAGAAAGAGTGAAATTTTTGTGGGGGGGAGGGTGGGGGCATTGGCGTGCCCGTTTCAGGCAGCCCACACCCTAAAAAACAATTGCGCAAAAAAAATCCCTGGTGGATAGTGGGCTTTCTGCCTCTCTGGGGGGGGGGCAGATTGAGGGCTACTGCAGAAAGGCTGTAATGGTGGCGGGGGTGGGGGCGTTGGCATGCCCGTTTCGGGCAGCCTCCACCCTAAATAAAATTGCGCAAAAAAAATCCCTGGCGTCAAGTGGGCTTTGCCCAAGGGGCCGCTCCCCCCTCACTGGTGTCTAGTGGGTGGATCCCTGCTTGGGGATCGCCCTACGTGCTCAGGGGGCTGAGATAGCCCCCTGAGCACGTAGAAAGTAAAACTGAAATGAGCCTCTTGGCTCATTTCAGTTTCAGTTTCAGTGTAATGACGTCGGCGCGACGTGCGCGCCGATCGTCATTACACTGAAAGCAGGGGGGTGCCTCGGGAGCTGGGGAAGCTCTTCCCCAGCTCCCGAGGCTATTTTCAGTGAAAGGGAATCCCTCTGGTGCCCGCACCAGAGGGATTCCCCAGGGAGCTGGACTCGTCATGGGCACAGCGCGACTGTGCTCCCTGACGAGTCCAGCGCGTCATGGGCACAGAAGGGGTTAAATAAACTCTTGATTTTTCCAAACCAGGACTTTTTCTCTTTTTCTGGTGGATCGTAATACATCATTTTGTCTCCTGTGTATCGCTAGTTTTTTCCTACGACTATTCAATTCTGTTGTTTTAACCAATCGTAGCACGACTCACACTAATGCACCAATCCGGAGCATCTATGTCACTTCTGCAATTTTCCAATCCTAGCGCGACTTACACTAACGCACCAGCTTTTCTCACTACTCCTGCTTCTGCTGACCCCTCCTTTACAACATTTTTCTCGGTAAGCTCCTTACGCTCTTTTAACGCTCTTTTAACTTACAAATCTGTTAGTAACAACATAAAAACGCCACAATTATCTGTTTCGCTAACAAAAGTATAGTTAATGACCTTTTTCACAAGAATTCCGTCTTTCCTGAGAGCAGCGCTTACCTCTGCCCTACTACGGAATCGTTACTTCCGTTGATAAAGTAGCACATCCATCAACTTTACCCTTCTAACAAGCATCAGCTAACCGTTTCTCCAGAATTAAGACACCTAGTTGGAGACCCAATGCTCCTGAGAAATAAAACCAGAGTTTCACAATTAACCTGAATGCTATTTCATTCACGCACTTTCATACGGAAAATGTAGTAGATTCACACAGAATTCTGTCTCTCCCGAGAACAGCGAACAGTCTGTTCTACTACAGAATTATGACACACGTTAATAAAGTAGCACTTCCCTCTACTCTATCCTTCTAGCAAGCTTAGTGAACACCTATTACCTTTCCAGTGATAAGCGGAATCAGAGTGCCTTCTGGACTCCTGGTACCTAAGACCAAAATTTCACAGGTGACCTTCGCTAACATACATTTCTCTCATACAGGAAATATCCCTAATGGCAACACACGACGATGCTACAAATCGAACCCAGACAATGCGTCGTGCAACTCCAATCGTCACAAGTTTTCCCCGTGTACCTACAGGGCAACAACAATTCCGTCTTTCCCGAGAGCAGCGCTTACCTCTGCTCTACTACGGAATCGTTACAAGCTTCCGACTTCCTACATCAAAGAAGCCGTCAAACAACACAAAACTCAACGCGACCCAACATAGAGTGTTAATACATAAACCAATTCTTATCCACAATCAATAAGCAATTTACAAGCAATAATCACCAAACCAAAACAATAAAAACCATCATCTTGCTACCAGAAAAACTGATGGAGCGCAAAAAACCCTAGTAACGGGAAAACAAACCCGTATGGGTATCCTCCCTTCGGCAGACCAGACGTCACACTAACTCATTCACACATGCAGTCATTGGTGGGGCCCATAACACCATCACTCACACTAACCATTCCACGGTCTGCACACAAAAAAAGGGATGAGCGGTTCAAGCGCTTGACATGTGAGGGGAATACCTTATAACCTATAGGGAAAGAAAAATTATTTTACAACAATGTACATCAATACCCCTTCCACCTATAGATCTCAATCCTAATCATCAAGGCACAACTCCCACAATGATCGATGAATCATTTAGTTGGATTGGTTGATGGTGATTTAGAACCAGCTAAAACACATTCAAGATTTTGATCTTAATCAATATCTGTTTACCTAATTTTCTAGAAGAGTTTCATTCGCATTTGGAAATTTATATCAAATTTCAAAATATAGCACAGAACATCATATTTACCTAACCTGGCTATTCGGAGTCCTCTAAGTCATTGGTTCATATTGCAGTCAGCTGTCAAAGTTCAAAGTTCTTTGCTCAGCACGCTACAGTCTCAATGGATCGGCAATGACCAGAGACGTGTAAGCATCTGTCAGTGCCCATAGAATTAGGAAAAGTTTGCAGTCATCAAATAATTGGGCAGCATCTGGACCATCTAGGATTCAGGAAAACGCAGCAGTCACCCTAAGCAGTAGAGTTCGCGTAGCGTCACCGTCGTCAGCCTCTCTATTCTACCGTGTATTTTTTATAATAAAATCAAAGCAAGAAGATACATTTCGTTATTTTAATACGGTCGTGATTGGTTGGTTGAGATCGGCCGATGCTAAAGTTTGGGATTTTGGTACAGTTCAAGGGGTGATGTCACAAGTTCATTTAAAGTCAGCCTGTTCTGGTTCACTGTGAAAGTCTATTGTCTTTCGTCTTGGCCGTCATCCCACAGTGTCCTTGCTTGGGTACACGGAGATCAGGGTTCACGACGAGGTCTGGAAGACTTTGTCGCTTCTACGCACTTCACCCCATGCCTCCTGGGACAGTGGCCACTTTATCGTGTCGCGTCCTCGGCCATTTTGAGTTTTAGGCCCAAACGCCAACTTAAGTGAAACAAACACAAAGAGTAATTAATGCATATAAATAATAAATCCAATGTTAACCCCTTACTAATCCCTCTATGTGCTGATATTTACCTAGCATATAGCGACATTTTAAGCAATTATAATCACCCTTTTGGTCCTCTTCTTCAGCAACATTACAAAGACACCGCAAAGCAACATATATCATGCAGTATTCTATTTATTACATATACTACTATTAGTATGCGTACAGATTTTAGTCAATAAAGGTTATTTAGCCATGCAATATGCATATCCCACGTGTAATTTGAATATTAATAATGTTGATTAATAAACATGCACACTCATTTAATAAATTATAATTAATAGATTATTCAATTAGCATTTTCATGCTGAATGGGGAGGCATACAACATTTCTTACTACCCGCTCCATCGCAGTAAATCTAAAGCTAAATGTTGCCGGTTAGACTAAATCTAAAGCTAAATGTTACCGGTAAGACTAAGGGCCAGATGTACGACGTGATTTTGCATGCGCAAACGGGTTTGCGAACCCGTTTGCGCATGAAAAAGAACTGTTGGCCATGTACAATTCCTAAATAGCAAGTCGCAATTTATTTGCGACTCGCTATTTAGGAATTAAGATTCGCAATTAGGAAGGGGCGTTCCCTTCCTAATTGCGTCCGCAATGCTATGTGTAAATGTTTTGTGACCGCAATTGCGGTCGCAAAACACTTGCAAATTACATCCCTCTTCAAGAGGGTGGTAATGCAGTCGCAATTTGGAAGGGGTCCCTGGGGGACCTCTTCTACTTTGTGGCTGTCTCTAAAAATATTTTTTAGGGCAGGCAGTGGTCCCAGAGACCACTGTCTGCCCTTAAAAAATTAAACGAAAATGTTTCATTTAAAAAATAAAAAAATGTATCCCGTTTTCCTTTTAGGAGAACAGGCTGCATTTTTTTTTAAAAAGCTGCGCTATTTAAAAGCAGTCCCAGACATCGTGGTCTGCTGAGCCCAGCAGGCAACCATCCCTGGGAAGTCTGGCATCCCTAATGGGGTCGCAAATTGCGAGAGGCTCATTAATATTAATGAGCCTCGCAATTTGCGACCCCACTGGGAATCGCAAAACAGTGTAATAACACTGTTGCACATTTCATTTAGCGCCTCGCAATTTGCGACTCGCAGTGAGTTGCAAATTGCGAGGCTCTAAATGAAAGGGTCATACAACTGGCCCTAAATCTAAAGATAAATGTTACTGGTAAAACTAAATCTAAAGCTAAATATTGCCGGTTAGACTAAATCTAAAGCTAAATGTTGCCGGTTAGGCTAAATCTAAAGCTAAATGTTACCGGTTAGACTAAATCTAAAGCTAAATGTTACTGGTAATACTAAATCCGAAGCTAAATGTTACCGGTTAGACTAAAGCTAAAGCTAAATGTTATAGACTAAATCTAAAGCTAAATGTTACCGGTTAGACTAAATCGAAAGCTAAATGTTACTGGTAAAACTAAATCTAAAGCTAAATGGTACCGGTTAGACTAAATCTAAAGCTAAGTGTTACTTGTTAGACTAAATCTAAAGCTAAATGTTACCGGTTAGACTAAATCTAAAGCTAAATGTTGCCGGTTAGACTAAATCTAAAGCTAAATGTTGCCGGTTAGACTAAATCTAAAGCTAAATGTTGCCCGTTAGGCTAAATCTAAAGCTACATGTTACCTGTTAGACTAAATCTAAAGCTAAATGTTACTGGTAAAACTAAATCCAAAGCTAAATGTTACTGGTTAGACTAAATACTGATGCATTTACATATCCTTCATCAGAGCATCATATTAAATTTTGAGATGAATTAGTGAGTTAGCAGGAAGATGCCACCCTTAATCCTTAGCCATGAGCTGGCACTAATGTGAAGAAGCTCAAGCATGAGGTATAGTTCTCAAAGAAACCACGTGTATCAAGCTTTAATGAGAATATATTTTACCTTGATTTAGCTTAAAAATGTAAAGCACTATAGGAAAATACTCCGCAGTCAGGTATTTTGGATTAATCTGTAATCTTGAGTTCATGTTACTGGTTAGACATTTGGGGGGATATTCTCAAGAACGTGCGATAATTATCGCAAAATTAGCTTAACGTAACTTTTCACATCGCACTCTATTGCGGGAAAATAACGCTGTGTTAATGTTGTATTCTCAACACGGCGGTACCATGCGATAGTCTCATGAAAACGCGTCAAATGACCGCGTTAAAATTAACGTGACGCCTAAGAAATGCAAAACACGAACGCGAAAAAAGTGGTGATATCCCAAATCGCAAACAAAAATCAGCGATAACCAGCGACAGGCCTGCAATTCCCACGCTTCATGCGGGAAAATGCACTATAAAAGCAGAGAAAAAAAACATTATAAAAAAATGTAACTGAGTAGCACCATGTACGCACCCGGACGGAGTGCAGAGGACAACGCAAACCCCACAAGCCAAACA
This sequence comes from Triturus cristatus, assembly GCF_964204655.1. Classification (NCBI taxonomy): domain Eukaryota; kingdom Metazoa; phylum Chordata; class Amphibia; order Caudata; family Salamandridae; genus Triturus; species Triturus cristatus. Next base: position 103,956,607 of record NC_140590.1, on the reverse strand, counting down.
GATGACCAGCAAGAAACCTCGGGGTCGGGGAAGGTCATTGGAGGTAGGGGTCCAGCGGAGCTGGCTGACATGGAGAAAATGGTGGCCACAGTTATCAGTCGGGATACGGTGCCAGGAGTTGGGGATCCGGACACTGCTCAACATGACCTGACAACATCAAAAGGGTGAGTAAAGACCAGGGACTGGGGGGACGGGGTGAGATGGGCACAATAGCACACATGCACAATTAAGTAGAGCACACTGCACACCCACAATGACTCTGGATCATATCCCTGATCCCTGTGCCACACTGCAGCACACATGCAAATACCAAGAGGGCCCCCGTCCACCATGTGCCCACAGGGGTCCCACCCCACACAGCACCAATCTGACCACCAACACATGCACACGTGCGAAAGCCAGCAAATATGCGTATTTGTGAGCCACACCAACAATGCAAGTGACACTACATGACGATTAGCACGGCTGCAGTCCAATCATCATGACATTGTGCACGCCACGACACTGAGGCGGCGGAGTGTGGACCACATCCGGAAAGGAGCAGGTCACACTCTGACACATCCATGTGCACAAACAACCCCTGACGTCAACAACACATCTGCGGACAAACCATGCCCAAGAGTCACAACTCGACCAAGAGCCCAATTTACCCAAGTCCGCAACATCTCAGCACTGTAGAAGCACAGAATTCAAAGGCACACTGCCCGAGAGGGATAAGGGGCAGCCAAATCAGAGCTGCAGGGGTGACTCTCGAACAATGCAGCACACACACATAAGAATAAGAGCATCTCAATATTGACAACAATGTGGTACAAACTGCAACACTTTCACAACAGAACACAGGACATGACTGGTGCCGCATGTGTGTACAAAATGGCCAATCACATCAAACATTGCAGGAAACTGTGAGATGACAATGTACGAGTACAACCTCACATCCGTGATGCATTACAAATGTCCACTGTCCCGCATCAAATAGGCATCTCCTCACAAACAGTCACAATGTACACTGTTATGCAGTCTGTATGTAAACTTCGCCAATGCGTCAACATACATGGAACACACTGTGAAACTGCAACTCCCCTTTACATTGCAGAGGGACCATCAACACCTCCTGCAGTGCAGACCCTACATCACGTCAGTGATGATGGAGACGACCTCCAGGACATTGACTACGATGAACTCCAACAGTCCATGGACAACCTCCGCGCCCCACCTCCAGATGCAGGGCATCCCAGCACCATCAAGGTGAGCCCACCCCCTGTACAGACCACATAGCAGGAAGCACCCACCACCACGTCTGGCTGCCAGCTCCTCACCCAAGAACACATGGCGTTCCAACTCCATATGTCAGACTGCCAGAAGGAGCTGGCTGGACAGGTGCTGTTGGGGTTCGACCTCATGGCAGCCAAAATAGATGCCATACGTGGGTGTCTAAGTCCCATCAGTGACCACTTACACTCCCTAACGGACACCCACAGTCCACCCCATGTCCTTCAACAATCCATGGCTGGCGTCGCTGGAGTCATGACTCGGAGACAACAACAACTGTCTAGTCAGAGTGGCTACAGAAATGTCATCTGTGATTTGGGACAAATAAGGAGGGTCATGGAGAACATGGAGTGGATGCAGGTGCATAGAATAGCTACCACGGCTGCACACGAGAAAGCTGTAGATGGGATCTTCCATGCCCTGCAGATCCTCATCATGGGAGTGAAGCCACAAGACATTGTGCAGATGAATGCTGCTGCTACGTCTACATCCACATCTCCGGCCCCTGATGTGTCAGTGTCACACAGTGCTGCAGACCACCACCCACATGTGAGGCACATGAAGCGTCAGAGGACGAAGATGAGGATGAATCTGCCTTAGTGGTAAGAAAAAAGCAGTAGCACTCATCTCCGCCATATGGCTAGTTTCTGCTTGGTTCTGCCCTCCGCATCATGTCCTGGAATAACACCTTCCACTGTCCCCCGATACACTCTGCGACACTAACCTTGGATCTCGACATGGACTGCCATATTTTGTTTGCTTAACAATGAAACAGCTATCAGCCTGTGGAACAGACTCTTCCCCTTCCAAGTAACTTGTCAATCCCTAACGGACTCTGACTGGCCCTCCACAGGGCAAATTGTAAAGTGTTGTCTGCATGGCCCAGTACTAAGACAGCTTCAACACTCCACTGAACGAGAAATATACATTCTAATACACACCGATGTGTCATGTCTCTGATTAATCAAGCATGAAAGCATGGACGAATGTAGGGGCAGTGATTCCCCCTTACGTCCATGTTGCTCATGTTGTGGGACTTGAGACACAGGGTGCATCCCTGCATCATGGTGGTACACATTTGAGCCCTAAAGAAGCCCTGTTGTCAATTGTAGGTCACAAATGGAAGCCTATATGTAATGATTTGGGACACATGTGAAATACTGACGAGTGGGATTCCGTACAATCTTTGACACACAGAAATGGCATTTCGAATACGTGACACCCCAAACAGCCTCTCTGTACAGAGGTGACACACCCACCATCTATTTTCAATTTCTGTGATTGTTAGCACTACATGTTGCACTTACACTTGTCAGAGTGATGTGCTTGTACAGAGGAGTGACATGTACTCAGGGAATGTGTGTTGTAATGAATTTATTTGCACATGCTGTGCCTGTGGTCATTTTGTACTGTCCCATGATTGCTAAGGACTGTCACAATGTGACGTGCTCATGTGAAGAAATTGTCAACGATGGTGTTCCTACGGGCTATTCCTGCTGCAGCTGAAGTGGGGTGTGTTCCACCTTTCTCATCTTCCTCATCATCGTCCAATGCATCTGGCACTTGTAGCCATGGGGCATCGGTGCATACACATATGTTGTGCAACACACAACATGCTACGATCATCTTGCCAAATGAGCGTTCCACGATGCCCCTGGCGCGTTTGTGGGTCCAATTGTACTGCCTCTGGGCCTGTGAGTTCGGGGCTCAGAGGGGTGTCATCATCCAATGGCAGAGTATATATCCTTGATCACCTGTGACAGTGCGGAGAGACATGAGTCAATAGTTTGTTCTGCATGATGTGTTGGCAGGCTCACTCGTTCATTGGTGTGTGATATGTGTGACTTAGTGATTCCTGTTTGACATGTACTGCTTGTAGCAAATGAGTGCCATCAATGTGTATTACGTAGCCTCACTGCTGCTCCTCCCTCCCCCTGAGCCTATTTACTAGTGTGTGCAGCGCGGTTGCATCACTTGCACTCCTACGGCAGACCATTGTCATGCCTATCTGCGCATGTCCACAAGCTTGACGACGACACTGTGATGTTGTGCGTTGAAGGTGGGCGGCCACGTGTGTGTAGGCCTATGGTAAGGATAGGGCGGACACAGATGTAGAGTTCATGGCTGGCTGAACTCGCGATGTGGTTGAGGGTAGACCTTTGGCTTATGCTGCGGTAATAGCGACACACACAACAGTTGGCAAGTATGATCCCTATCCCCGAGCGGGCTTGCGCGCTTTCATTTATCCCTTCGGCCGAGCCCGCACTCCGGGGGCATGCTACATTGCAACATTGTCCATTGCGGGACGGGTGGCGCCGACACTACAACAGAGACACACGCATTACTTACTTCCTTGGCAAGGCCAAAACTTAACCACGCCCAGAGCCACAAGATGATCATCCACACCCCTACGCTCGACTGTCGTATGCCAGCCCACTCCGCTTATGCTTACAGGGGGGTACGATACAGCTACATGTCCCAGGTCTTCCCCACTTCCTGAGGTGACATGGTTGCGTCCACTGTACACAGCACATTGTAATGTGGTAGGGCCCGTGGCCCTCATGCATATATAATGACCACACGGACACACTTAGATAGTTTGTGGAACTAGCTACGGGCATGTGCGCCTTTTATTGCCAGGGTCACATGTCCAGTGACGCCTGTGCTGGATGGGTGTGGGGTGAGTGTAATCCAGCCCTCAGGGAGTGGTTGATGCTGGCAACAACTACAACAGTGATCAGACAATCAGAAGTTCAAAGTTCAAACAGCAAGGGTCCATGACTTGAGCTGCACAGAGTTAGTGGCCCCGGATGCACTGCGGCCGGCACAGACACACCGCCATGGAACAATGATTTGCGGTGCACTGAGGTAGGGCCACGAGAGCTGAGCGGGTCCTCGTCGATGTCCAAGTTGAATGTTGCGGAATGTTTCAGGGGACAGTGGAAGGTGTTCTTCCAGGGCATGATGCAGAGGGCAGAACCAAGCTGAAACAGGCAATATGGAGCAGATAAATGCTACAGACTCATGGTTAACACCAAGTCAGTACCAGCCACATGATGATGAAGACAACCCTCAGGCCATAGTCTCAGACGCCACCAAAGTTCAACCAGAGATTGTCCCTGAATTTCGGTGCACAGAGTTAGTAGCACCAAAGCTGAAAGGAAATGCAGTCTGCGATGAGGCACGTACAATGGTATAAACTCTGCCATTAAAAAATCAAGACTCAGTTCCAAATGTGTGACCTACTTGACCGCAGTGTAGGCCGTAGGTAGTAGTCCGCAAGGGCCCACAGACAAGTGTCGTTGGCTTGCGATGCACAGAGTTGGTGGCACCAGATCGAAGGGAGTACAGTGATATAAATGCTGCCATAAACATATGAACTTGGCCATCATGGAATCAAGACTCGGTTCCAAATGTGTGACCTACTGGACCGCAGTGTAGGCCGGAGGCAGCAGTAGAGTACATCAACGAGAAAGGAGTGCTGGGGGCCTGTGTCGCAGTGGCCGTGATGGTCTGAGGAGGCTGCCAATGTAGCGGGCCTCGGCTTGGAGCTTGCAAAGGCACGTGGTGGCCCCTCTTTGACACACGCTGGTGTCGTCAGGTGAGCAGTGAGGCCTGGTTGCGCAGGGGCAGCCAAGATGGGTCTGGGGGCCAGCGGCCTGGGGTGCTGCAGGCACACAGGATCGCAAGCACCGCCGCTCATGGTGTCGACCTCGTGGCGGGCTGAGAGGCACCGCCCTGGCAGACACTTTAGCCATTCCGGAAGAGGACCACGCCCAGAGCATCGGGCATTTTATTCACACCCCTACGCTGACCTGGCGTGACGTAACAAGCTACATTTACGCGATCTTCCCCACTGCCTGGGGTAACATGGTTGTGTCCACTGTCCACTACACTCCAAACACCAGCAGTATATGTCGACATGGACATGTCTGTGGTCTGAATACTGAAGTCAGGACAGCACATCCACGCCACACTTGGCATTGTGTACATTCTCATTCATGCGTCACTTGCCTCCTTCGCTCATGCCTTGTTCCCACCTCTCCCCACATTTTGCTATTGTGTGGCTGAGGTGCCATGCCGTTGATGGCTTGTGTACATGGCTAGTCCAGGTTACCACAGTAAGATGTGCTGTCGTGTCTGGTAGGTGGGCATGTTGTTTGGCATGTTGTATGTGAGTTTGTAACATGTGCATTTCCAGAGTTGTGAGTTGCATGATTGAGGTGTGTGGTGTGTTCATTCGGTACTTACCAACGAGCAATGCATTCCCATAGGTGCAAGCCTCAAAGCGCTGGTTGATGATGGACTGTCGGAAGATGAAGGAATCATGAACACTGCCTGGGTAGTTGGCGAAAACATTAGTGAAGAGTCCCACGTGGTCCAGTATTGCTTGCACATTGATAGAATGCGTGTGCTTCCTGATGCGGAAATTGTGTGCAGTGGGGGCAGGGGGCACAAGGAGTACATGTGTGCAGTCGATTGCCCCCAACACGAGCAGGAAGCCAGCTATGGGGTAGAAGCCTTGCTTGGCCTCCAGCTGTTCCTGTGCAGTGTGTGGGAAGTAAAGGTTCTGGGGTACCAAGCTGATGATGGCATCCAAGACAGGTGTGAGGAACGTGGATAGGGCTGGCTGTGAGACTCCTCCGACTCTGGCAGTTGTTGGTTGGAAGGTCCCAGTGGCCAACAGGTGCAGCACAGCCAGCAGCTTTGTCTGCAGAGGGATGTTGGTTGTGGTTTGTGTTGGTACCGTCAGCCTGTGGGCAATGATGGACAGGATGCAGAGGATGGTTGTCCTTTTGAGCCTGTAGTGGGCAAAGACATCCTCTGGTGTTACGTCTGTGAGGCTGGTGCATTTTCTGAAGGTCCGCTGTCTTTGTCTGCGCTGCCTCTGTGGTAGTACGGGGGGAGGTGCAGGGGTCAGGGGGGTGGCGGGTCTGGGTGTGGTGGCGATGGGTGTTGTGGCCCTCTTGGGGCTCCGAGCTGCATGATCAGTAGCTCCATGGCATCTGTTGTTCTTCTGGCGTGGCTGTGGGCTGGGCTCCCATTTCTGGTGCAGGTTATCGTCCGACTTAATACCAGGTAAGAGCAGGTGTTAATTCCCTGCTGCTAACACGCCTTATCACATGTTTGTGATCTTATCGCTGATCTGGCTGGTCGTTGAGAATGTTGCGAAGTGGTGTTTTTGTGGCTTTTGTACGGGAACGCCTACTCTGCATCTCATTAGCGTTAGTTAACGGTGTCATCTGTGGCGATGTTTTTTGCGGCTGCTATTGCAGGGAAACTGGTGATATCGGTGGTTAGCACCAACTTGTGAAAATCTATCGCCACTTTGGCTGTGATAAAGTGCCGCTAACTCGGCAATAAGTCCTTGAGAATAAGCCCCCTGGTGTGTTTGACATTGATGGTGGGGAACCGTTCTTTCGCGCTTTAAGGAAAATAGCGCCACGCAGCAGCCCTTACATGGCTCCAGGGCTTGGGAGCAAAGACGCCGGCAGTTTCCTTCACTCGCCGCCTCCCGCAGTTCCAAGGCTGTCGCGGTTGAGGACTACAGCCCCCAGCAGCCACTCTGAGTCCCGCCCACATCCGGCGGAAAGCGCGCCCGGAGGCGCTACTTCAGCCGAGGCTCCCCCGGTGGAGCGGGGGAACCGTTCTTTCGCGCTTTAAGGAAAATAGCGCCACGCAGCAGCCCTTACCTGGCTCCAGGGCTTGGGAGCAAAGACGCCGGCAGTTTCCTTCACTCGCCGCCTCCCGCAGTTCCAAGGCTGTCGCGGTTGAGGACTACAGCCCCCAGCAGCCACTCTAAGTCCCGCCCACATCCGGCGGAAAGCGCGCCCGGAGGCGCTACTTCAGCCGAGGCTCCCCCCACGTCGCGGGACGCGCGCGGGCGTCGCCGGGCTGAGCCCGGGCAGAGGGCGGGCCGTCTGTGGCCGTCCGGGGCCAGACGAGGCTGGGCTGGGCCACCCCCCTAAAGTAAGTGCCTCGGTAACGAGAAGACGCTTTTCTTAAACCACGTTACATTGGTTCAGATCTTTATAATTTGGCCATCTGATTCCCGGCGACATCTAGGCACAGTCAAAGCTGAGAATCTACTCCGTTTCCCCTACTACAATGTCAGGCACTAAGAAAGACAAGGTGGTTACGGGGGCAGGCTCCATGAACAACTTCCTTGTCAAAATGGTGAACAAAATCAATGATGATAGAAGGGCTTCTTTGGGCAAAGTAGCTTCTCTAGACCATGACTTCCCTTCAGAAAGAGCAACTACGCCGGAGGCACCCCTAGAGAGCGAAAATAGCACTGATCGTGGGATAGGAGAACTAAACGCATGTAATCCGGCTAGCGTAGCTAGCGTAGTAGTAGCATCGATCCACCAGGCCCCTGATATCAATACGCTTGATTCGATAATGCCTGATAAATTACCTTCTGACCCCGAGGAAGTGGTAGAGGCAACGGAAGGAAGTATAAGAGGGAGACCGGTTAGATCCTGTAGAAAGCAGCAAAGTAAGAGGGGGGGTAAGATGACTCATAGGAGAAGAGGGGACACTTACTTGCTTGATAATCACATCTCCCCTAAAGCCAAATCGAATGAAGAGAGTAAAAAGGAATCTAGCATCACCCTGAGCCCTGAGCAGTTTGGTTTGTTGATCAAAACCATAGAGGCCACTTTTGACCTTAAACTTAAGGATTCCTTTGACTGCCTTGCAGCCAAATTGGACACCGCGAATGCGGAGCTAAAAAGACTAAGAGGTCTATTGGATCAACAGTTGGCAAATCTATCTAAGACAGACCCCCCACTCCCTTCAACTAGCTCAGAGAGCGTTGAGGTTGTAGGGAATGATGCTACAAAAGCCCCCAATTTACTTCCTCTGATCCCTCAGGTCAATTGCATGGTTAACAATCTTACTGTCCCCCCAGCCATCTGTGCCCCACCATTAGATTTGGATGTAGACCCGGCTAGGAGTCACCAGAGATCAGGTTTCTTATGTAACACGAATGCCACACAAAGTAGGCGCAATAATTTTATTAATCTGCCCCCGGATTGCGCCCCCTATGTCGTCGTGTTAGCCAATGTTCCGGTGCATACCCCAGGCTCTTCCGGGCCACAAGAGGAATGTTGGACAGGCCACACGAAGGGCTTGCTCCCTCCCCGCATGACAGGGCCCAAGCCCCGGCCCGCCAGGCGTGACCCACGAAGATCACCCGCACCCCGTCTCCTGACGGAACTCCTGCCCTCGGACCTCCATGTATCACGGGCCCCAGCCACCTCCGGCTTCCCCGGCCGGATCAAGCCGCCATCTTGGGCCCTGCGCCACGAGCCCGCGTGGCCTTCACCCGACCCTAACCCTGGGCCTGGCCGGCCCCGACATCCCGGCACCACCAGCCACCCAGGAGGTGAGCGGACCACTTGGCAGGTCAATAGGGGAACGAAGCGTCAAGGGCTCTCCCCCGCCAGGTGCCGATCGCCTCCAGCTCCCCCAGGCGCTGGCTCCACCCCCTGCTGGGTGTCTGGACACCTTCATCCCGGACCCTCCGACCTCCAAGTGCGAGGGTCCGGACATCAAAGGGCACCTGCCCTATAACTGGAGCAGCTCCGGAGCAGGAAGGCAGTTGTATCCTGGAGTCGAGAGACACCGAAAGAACTCAGCCTTGACGGACTACTGGCGCTGCCGTAGCCCTATCTTGCGAACTATCGTCCTGCCTGCTGGCGCTGCCGCGGCCTTCTGCAACATCCATCCTCGTCGGGACCTGCTGGCGCTGCCGCGGCCCGTTGCAACGACCATCTTCACCGGGACCTGCTGGCGCTGCCGCGGACCGTACCTCGACCATCTTCACCGGGACCTGCTGGCGCTGCCGCGGACCGTGTATCGACCAACTCTACCGGGACCTGCTGGCGCTGCCGCGGCCCGTACCAGCTAAACCACCAAGCTCGAGGATTGTGAGCTATCCACCAGACCATCTCAACTACCAGACTGGTAAACAGACTGTCCCGCTACCCCCTTTCCCTACCTTGAGAGACTTGAATCGAGGGGACCCCTGAGTCCAGACCTCCTTGTACCATTCCATCGTACCTTAAGAAGTGCTTATAAAGAACGCTAAATCTTCTCCTTGTGTGGTATTTGTCTGTGGGGGGGAAGTTATTTGTCTGTACGATCGCTGGAGACGGCTCTCCCCGGAGACCTCTCCCCCTGTCCTCGGCCGACCCTCCCGGTCCGTCTAACATTGGTGGCCAGCGGCGCGATCCGAATCAACGCGTAATCGTACAGAGAGTAGCTCACCCCACAACAAAATCACGATGTCAGCCAAAGATAGCGGTTCCACTGAAAAGTTCCAAATGGATAAGTTGGAAGAATATAGCCACCGCGAACTTAAACAATTCTGCATGGAACTAGGCATTGCTACCACCGGCCTGAGTACCAAAGACGATTTGAAGCGCGCCCTTGAGTCGTGGGCAGAAACTGGGATCACCGGATCCTCCAACCAAAACAGTGTCGCACCAGAGGGGAACGCCACGGCTCCCGAGGAGCGGGGAACGGGCCTCTCGCAGGAGGAGATCCAAGAAAGAGAAAGAACCAGACTGCACGAGTTGGAAATGGCACGACTCAAGATGGACGGTGAACTAAAGTTAGCCGAGCAGAAACTAAATCTAGAGCATATGTGGCTCCGAGAAGAACGAGAAGAAAAGCAGAGACAGAGAGAGCTTGAGGAAAAAAGAATAACACTCGAACACGAGCGCAAACTGGCGGAAATAGAACTTCGGAAACAGAATAAAGAACCGGGGGTGCCTGAGCGACCGCACACCCCGGGGGCAACCGAGAAAAAAGTCCACATCCCCAAGGATGTTGTCCGAGAGTATGTCCGAGAAGACGACATACAACAGTGGTTCAAAGCCTACGAGATCGCCATGACCTCCCACCGGATCGACCGGAGTGATTGGGGAGCCGGACTATGGGGGAGGTTCGTCAACGAAGGTCGCGATGCCCTGTTGCAGCTCCCCGATCACCAAATGTCGTCCTACGACCACATGAAGGCTGCCCTCCTCACCCGCTACGGCCTCACACCCGAGATGTACCGCCAGAGGTTCAGAGATTGCACCCGGATCCCGGGTACAACTTGGGTGGAGTACGTTAACTATTTCAGCCGAGCTTTCGAGGGTTGGATCAAGGGGAGCCATGTCACGACCTACGAACAACTCTTTAACCTTATGGTGTGGGAACACCTGTCGAACAACTGTTTCGTCGAGCTCAGGCAGCACCTCCTCGACAGTAAATTGACTGACCCCCGGCAGCTCGCCGCCGAAGCTGACCGATGGGAAAGCACCCGAGTGGGCCGGAGAGGGCCACACGAGCAAAACCGAAGCAACCCAGGCCAGCACCGTCCTCGGGGAGGAGGAGGAGGCCAGGGGCGAGGGAGAGACGCCCTACCGGCAGCACCCGTGGCCAGCACCCCGCCTCCGGCCGGCCGGGGCAACCCCCCGATGCGTCCTGGGTACCGAGCCAACGTCACGTGCCACCGATGCCAGCGAGTCGGCCATTACGCCAATGACCCGAGCTGCCCGCAGAACCAAACGCCCAAGCCCCGCCAGGTAGCTGCCGCTGCCCTGGGGGAAGAGCGACTATCAGAGGAACAGGAAGAGTATGAGCCGGCCCAGCAAGAGTGGGAACCGGCCGCCATGGTTCTGGCGTGCCTAGGGGGAAAAGACATGGTCCCGCGGGCTCCCCTACCCGCTAACACCAGGAAATACGGTCAGTGGGTGACCATTAATGGACATCGGGCCGAGGCCTTGCGTGACACAGGCGCCAGTGTGACGGCCGTCCGCTGTCACCTGGTGAAGCCCGAGCAGATCCTGACGAACATTCTCTGCCCCGTCCGCTCAGCCGACAATTCTGAAAGTCTGTGTCAAATGGCCTGCGTCCCATTCGAATGGGGAGGGGTCTCCGGCCTGTTGAAAGTGACGGTCCGGGATGATGCCCCCGTGGACTGCCTCCTGGGGAATGACCTCGAGAGTTCCCCGTGGGCCACCGTAGAGAGAAGAGAGCACCTGGGGATGCTGGGCCTCCCGGACTGGGCCTGCATAACCACCCGGTCCATGGCCGCCCGGGCCGACCCCCGATCAGAAGACCCGGAATGGCCAGCACCTCCGCCCCCGGTCGCCCCAGTAGGAGACAACGACGAGGCCAACCCCACAGAACCGACGACCGCAGGGGACGCGCCACCCCCGGACCTTCCCGGCCTGGCTCAGTGGCGTCAAGAAGGGGGGCCCACCCAAGAACAGTTCCGCCAGGAACAAAAGACCTGCCCCTCCCTCGAGGGACTCCGCCAACAAGCCAGCGCCCAGAGCGCAGGGGACTCCACCGGATCTCACTGGGTCTACTGGGATAACAACCTGCTATACAGCGAACAAAGAATCGCGGAGCTAGGGGCCGGTCGAGTGCTGGTGGTACCTCTCCGCTTCAGAGACTTCCTGCTCAACCTGGCCCACGATGTCCCCCTGGCTGGACATCTGGGCCAGGACAAAACTTACAGTCGCCTAGTGACCCACTTTTTCTGGCCGAAGATGAGGAACGACGTCCTGAACCACTGCCGGTCCTGCCCCACGTGCCAAGCCAGCGGGAAGAGTGGCCGTAAGCTGAAAGCCCCTCTGCAACCCTTCCCAGTGGTCACCACCCCGTTCGAGAGGGTAGGAATAGACATTGTGGGGCCCCTGGACCCCCGCACGGCACAAGGACACAGGTTCATCCTGGTACTGGTGGACCACGCCACCCGCTACCCCGAGGCGGTGCCCCTACGAACTGTGACAGCTCCGGTGGTTGGCCGGGCCCTGATGGGGATCTTCTCCCGGGTGGGCTTCCCCCGAGAAGTCGTCAGCGACCGAGGCACGAACTTCATCTCCAAATACATGAAGTCCCTCTGGCAACAATGCGGGGTCACCTACAGATTCACGACCCCCTATCACCCCCAAGGGAACGGACTAGTGGAGCGATTCAACCGCACTCTCAAGGGGATGATTGGGGGATTGGAAGAGCCCCTCCGTCGCCAGTGGGATGTACTACTCCCGTGCCTCCTCTTCGCCTACCGACAAGTTCCCCAGAAGTCCCTCGGTTTTAGCCCTTTCGAACTCCTGTACGGGCACCCTGTGCGAGGGCCCCTCAGCCTAGTCAAAGAAGGTTGGGAGATGGCCCCCCTAAAGACCCCTCCAGACGTCTTCAAGTACCTCCTGGCCCTACGCAATCAGACCCGGCGCTTCAGGGAGATGGCCAAGGCGAACCTCGAGGCCAGCCAGGAAGACATGAAGAGATGGTATGATCACAATGCCTCCTCCGTCGAGTTCGAGCCTGGTCAGCAAGTGTGGGTGATGTCCCCCACCGAACCATGTGCCTTGCAAGATAAGTGGACAGGGCCCTTCAAAGTGGTCGAGCGCAAAAGCCCCGTCACTTACCTCATCGACATGGGGACCCCCCGGAACCCCCTTCGGGTCCTCCACACCAACAGACTCAAACCACACTTTGTGCGCTCAGAACTCAGCCTCCTGATGGCTACGGACAGTGGTGCAGAGGAAGACTCCGAACCCCTCCCGGATCTCCTGAAGACTCAGGAGAAGGACGGTTCCGTGGACGGGGTCCGGCTCTCTGATGCCCTCACCCCGGAGCAACGCCAGGGCTGCCGGGACCTCCTGCTGCGGTTCGCTACACTGTTCTCCCTCACCCCCGGGGTCACCCCTTGGTGTTTGCACGACGTGGACACCGGGGACAGTCCCCCTATCCGACACCGGGCCTACCGCGTACCAGATCGGGTACGGGCCTGCATACAAGAGGAAGTGGCCAGAATGCTCACGATCGGGGTCATCGAGCCCTCGGACAGTCCCTGGGCCAGCCCGGTTGTATTAGTCCCCAAAGCCGCTGCTCCCGGCACCACACCTGAACTGAGATTCTGCGTCGACTACCGGGGCTTGAACGCTGTCACCCGGACCGACGCTCATCCTATCCCCCGAGCGGACGAATTGATCGACCGGCTGGGGGCCGCCCGCTACCTCAGTATCTTCGACCTAACAGCGGGCTACTGGCAGATCGGCCTCACACCCCGGGCTCAGGAACGGTCAGCCTTCTCTACCCCCGATGGCCACTACCAATTCAAGGTCATGCCCTTCGGCATGAAGAACGCCCCCGCCACGTTTCAACGCCTTGTGAACCAGGTCTTGGCGGGGCTCGAAGAGTTCAGCGCTGCCTACCTGGACGATATCGCTGTATACAGCCGCCACTGGTCCGACCACCTCCTCCACCTCCAAGAGGTCCTACAGGCCCTCCAGCGGGCCGGCCTCACGATTAAGGCCGGCAAATGCCAAATTGGTCAAGGGTCCGTGACCTACCTTGGGCACCAGGTGGGAAGCGGGCTGGTGGCCCCGCTGCAACTTAAGATTGCTGCCATCCAGTCCTGGCAGCCCCCCGTCACCCAGACCGAGGTCCGAGCCTTCTTGGGGCTCACCGGCTACTACCGGCGGTTCGTGAAGGACTACGGCAGCATCGTAGGGCCCCTCACGGGTCTCACGTCCAAAAACCAACCAAAGCGGATTAACTGGACCCCCGATTGTCAAGCGGCCTTCGAGAAGCTGAAGGCCGCCCTGTGCACCGCCCCTGTGCTCCAGGCCCCCGATTACAGTCGGGAATTCGTGGTACAGACAGACGCCTCCGACCACGGCATCGGAGCGGTTCTTTCCCAATTGAACCCCGAAGGTCATGACCAGCCGGTGGCCTTCATCAGCCGACGTCTCCTGGCCCGAGAACAGCGCTGGAGTACGATTGAGAGGGAGGTCTTCGCAGTGGTGTGGGCCCTCAAAAAGCTCCGGCCCTATCTCTTCGGTACCCACTTCCGGGTACAAACCGACCATCGACCCCTGCAGTGGCTGATGCAGATGCGGGGGGAGAACCCAAAACTATTGCGCTGGTCCATCTCCCTGCAGGGAATGGACTTCACCGTGGAGCACCGACCGGGCCAAGACCACGCCAACGCAGATGGCCTGTCACGCTTTTTCCGCCTCGACGAGGAGAGTCCCCAAGAAGATGGGTGACTCTCCCCGCCTTCAGCTGGGGGGGACGCATGTTGGACAGGCCACACGAAGGGCTTGCTCCCTCCCCGCATGACAGGGCCCAAGCCCCGGCCCGCCAGGCGTGACCCACGAAGATCACCCGCACCCCGTCTCCCGACGGAACTCCTGCCCTCGGACCTCCATGTATCACGGGCCCCAGCCACCTCCGGCTTCCCCGGCCGGATCAAGCCGCCATCTTGGGCCCTGCGCCACGAGGCCGCGTGGCCTTCACCCGACCCTAACCCTGGGCCTGGCCGGCCCCGACATCCCGGCACCACCAGCCACCCAGGAGGTGAGCGGACCACTTGGCAGGTCAATAGGGGAACGAAGCGTCAAGGGCTCTCCCCCGCCAGGTGCCGATCGCCTCCAGCTCCCCCAGGCGCTGGCTCCACCCCCTGCTGGGTGTCTGGACACCTTCATCCCGGACCCTCCGACCTCCAAGTGCGAGGGTCCGGACATCAAAGGGCACCTGCCCTATAACTGGAGCAGCTCCGGAGCAGGAAGGCAGTTGTATCCTGGAGTCGAGAGACACCGAGAGAACTCAGCTTTGACGGACTACTGGCGCTGCCGTAGCCCTATCTTGCGAACTATCGTCCTGCCTGCTGGCGCTGCCGCGGCCTTCTGCAACATCCATCCTCGTCGGGACCTGCTGGCGCTGCCGCGGCCCGTTGCAACGACCATCTTCACCGGGACCTGCTGGCGCTGCCGCGGACCGTACCTCGACCATCTTCACCGGGACCTGCTGGCGCTGCCGCGGACCGTGTATCGACCAACTCTACCGGGACCTGCTGGCGCTGCCGCGGCCCGTACCAGCTAAACCACCAAGCTCGAGGATTGTGAGCTATCCACCAGACCATCTCAACTACCAGACTGGTAAACAGACTGTCCCGCTACCCCCTTTCCCTACCTTGAGAGACTTGAATCGAGGGGACCCCTGAGTCCAGACCTCCTTGTACCATTCCATCGTACCTTAAGAAGTGCTTATAAAGAACGCTAAATCTTCTCCTTGTGTGGTATTTGTCTGTGGGGGGGGAAGTTATTTGTCTGTACGATCGCTGGAGACGGCTCTCCCCGGAGACCTCTCCCCCTGTCCTCGGCCGACCCTCCCGGTCCGTCTAACAAGGAAGTGCATGATTCCCTTAAAAACAAAGTTGTGGCTTGGTTGAGTGCTAAATGTGGTTTCCCTTCTAAACTTGCTGGAGACATTATCACGACTAGGAGAGTAAATTGGATTGGTCCTTCAAGGAAAACTTGTAGAGGGGATTGTGTGGTCGTGAACTTTAAATATCCACAACATGTGGCCACAGTCCTCTTACGGGCAGCATCTTTGATGGAGGACAGCAATGGCGTTCAAGTGCGCCCGTTAGGGTATTTCTACAATCATGTCAATCTAGCCTCCCTGCCCAGACAAAGTCTAAGTCCATTTACCCCGGTGGGGCCCAGACCGGCTCCTCAAAGGTTGCTTCAAGGACGCGATAACCTCTTTACCTGTGGTCCCCCTATTACAACCCATAACAGATTCGATGCTCTCTCAGGTCTCGATCTTTGCGATTGACGGGGTGTCGGAGAGGGTACAGTGGTCGATGTCACAGTGGATTCAATACCAGCGGATCATGTACCTTCTTCTGTCGCGAATGATAACAGTTTACCAGAGACCATAATTGACAAAGGGAATGCGGTCAGACTGTTATCCTGGAACATTGCTGGTTTGCGGTCTAAGAAGGGAGACCCAAACTGGGAAAATTTTGTAAAGTGCCATGATATTATTGCCATTCAAGAGACTTGGGATATGGAGTGTGATTATTGGTTGGATGGTTTTACATCTTATTTTGTACCTGCTTTGCCTTCCCCTGCAGGCCGGAACAAAGGAGGTCTTTTGACGCTGGTTTCGGTGAACATCAAGGGCAAAATAACCCCGATAGACTGTGCCTCCCATAGTTTCCTCGTTTTGGAGATAATATTAGAGGATGGTTGTAAATTGCTTCTTGTTAACTGCTATAATGCACCGAACGGTCATCCAGAAACTGCGCACTTTACATGGTTATCAGATTTTTTAAGTCTTTACAGAGACAAACAATCCACTTCATGTCGATTTATTTTAATGGGCGATTTTAATGTTCATTTGTGCTCACATTGTGTCCTAGTAGATGAAGATGGGACAGATAGCGTGTCCCCCCCTCACCTAGAACATACACAGAAGGGTTTGGCGCTCGAAAATGCATTACGGGAAAATGAGCTGTATGAACCAGAATTCTACGATGAAAGTACACGGGTTGCCACTTATACAGGAAGGGCTAGTGATTCGATAATTGATTTTATCTTTGTTTCAAGAGGTTTTCTGAATTATGTGATCTCATATAATGCAATAGCTATGCCTATGAGTGATCATAATCCAGTGGGGTTGGAGCTAGTCAATAGCTCCTTTTTATCAAAATCAGCTGTCATCCATCGGTCTATAGTGCCTGTAAAGGATAAGGATCAGGGGAGACGAATTAAATGGGAGATGGTTGTACCGGACAACTTTTTCATAACTCTATCCTCCTCAGTTTCTGAAGAGTTAAATGTGTGTGCCAACCCGTCAACTGAGAGTAAGGAGGTTATATCTTCCTTTGAAGGTATTTGCCGGTTTGTGTCCATCTGCCTCACAACTAAAGGTCAGGGGGGCAAACATAAATCGGTGAAAGGCTGGTTTGACAAAAATTGTAGCAAAGCACACAACGGCCTTAAGAAAGCCCTCAATACTCGCCCAAGGGACAAAGCGTTAGTGGCGCGACTAAGAAAGGACTTCACCTTGGCCACTAATTTACGTAAAAATGAATTAAAGAGTAAAGCCTGGGAAGATTTAATGGATAAAGCCACCCTAAAAAACAGCGCGGAGTTTTGGTCGATTATTAATACCCCCTTACTTTCAGGTGACCAAAACTCAGTGCTGGAACTAAATATATCAGAGGAGGATTGGCTTCGGCATTTTGAAAATATTTATGACAGTAATAGGGTGCTGGAACCTTTCATAATCCCTACTATGGGGGTCCCCCTGGAGCCGGTGAGATTTGATATAATCGAGGTACTTAGCGCTATAGAGGAGACAGCAGGCCGCAAGGCCCCGGGCCCTGATGGAGTGCCAGCGGATATGTTCAGGGCAAATCCGTTGTTTTGGGCCAGTATTCTAACAAAAGTTTTTAATGCCTCTGCCGCAGTGGGATTCCCCCAGTCCTGGTCTTTAGCAACAATTGTGCCAATTTTTTAAAAAGGGCAGAGAGGAGACCCAAAATGTTACAGACCAATATCGTTGTTGGACTCCTCGGTAAAAATTCTAGGTAAGGTTGTACTAGCGAGAATATCTGCGTGGGCCAAGGGGAACAACATCCTGTCAGAGGCACAATTCGGTTTTAGGTCTGGGAGGAGCACTGAGGACCAATGCCTAAATCTCCACCTCATAATTTCTAAATATACCAAAGCAAAAGGGGGAAGTATATTCCTTGGCTTCATGGACTTGTCCACAGCTTTTGATCTTGTTAACAGATCCAAGCTGTGGGAAATGCTCCTGAAGATGGGCCTGGACAGTTCCTTGGTACACTTTCTGGCGGAGCTCCATAAAGACCTGAGGGCCCGCATCAGAATGACCACCGACGGAAAGTGTATCGAGAGTTTTAGATCAACTAGAGGGGTCCGTCAGGGATGTATCCTGGCGCCAATGTTGTTCACGCTTTACGTGAACTCTTTGGAGGACGACCTAACGGCTGCCACAAAGGATATCCCGAGCATGGGGGGTGCACCAATTCCGGTGCTCCTCTATGCCGATGATGCGGTGCTAATAGCCAGGACCCCAGTTGCCCTGCAAAAGTTACTCGACTCCTTCGGTAATTTTATGTCCAGTCTCGACCTGGTGATTAACAAAAACAAATCACACACCATGTCAGTAGGATGTGGCAAACGTAAAGAAAAAACCTTTTTTTGCGACGGAGAGGTGATCACAAGTGTGAAAGTCTTTACATATTTGGGAGTGATTTTTGACCAAAGGGGAACTTGGACACCGCAGTTAACATCTAAAGCGAATGCGGTGAGAAGCTCATATGCTGCAATCCTGGGGTTTACTAAGAGATTGGGGGGGAAACCAATGGAGGCTATCCTGGCCGTCTACAAAGCCAAGACAGTCGCGATTGCTAGATACGGGGCAGCAGTCTGGGGTTATGTTAATTCTAAATGCATCCAGATAGAGGAAAATAAATTTCTTCGTTCTCTGTTGGGACTACCCCAGTCAACTGCCACTTACTCTGTACATCTTGAGCTGGGTTTGGGCTATATTCTAGATTTAATCAATCTAGCTCCACTCTTGATGTGGATTAAGCTCTGGCTTAACCCGAACCTCAGCCTTAACCATCTGGTAATCAAAGATTGTCTTATACTAGATCACAGGAGGGATATTCAGTGGCTGTCTTATATTGAATCTATGGCCGCACTTTTGGGACGCCCCGAAATCTTTAACAGCCCAGAATCCCTGTGTAAAGCTGATTTGCTGTGGGTGAAGACTAATTTCACCAGAATACGCATGGCCGAGCATGAAGCGGATGATTTATGTAAACCCTCTGTGAGGGCTCATGTATTGATAACCCCATCTCTTGAGTTGGCTCCTTATTTGCAAGTGGTCACTAATTCTTTTCATAGGTGGCTACTATCCAAATTCCGTTTTGATCAAATCTATATGGTGTTGCGGGACGAGAAAGATTGGTGCAAGCTCGAGGAATCGTCCCCATGCAAATGCGATGGTTTCTCTACCCAGGATAATGCCCATTTTATGTTCTTCTGTTCTTTTTACCATGAACCTCGTACCCGATATTTAAAATCAATTTTGAAGGAGCTGGGTTTTATGCAGTACAAGCCTGCGTTGTTATACTTACAGATGTTGCTTTCCCCTGTAATCATGTATTGCACTGCTAGTTTTTTGGCTGCATCTGTTAGATGTAAGAGAACAAGGTTAAGATTGGAAGCACAGATGAGGACAGATACTTGAATCCATGTTTATTGTAGTGTTGAGTGCAAATTGTAATGAATTTTGTGTAAATAATGCCTTTTTAACTTGCTTTTTAAATCTACCTACTGTTTAATACTGTTTTAATCTGTTCTTAAATCATATGAACGTAAGATATTTGTTGTAGAATACTTTTATGATTTTAATTAATCGAATAAAGTGGACTTTGACTTGACTTGACATTGATGGTCTGCAGCAACTGAAGATGCCGGCTGCTGAAGACGTAGGTGCACAAGTAGGTGCAATGCTGAAGCCACCAGTGTATCTGCATCTCGTGCTCCAGCCCCACAAGTAAGACTGTCAGCAAGGGTGCTGCTGGTAAGAGACTGTGCACGTGAGTGAGCATCTGAGACAGTGTGCATACGTGTGATGGGATGGACCCACAGAGGACAAACGTGATGATAGCACCAGTGCCCAAATTGTAAATTAAAAAAAAAAAAATAAGTATGTGCCGGGGCTCAAAGAATTTCACGTGAGGCTAGTGCAGCTTGCACAACCCGATGGGCTTGCTAGCGCCACTTAATGCCAGTGCCACTGTTGTATGCAAACATGTCTCACAAGCCTATAAGAATGGACTGGACGAGAACATTTTATTGCAATTGTAATACTTTTTAAATACTTGGCTAATGTGCACTACTCAAAAATCGACAGACAGTGACACCTTCTGGTGGACTGTCGCAAATAAGTGCAGGTGTGGAGCACTGGCAAACACCGGCATAAATTAAGCACTGGAGAGCGCGCTGTGAAAAAAGTGAACGTTATAAAATGGCGGCTCCAATAGCCACCATAAAGAGGACGGCTGTCTGGTGACACTTATGATTTCCTTATTCCGACAGTCTTCTGTTTACTTCCTTACATCTTTCATAGTTCCTAGAGCTTAGCAAGTGAAGTGTGCCAGCAATAAC
This sequence comes from Triturus cristatus, assembly GCF_964204655.1. Taxonomy (NCBI): domain Eukaryota; kingdom Metazoa; phylum Chordata; class Amphibia; order Caudata; family Salamandridae; genus Triturus; species Triturus cristatus. The sequence goes on along the minus strand of NC_140590.1, from coordinate 103,936,322 downwards.
ACCAGCCTTGCTGCTCACCTGGTATAAGACTTCCTCCATATCAGGGACACATTACAGGCGGTCTAACCAAGTGAAGGTCTTAGAAATATTACTTGTGAAACAAATAATGTTCTACAGGAGAAGGAGTCTCTAGAGTGGTACCTCCCCTCTGGATGCAGTGCATCTCACATCCATCAGCCCAGTATTGCACCTGCCACTCTTTCACAAATCCCCACTTCATTCTCATTCCACTGCATACTCATTCTACACCCATGAGGCTTCACATGATCTCACTCACCCCGAAGCCAACACCAAAAAGATTGTTACTTTGTTTATGTACCCCAGGCGAGCACATGGATCGTTGCTCTTATGTCGCCGTCTATTTCTGTCCTGAGGGGGGTCTTCTCTGGGATATGCACTCCGCCCGCTCTTTGCCATGGTACTGGAACCCTTGGCCCCCATCCTCAGACAGTGTCTCTCCCAAAGAGTACTCCAATTTGTTAAGCAGGGACTCTCATCATCTCTGATGATATTCTGCTATACGTTCAGGAGCCAGACCAGAACCATCCCATGATACTGCAAGAACTCTTTGGAATTTGGTAGCCTAACAGATCTGTTGTGCTCTCTCTGACACCTGGAAGTGATTCATGTGATAATGAACTTCCTTTGCAGTGAAGGGAGGCATCTGAGAAATATTTGTGGGTGCAAATCGATTCAGAGGTGGAGACAATTATGGCCAAGTGGTGAACAACATTCAAAGGTTTTGTATGTGGATACGCTCCTTGCAAAAGGACAGCGCATCATCTCACACAGTGAAGACAACCAATGGACTCTCTGCCCCATGATGCATGCTGGAGCATGTACGAGACAAATGTGAATAACACAGCAACAGACTAATGGATAAAGCCAAGCTGAAAAGCACTATACGTGACGAGGTTATTCACATACTTGCAGTAAAATCTAAGTGTCTTGGCTAACACCGGACCTGAAAAAAGTCAATCGGTTTGGTGTTGGTGCTTTTTTGTAATGTTCTTGTAAATATTTATTAGTAATGTATAGAGGGTTGAATGATAGATGGAGAGTTTTACAAAGACAGATAGGTAGAAAGGGTTGTATAGATAGATAGTGTTGCACAGATATATAGCAGAAACAGTCGCAAACAAAAGATCGATAGACAGACAGACAGATAGATAGATGGACAGAAAATTGGAATGAACGACACAGCTTCAAATAGTGATAATAGTTACATGTCTGTATAAGCTTGACATACAAGAGCTGTTAGACCTGGTACCATTGGCGTGAGTCTCCCTTCCTCTGTTTTTTATATGATTTCCTGGATTGGATGCTTTGGGCACTGTGCCACTGCTATTCAGTGACATAGTGCAAGTGCTCCCTATGTTAAATTGATGTATTGATTAGTGACTCCATGATTAGCTTATTTGATTTGCATGTCAGACCTTAGTATAGTGCACAATGTGTGCCCAGGGCCTGTAAATCAAATGCTGCTGGTGGGCTTGCAGTACTGGTTGTGCCACCCACAGAAGCAGCCTGTAAAGTGTGTCTCAGGCCTGCCATTGCAGAGCCTGTGTGCAGTCTAGTACTGCCATGTCGACATGGTAAGTGCACCCACTTGCCAGTCCCTAAACCTTCCCTTTTCTTCATATCAGACACCCCTAATGTAGGCCCAAGGGCAGGTTGCATTGTAAGAATAAGATAGGACATGCCCTGGTGTGTGTGGAATGTCCTAATAGTGAATTACAGCCATTTTCGTTTTTCACTGTTGCAAGGCTACCTGTCCCCATAGGCCAGAATGGGCAGTTTGATTATAACACCTTATAATCCTAACTGACCCAGGCAACATGGTAGAAATTCGAGTTTAGTATGCCTGAACTCAGAATGATAAAATACATCTTTTAGTGAAGTTGGTTTTAACATTCTGGGTTTGAAAATACCACTTTTAGAAAGTAGGTATTTACTAAGGGTGGGCGCAGTGCTCCGCTCTGCCCGCGGAGTGTGCGTAGTACTGCCCACTTCGCGCTTCGCAAAGTAGGCGTAGCAGGGGCAGACTACGCACACCCCGCGGCGGAGCAGAGTTGCCCGCCGCCCGCCTCCCTCCCGCCCTCATTTTACAATTACTTAGAAACATTACATAAAGAAAATTACTTAGCTGAGCTGCCGCGTCCCAGGGCTCCATCTTGCTGCTTCCTGGATAGCTTCTTCCTCACGAATGCGCATGCGCGGGCACCTGCGCATTTCTCCTGAGAAATGCGCATGCGCGGGCGTCCGTGCATTCGTGAGGAAGACGCTATCCAGGAAGCAGCAAGATGGAGCCCCGGGCCGCAGCAGCTCAGGTAAGTAATTTTCTTTATGTAAAGTTTCTAAGTAATTGTAAAATGAGGGCGGGAGGGAGGCGGGTGGCGCGTAGTGGGGCTACGCGAAGTGTGTGGGTGGGCGTAGATTTGCCCCCACTGCGTAATGCTTCACGTAGCCTCACTACGGCCAGGGCTGGTATTTACTTACCTAACCATCGAGCCTGCCTCTGTTAGCTTGTGCATTGTGTGTCTGGTTTTGTGAGAAACAGGGGTTGGGGGATTCCAGGAGACCGGGTGAGTCAGCACAGGGCTGAATAGACTTATCTGCATGTAGAGTGGTGGGAGGAGTAGCACCTGGGTCTGAATAGGGCTGTGGTTGCCTTTCACAATGCTGGCTCCACCCCCTGTGCTGTGTCTGAGGACCCTGGCCCACCCTGCCAAAGGAAAAAAGGAGTACTGTAAACAAAGTGCTCCAGGACTGCAGAGAACTGGTTTGGACTAGGTACAGGCCCCTCTGCCTTCAGAGGACAAGGTATATAGTAGTATAAATATGGGGACCCAGACACCAAGACTTTAGATCACTTCTGGAACAACAAGACAAACCTCTGCCAAGAAGAATAACCAAGGAAGCTGTAGGAGTTGGACTGCCCCCTGCCAGTGTGCTGTGTTGATGGGTTGGCCTACAGTGGTGTATTCAGTGCCAAGGAGAGGAGAAGGGACTTTCAAAGAACTTTCATCATCTTGCAGAATATTTCTCCAAGGGCTTGAACTTGTGCTTGCCTCCTGCTAAAGTCTCAGGGCCAAAAGACTTCACCACCAGCTCCCCCCTGAATTTCCTTGCTGGGAATTCTGTCTGCAGAAACCTGTGTGTCGCTGGGAGGTGGAAGCGAGACTCAACGAGAAGAAGCGTGTCGCAGTCGCAGCTGTTGCATCGCCGGAGAAGCGTGTCGCCGCCGCAGAGGTCGCCACCACATCACCAGAGAAGCGTGCCTTCGTCAAAGCTGTTACCCGACGCATCACCGGAGAAGCTTGTCGCCGCTGCAGAGGTCGCCGTCGCATCACCGTAGAAGCGTGTCAAAGGGCCTGTCATGGCTCCAAAGTTACAGAGTTCACCGCACGGCCGCCGGGCGTGCACGCATCGTCTCCAAGTCATCGCATCAAGGGCATCATCTTATCGTATCGCACCGGATTGTCGCATCGAGGCACCATCTTGTCGCATCGTAACCTGAACGTAGTACCAGAATCAACGCATCACCTCCTCTCCGGTAAGGACCAAGACGCATCCCCTACTCTGCGCAAGCATTGAGGTGCGGCGCATCGTCTCCCCCGAAGCAAGGAACCGACGCACCTCCATCCCTGCAAACCTTTGGTTTCTTTTGCGTTACGCATCCAGGTACTTTTGTGAGAACTGTGTCGCATTTATCATCAACTTGAACTAAGTGACTTCTACCATCTTAAAGTCTATTTTGAGTGCAGTATTGTGGATTTTTGTCGTTTGTGGTCTTGTGCTAAGTCTATATAAAGAATACTTATTTTTATAAAACCTGTGTAGTGTCTATCTGTAGTGTTTTCACTGTATTACTGTATATGTTCACCAATGCTTAACACACTGCCTCTGAGATAAGCCTGTCTGTTCGTGCCAAGCTACCAAGGGGGTGGTGGTTAGCGGTGAGGATTTGGACTTGCATTTGTGACTCATATGCAGTAATTAGTGTACACTACTAGTGAGTGCAGACCAAACGCGACCACATACTTTTTGGTAGAAATTGTTTTTCCTTGGACTGTTACTTTCCCTGAGAACTGCTAATTCTTACTGCCATGAGCAGACCAGCTTCTGTTGCATCTATGGATCTAGATTTTGAGGAAGAGAGGTTGGAAACCTACAATTTGAAACAGCTCTGCAGAAAATTGAAAGTTGCTACCCCAGGCATTTCCAAAAAGGATGACTACCAAAAGGCGCTGAGGGCCTGGGTAGAAGCAAGAAATGTCCCTGAGGTGGGGGTGGAGCCCGCTGGGGATGCAGATGGGCAGCTGGATAGGCCAGTGCTTCCAGCTAGGGAAGGGCTACCGTCCTCACCTGGCAGTAGCATCTCTTCCAAAGACCTGTCCTCCAGAGAGCTGGATGACAGGGAGAGAACCAGGGCGCACAGAATGGAGATGGCAAAGGTTAAGATGGAGGGTCAGAGGGAATTAGAGAATAACAGGTTGTCCTTGGAATGAGAGAGAATGAGAATAGAGCATGAGAGGATGTTGAGGGAATTAGAGATCAATCCCTCTGGTGGCAGCGCACCATCTGTGCCCTCAGAAGAAGGCAGGGTATATATCCCCAAGGAAGTCATCAAAGATTTCCATAAGCATAACGATATTGGGCAGTGGTTTGCAGCCTATGAGATAGCAATGTTGGCCCACCGGGTCCCTGAGAAGGATTGGGGAGCAGGGTTGTGGGAACGCTTTGTGAGTGAAGGGAGGGGTACATTGTTAGACCTACCCAGTGAGAATAGGATGTCTTCTGCCCACATGAAGGAAGCCCTGATGACAAGGTATGGTTTGAACCCAGACCTCTATAGACAGAGGTGCAGGAATTGTAAGAAGCTGGAGGCAACCACTTGGGTGGAATATGCATCTTTCTTTTGCAGAGATAAGAATGGTTGGGTGAAGGGTAGCAAAGTGGATACTTTTGAAGCGCTCCATGATTTGTTTGCATGGGAGCACTTGTCTGCTAATTGTTTTCCAGAGCTACGCCAGCACCTTATTGATAGCAAGTTAACTAAGCCTAGGAAGCTTGCTGAGGAGGCGGACCGCTGGGTCAGCACCAGGGTCCACAAGGGTCATTTGGGAGATTAAGCCAAAGGTGGGCAGGGTCCCCTGCAGAAGAGTGGGGGGGAAAGCGTAAACAGAGGGAGTTCCAGAAAGGGCCCCAAAGTAATTCCCAAGGGAAGGGTTTCCAGCCTCCCCCGTAGAAGAAGCAAGAGACCCGACAGGTAAACCTGTTCAGAGGGGCCCCTACAAGTGCTTTATGTGTGGTCAAGTGGGCCACCGTTGGTATGATGCACAGTGTCCCATGAAGGATTCCAAAGCACCACCACGTGCACCACCCCGTCAGATGACGAGTGTAGCCCTAGGAGAGGAGGAGATGTGTGCCCAAGGTGGGTGGGGTCCCGCAGAACAGTCCCTTGTCTCTTTAGGATACTTTGAGATGGTCCCTAAAACCCAGCTGCCTGATAACACTAAAAAATACAGGCAGTGGGTGACCGTCAATGGCCATAGGGTGGAAGCTCTAAGGGACACCGGGGCTAGTGTGACAGCTGTCAATTGCCAGTTGGTGTCCAAGGAGCAGGTTATCCCCCATGCATTCTTCACGGTAGTTGCCGCGGACAACTCATAGAGCCAGTGTGAGGTGGCTCAAGTTCCCTTTGAGTGGGGGGGGTCTCTGGTACTCTTCAAGTAGCTGTGAGGCCAGCCATGCCTGTTGATTGTCTGTTGGGCAATGATTTAGAAAGCTCCCCTTGGGCTAAGGTGGAGAAGAAGGCTCATTTAGAGATGTTGGGTCTGCCTGAGTGGGCGTGTGTGACCACTCGGTCTATGGCAGCCAGTAAGGGTGTTCAAGAGATCCTGGAGCCTGAAAGTAAGGCCCAGGTACCTGCCTTAAAGAGAAGAGGTAGGGGTCACGGGAAACCAGCCCCCATTGTTCCCCCGGTCCAGGAGGAGGCAGACCTTGAGGGGGATGCCTTGGAACCTACAGGGGAACAAGTTGCTGAACTGAGGGACCTGCCTGAGCTGACCCATTGGCAGCAGGGAGGGATTTTGTGCAGATCAGAGGAAGTGCCCTTCTCTTGAGGGTTTGCGGCAACAGACCACAAACCAGGCAGCTGGTGATCAGTCGAGGTCACATTGGATCTACTGGGAGAACGACCTCCTGTATAGCGAGCCTAAGGTTGCTGAGCCTGGGTCAGCCGTGTGCTGGTGGTACCCCAGCGCTTCAGGGCCTTCCTACTGGGGTTGGCTCATGATGTGCCTTTAGCTGGACATCTGGGGCAGGACAAGACCTTTAAAAGGCTTGTTACCCACTTTCATTGGCCCCAGATGCAAAAGAGTTCAGACACTCATTGTAGGACTTGTCAAACTTGCCAGGCAAGTGGGAAAAGTGGAAGGAAGCAAAAGTCTCCTCTCTAACCTTTCTCTGTAGTCAGTACCCTCTTTGAACGGGTGGGCATTGACATTGTGGGGCCACTGGACCCCAAGACAGCCATGGGCAACAGGTGTATCCTGGTCTTGGTGGACCATGCTACCCGGTAGCCGGAAGCCATCCCACTCTGGACAGTGACAGCCCCCGTGGTGGGACGTGCACTGATGGAGATTTTATCCCGTGTGGGGTTCCCCAGAGAGGTGGTGTCAGACCGTGATCCAAACTTCATATCTAATTATATGAAGTCCCTGTGGCAGGAGTGCAGTGTTACATACAAGTTCACCACTCCTTACCACCCCCAAGGTAATGGGCTGGTTGAGAGATTCAACCAGACCCTTAAAGGCATGATTATGAGTCTTGAGGAACCTATGAGGCGTAAGTGGGACGTCCTCTTACCATGCCTTCTTTTTGCTTACCGTGAGGTGCCACAGAAGTCCCTAGGGTTCAGTTCCTCTGAACTGCTGTATGGACACCCAGTAAGAGGACCTTTGAGTCTGGTCAAGGAAGACTGGGAGCAATCTCCCAGGAAACCTTCCCCGGATGTATACAGTTACATAAGGCCTTCAGAAACCAGACTCGTGATTCAGACAACTCGCTCAGGCGAACCTGGAAGCCAGCCAGGAGGAAATGAAGCGGTGGTATGATCAGAATGCCACTCTGGATGAGCTTCAGCCTTGTCAGAAAGTTTGGGTCATGGCCCCTGTAGAGCCCTGTGCGCTCCAGGACAGGTGGACCGGACCATTTGAGGTGGTGGAGCGCAAGAGTGATGTCACCTATTTTGGGAACTTGCGGTCTCCTAGGAACCCTTTGCGGGTCCTGTATGCACAGGACCCCTCGAACAACAGCAGTAGCCAACATGTTCCATCTATGTTGACATCTAGCGCCAAGATGCTCCCTGGAGTGATAGCTGCGCTATATAAATGTACCTTCCATTCATTTACATTCCATGTTAACCGCCTGAAGCCCCACTCAGAAAGGTCCGAAGTGGGCATGCTCTTAGCAACAGATGATGGAATGGACGAGGAGACTGCGCCCCTTCCTGACCTCCTGTCTGTAACAGAGCAAGATGGGTCAGTGGATGGTGTCAGCCTCTTTACCACCCTGACCCCCTGAGCAGCAGCAAGATTGTCGCCAATTGTTGGGACAATTCTCTGATTTGTTCTCCCTGGTTCCTGGTGTCACTGAGTGGTGCGTCCTTGACGTGGACACGAGGACAGTCGTCCTGTGAAGCACAAGGCTTACAGAGTGACTGACAGGGTCAGAGCTCACATCAAAGAGAAGGTCTCCAAGATGTTTGCCTTAGGGGTGATCGAGTCCTCTAACAGTCCTTGGGCCAGCCCAGTGGTATTGGTCCCAAAGGCTGCCTCGCCTGGTGCCACACCCGAACTCCGGTTCTGTGTGAACTACGAGGACTCAATTCAGTCACCAGGACTGATGCGCACCCCATCCCCAGAGCTGATAAGCTCATTGATCGGTTAGGGGTTGCACGGAACATCAGTGCGTTTGATTTGACATCTGGGTACTGGCAGATCGCCTTGACTGATGGGGCCAAAGAGAGGTCAGCATTCTCCACACCGGATGGGCACTACCAATTCCGGGTTATGCCCTTTGGGATGATGAATGCCCCTGCCACCTTTCAGAGGTTGGTCAACCAGGTGTTGGCTGGACTGGAGGATTTCACTGCCGCCTACCTAGATGACATTGCAGTGTTCAGCGCCAGTTGGGAAGAAGATCTGCACCACCTCTGGGAAGTGTTGATGGCACTGCGAAAAACAGGCCTCACGATCAAGGCAAGTAAGTGCCAGATAGGACAAGGTTCCGTGGTGTACTTGGGGCGCCAGGTTGGGAGCAACCAAGTGGCGCCCCTACAACCCAAGATTGATGCCATCCTGGCATGGGAACCCCCAAGACCCAGACACAAGTGAGAGCCTTTTTAGGACTCACGGGGTACTACAGGCGGTTTGTCAAAGGGTATGGCAACATTGTTGCACCCTTGACTGAGCTGACTTCCAGGAAGCAGCCCAAGAAAGTGAACTGGACTGATACCTGTCAGAAGGCTTTTGACGCCCTGAAGACTGCCATGTGCACAGCACCCGTGCTTCAGGCGTTGTGGTAAATAAAAATTCCTTTACCGGGACTGAATTTGATACAGAAACATTATAAAATAGCTCAGTAAAATGAGAGGCAGAATCCGTGATATTAGAGTTTCGGAATGGGCTTTATTCCAATAATCGATTATAATCGGATGCTTCAAGTTCCATCACCACGGGGGTTCAGGAAGTGAAGTACATACTTTATTGACAAGAAGTAACTTTTATAGTACATACATTATAATGAAGTGAATACAGTAGGCGTAACAATTGATAAGGACATTGACGTTTGGTCTGCGTAACCGAAAATGGGTGTAATAATGAGTAAAAAGGAACATGATTGGTTATGATGTAATACATAGGTGGATCTATAAGATAATACTTGGCATTGATGCGCGCGCAGCAGTATGACGTGTAATTGACGTGTAACTAGGGGGTGACGGGGACTTGACATTTAGCTCTATATGTGGAGACGAGAAGTCTGGGGGGTCAAATCAACCTAATCCCAAATCATATCTAACATCCTATGTTTAAAGAACTATGTTATCCATAAAAGAGGGACTCTCGGACAGAATCTATTCTATACTGACTGTGCGTGCGTGTACAAGCGTCTAAGTGTCTACACTGAATGCGAGGGGGTAGGAATATTCCATGGTAACAGGGCTATGAATTACTTGCATGAGGACAGAGAAGATGGGCCTTTTTGCTTGGTAACTGGAAGAATGTTTACTTAAACTACTAGGCAGGAATGCATCGGCTGAGGGGGAGGCAGATAATTCGAAGGTGAAATACAGTTCTTGGCAGAGAGTAAGCTGATGTCAGGCTTCGTGAGCCGCGCAGAGAATGAGACAAAGTTCATGGTCACAGATGCAGGCTCGGGCTGGAGCTTTCAGAGGCAGAAGGCAAGAGGAGTTTTGATGACAGAATCAGGGCCTACTTGCCTGGACTGAAAAGTGGCATAAGTGAACCATATAAAGCCGATGGCCTTTCATATTTAGGAATGGGATATCCGGCCTATACATGGCGGATCTGTCAAAGGACATGTTGACGGTGGACGCACATGTATTTGCGTCTTCATAACTGGAACTGGAGGGAACATACATGTACTTGTGACATGCACATGGAACCGTTGGGGTCCAAGATAGGGGACATAACTGACCAGAAAAATCCATATTTCCACATTCCCTCCTTGTCCCCTACTTGCCCTTCAAGAGATATCAATCTTCATCAATCCATTGATCTGTTCATATAGCATCATTTGTTCTTCTTTCTTCTTCCGGGATCTTGAATGAAAATCTTGATGTGGAATGCACGATGTGGCACACAGACCACAAATTGCTGGTCCACATTGTAGACATAGACAGCAACTGAATAGTATGAGAAGGCCAATACCTAGGAAGGATAAAACTCTCCATCTCCAGGCTGATACCGCATTCCAAAACCAACTGGACCAAGTCCAAGTGCCTGGGTTCTGGTGTATCTGGCTTACAATCTTATGAAGGCGAGTGATGGCTTTATATACAGATGGCGAATTTTCTGGTATGAATACGCAGCAGCTTGATCCGATGACCCTACAAGCTCCGCCCCTATCAGCCAGGATGACGTCAAGGACAAGACGATTTTGAAGCACAACAATCCGCATAGCAGACTGCTCTTCCGTTAAATTGCCTAAGGCGGAAATAGTCTCATTCACTACTGCTTCAAGGGTTCTAGTTAATCTACGTATCAGCTTACTATTAGTAACAGTACCTATATAGGGAAAGATGCCTTTATTAAAATCTACATACTTGTCCCATGCCGTCTCAGTGTAATCGACAATGGGGAGATCTCTCCGTTCTCTGTTGTGTACTAAATGAATATTTCTGTAATAATCAGGAGGAGCTAGGAAAACAGGTGGCAAAAGGAATGCAATGTAGCAGGTACCATCCCAATCTAGAGGTAGACGCATATATGCAGTCTGACCACATATAAAGTAGGAGTGGCGAGAAGCTCTAAATGAAGATTTTCCTTGATCACTGAATTCTACCATAGTAGTGCATTTACTATGGCCCATATGTATGGAACCAACCTTTCTTACACATAATTCACCCCTCGCTGGGAATACTGACATGGTGGGTAAGACTAGTTCAATTTCAGATACGACATTTAGAATCATGAGATTAGGTGTAAAATTACCTAATCCATATACTTCATTTTCTAGATCAGTTCCTGTTCTTTTGGGGCGACCCTCCTTGTCAGGGTAACAGACCTTGAGTAAAGCTAGGTTCAGATTTCCCCATACCCAATGATCTTGGTAAACTGCTGTGTCTGAGTCTATGGAATTAATTAAGCTAAACCATGCTCCACAGGAGCCATTATGTGTAAATGGATGTGGAAAGAAAGGCAGGACTCCTTCATAATTCTGATAGGGAGGGAGTCGGCCACACACCCAACAATTGGTGGCATTACTAGTCTGATGGGAATGATGTAACATACTAATGAAAGTGTTATTGCGCAGCGCAAGTCTATAAGACAATTCATGCGGAGGTAAGTCACTAAAAGAATGTTCAGCAGCAACATTATAAACATGTCTAGAAATAGGGTAATATATGTGCAACAACATACTTGTAATAATTATTAAAAGACTCAATAAAAACAAAATTAATAATGTCACTATGCAGTGGCTACGCAGTGATTTACAATACGCCTGTCGTTTCAACATTTTTCGGGTATTTTCTCTACTCAGGTCCAAGGGATACATGTCAGAGACAATTCAACCGCTTCACCTTGGAGAGGACTTAAACAATCAAATTGCTCGACTGGTTGGGCCTAAGCTTTAGTTTGTAATTTTCAGATTTGTTAGGTTCAACAAAAGGGAGTTTTGTATCAGTCTGTGAGGGAGTGCAGGGCACAATGTCTATATCCGAAGATAGTCCATGAAATTTCTTGATGTGGCTTGAATGAATCCAGCCCTTGCGGCCCTCGATCTTCACGGCTGTTCTTGTGGTCAACAGGACCAACTTGGGTGCTTTCCACCTGGGCTCCAGCTGAGTCTTTCGGTCGAAATTCCTCACAAAGACAAGATTACCCGGAACAACGTCATGGGGTTTCACCTCAGTGTTGTCGGGAAAGGCTGCAGCTACCTGTGAACGAGAAGATTGTAGTGCAGACATCAAGGAAGCCAAGTAATCTGTCAGCATATTACAGTCAATATCAGTTATTTTGCGTGGTATAGGCGTCCCCCACATATTCGGTGGTCTACCGAAGATCACCTCATACGGGGATAGCCCTGTTCGAGAGTGTGCTACCATTCTCATGTAAAAGAGTGCAACTGGTAACGCTACTACCCAGTCGACACCTTTCTCTCTGCATATTTTGGACATTCTAATTTTCAGTATCTGGTTATGTCTTTCTACGAGTCCTGCTGCCTCGGGATGTCGGACACAGTGGAATTTCCACTGATATCCTAACAGAAGTGAAACGTGTTTCATTAATTCGGATGAGAACGGCTGGCCGTTATCTGAGTAAACAGCACGTGGTAAACCGTATCGTGGGAAGAATTCTCGAACCAACTGTTTGGCAGTAGTCGGGGCAGTGTAATCTGAAACCGGGTATGCCTCCGTCCAACGGGACAGAGCGCAGACAACTACGAGAACATATTTGAATCCTCTGCATCGTTCCATCTGGATATAATCTATCTGGAGTACTTCAAAAGGATGATTAGGGGTATGAAATCCACCCTGTTCTACGGGAACGCTTTTTCCTGGGTTGAACTGACAACAGATCATACAGGTACGGACCTTTTGTTTTGCTGCTGCTCGTAAATGTTTATTGAACCAAAGGTGTTGAATGCTGTCTAGCATAGCTTTTTCTCCTAAATGTGCTGGACTATGTATAGTGTTAATTATGACTTGGACCATTGAATCAGGAAGGAACCATACAGACCTTTCCTTCATCATCCATCCTTGGTCCGTTTGGATCCCTCCTAATTCAGTCCATTTCTTTATTTCGTCTGGTGTAGCATGTGTCTGTATGTCAATTACGTCAAGAGTAGGATCTTTAACTGTCATACAATGTGTCGGTGTCGGGACTATTGTCTTTGTCATATCGGGGGTTTGAGTTTGAGCAATCAGTTTAGCTGTTCTGTCGGCTAGATCATTGCCTTGGGAAATGATATCAGTAACCTTCGTATGAGCCTTACATTTCATAATTGATATTTCAGTGGGTAGATGTATTGCATCTAATAATGCATGAATGAGGGGTCCGTGCTGAATGTGGGCACCGTGGGAAGTTAAATAACCTCTCTCTCGCCACAGCACGCCGAAGTCATGTACAACTCCGAATGCATAACGTGAGTCAGTGTATATGTTGACTTTTTTATTCATGGCTTGAATACAGGCTTGTGTCAGAGCGATAAGTTCTGCGGCTTGAGCTGACAAAGTAGTTATACGATTAGTTTCAATGACCTCAGTATCTGTTGTGACTGCGTAGGCGGCTACTAACTCTCCTGTACTTGTTCTCATGCATGAACCATCTACATACAAGGTCAGGTCTGGATCTGACAATGGGACATCGGTTAAGTCTTGTCTGGGTTTTGTTGTTATTGTAATAACTTCAATACAGTCATGGGCTAGTGGGTCTGTTCCGACTACTGGTAAAAGTGTGGCAGGATTCAATGTGTTACAGCGTCTGATTTCTATATGTGGCTGAAACAATGTAAGCTCGTATCCTGTAAGTCGCGCTACAGTCAAGTGTTGTGTTTGCGTTCTATTTACAAGAACCTCTACTGCATGTGGTACTTGAACTGTCAATGGATGTCCTAACACTATGGCATCGCTTTGTCTGATTGCTAAAGCTGTTGCTGCTACTGATTTTAGGCATGCAGGCAAAGCCTGAGCTACGGGATCTAATGTACTAGAAAAATAAGCACATGGTTTGTGTGCTCCTGCTTGTTCCTGTGTGAGTACTGACAAGGCCGTACCTTCGCGTTCTGTAACAAAGAGTGTAAACTGTTTTCTGTAACATGGCGTTGCTAAAACGGGTGCTTGACATAAAGCTTTCTTTAAGCTTTCAAAAGCTTGTGTGTGTTCCTGAGTCCAAGGGAGAACAGTCGGTGTGGCTGCCTCCTGTGTTGTCAACTGAATGAGTGGTTTTGCTAGAAATGCATACTGAGGGATCCACTGTCTACAATATGAAGTGAGGCCTATGAAAGCCCGCACCTCCTTCTGTGTCTTGGGTATTGACATGTTAGCAATTAACTGAATGCGGTCGGGTGTAAGCTGCCTTCCCTCCTTGGACAGCGAGTGACCAAGATAAATAACTCGCTGGACACAGAATTGCAGCTTAGAAGGGGACACCTTGTGCCCCTTTTCGGCTAGAAATTGTAAAACTGTCAGTGATGCTTTCTCACATTCGGGTTCGCTTCTAGCGGTAATCAGCAGATCATCGACATATTGAAGCAGGGCAGTGTTAACCGGCATGTGGATACTGTCAAGTTCTCGTTTCAGTGCTTGGCTATAGATGCTGGGGCTTTCTGTAAATCCTTGAGGTGCGCGGGTGAATTTAAAGCTACGCCCATTTAGACTAAATCCGAACAAATATTGGCTTTCCGGATCTATTGGGACGCTGAAAAAGGCATTTTTGAGATCAATTACAGTAAACAATGTTGCTTCGGAATCAATAGCTGTCAATAATGACGAGATATCTGGGACCACAGGAAATTGTGGCACAATACATTTGTTTAACTCGCGCAGATCAATAACCAATCGATATACTGGCGGAGCTGTAGGATCTGTTCGTTTAAGAATCGGAATTATCGGTGAATTACATACATTGGAGTCTGTTTCTACAACTACTCCTTGGGCAATAAGCTCGTCAATGATTTGTAGTAAAGCCGTTACAGCATCTGGTGGTAACTTGTATTGTCGCATTCGTGGTAGCACCACTCCTGCCTTTAGTGTGACTCGATATGGTGTAATATTCATGCAACCAACATCAGTAGGGCCTTGTGCCCATAGATGTGTAGGTAAAGTCTGCAGTCGGGGATCCATGTCTCTAGATACATAGTGACCTTTAAAATCACGTAAAAACAACCTTACTCCTTCCGGAGAACAACATATTATGGCTCCTAGGGCTTTCAACGTTTTTATTCCTAACAAGTTTTCTGGACATGATTTAGTAAGCAATAAATCTGTAGTTCGGGTCAGAGGTCCTATCGTAAGTGGAAGAGGCTGTGACACTTCATTAACAATAGGTTTTCCTGAAAAACCAAGGGAAATATTCTGTGAGCCTGAGAGGGGTGCCCCTGGGACTTCACTTCGTTTTATAGTTGTTCGACTTGCCCCTGTATCGAGTAAAAATTTTCTGTCTTGACCTAATAATTCACTATGTACATAAGGTCCTTCTTGATCTACAGGAATCTCGATAAGGGGTAAGTCAACTTCCCTCTCTAGGCTAGTTCATGCGTAACGTTGATACTCCGGATATTCATACTGTGCAGTCTGATACATTTGTCGTGTTGTTGTCTGTGTGGCAGCAACAGGCAACGGTGGTGCAGCTGGCACAAACTGTATTGGCTGTTGTGCGGCTGGCATGGCCTGGGCATGCTGCGTAGCTCCTTGTTCATTCTGATCTTGTCTTAGTGGCCGTGATCTTTCTTGTGTTTTACCTATGGCGATATTATGTTTTAGCACTGGACAATCGTGTACGTAATGACCTGGCTTTTTACAATAATTGCATGTCCCTTTTACAGGTCCTGCTGAATCGGAATGTGTCATACCCTTTTTATGTCCTTCAGCTGGAACTGTCTGGGAAACTAGCATTTTCATTTTCGTGTCTTTCATGCGTCTGTGTTCATGTTCTTGTTCCTCTTTAATTCTATTGTGGTGGTACTGTAACATTTGTAACATTTGTGTTGGAGTGTTACCTTGCCAGGTACTCTCGAATTTTAATACTCTATTCTTTACTGGGGGCAGGGCATTTTCCACTAATTTTGTTACAAACAGATGCGGGTATGATTCGCTACTTGCTTTTATGCCACTATTTATACCAAAACATTTCTCGAATCGGGCATAGTAATCGCTAGTGTCTTCATCTTGCTTCTGTTTACAGGCTGAAATTGTACCCCAATCTTCCTTTTTCGTAGTTAATAAACGTGGCAGTACCTGTACTAGTAGACCTGGTAGTGCTTTAGTTTTGTCCCCAAGCCCCGAACCTGGACCTCGGGCCCTTTCTTCTGCTTCTAATGCTGACCATTCTATCTTTTGATCACCTACCTCCCACTCTTTTTCCTTGAGTTTCTCATAAATGCCAGCAGGCATCAACACCTTTAATATTGTCATAATGTCGGGGTAGGTATACTCTCCCATGAGTAACATGTCTTTAATTTCTCGGTGAAAACCCGCTGGGTCCTTGTCATGACTGGGTACTACTTTCTTCATTTCTAACAATTCTATTTTCGATATAGGCGTATATACAAATACACGTTTAAACTGATTGTCCTCGCCTTTTATTGGGTGTACTTCTCGTAAGGGATTCTGTCTATCCAGGTGATACGTCGTTCTTTCCTTGACAGGCAATGAGACATGCTCTGAGCATACAAAAAGAATATACTGCTTTCTAGATACTAGAATTTCTTTAATTAATTTGGTACCTGGACCTCTCCATTTATTCATAAGCAATTCAGTCAATATGTCAGGTAAGGGACCAGGGTCCGAATGCTGACTCTGATATAGTATAATGAGTTGTTGAATCATATAAATCCCAGCTAACCTCTGCTCATCTGGGGTGAGATTCAAAAATGTGCGTACTACTGTCTCATCACTATATTTTCCGGGACTGTCCACCCAATGAACAGCTGCCCTCGCTAAATCTTGTTCATCCATAGAATCGAGAAAATGATAACCCCTTCGTTCTCGGAGTAGTTTGTCGGCGGTTTGGAACGAATGCTCGTTAGACCTTATGTTAATTATAGGTATTTGGAAATTCCTGTCATTATCTGGACATATTGGACGTATTGGGTCAGTATGACATCTAGTCTGATTCCTATTACAAGATCTTCCTCTACCTACATAGGCTATGGTGTCTGACTGTCCGGCGGGCAGTCCTGACCCTTCTTCCTCGCTTTGCTCGAACTCGTCTGTCTCTAATCTCTCTTCGTGTAGGCGTTCTATTTCTTTACGGATCTTTCGGCACATGGCTATTATACAATTTTGCTTATCGTGTCTCCCTTCTGATATATTCTGGCTCCATTTTGTAAGAATTTTCATTGCTTCCGGATCTACCCCCGGTCGGTCTTGATTTCTGATCACACAGTTTATGAGGAAACGCAACAGTTCCCCCTGTATCTCTACTTTCTGGTATTCCATAGCTCTGTTAATACATTCTGGATCTCGCCCTGTTTGAACAAAATGATATATTTTATCTAGATGCGCAGTCATTCCTGGTAGCTTCGCTAAATACCCTGCGGCTCGTCTGATACGTAATGATGCCAGGATCATTTCGTCCTCTTTACCGAGCACCGGGTCATATCTACAATCTATAAGAAGTTCCTTAAGCGTACGATCACTTACGAATTTGGGTGTACGTGAATGCGCTGACTCTTGGAAAATAAGTTTATTTATTCTAGGTGGCGTAGAAAAAATATTGGTAGCACCTCCCGTGGCCCCGTCTGGGGCGTCGGGTGTGAAAGGATTCGTCGAACGTGACACAGCAACTATAGGTGTGGACTCAGCTATAGAAGTACTTGTAGGAACAGATGTAGAAACAGATGTGCTTGCCGGAACTTGTGGCTCGATTTGTTGCTGCAGGGATACGGGTGCTGGATCTTGGCGTTGGACCTCCCTGGTATGCGGTCTACGTGGGGCGGAATTAGCATACTCGGGAGCTGCGTCATCTAAATATGAGGAAAGAAAAACATCTTCTGCGGTTCTAGGATGCCCCTTAGGATGTACCTTGATTGGGAATAATGGGGGTGGCAAGTCTTTCGGTATCTCTGGAGTAGCCTTAGGTAATCCTTCGGCCAGAAGGGGATACATACCATTCTTAAGGGCATTTCTTTGTCTGTCTACTTGTTCTGATTTCACTCGGATACCTTCCTCAATTAATAGATTCTCTCGAACTTTATTGGAATTCTCTTTACTCTTCTCTTCCTGTCTACGTGCTTTTTCTGTTCGTCTATGTGATTCTTTACGCCATAATTCAACGGCGTCTTTCTGTGACTGTCTGACTTTTCTTTTCCATAACTCTTCCTCGACTTTCATGATGCACTCTGCATCCCAGGTCCCCGCTGTGGGCCACCTCTGACTTTCTGGTAATCCCTTGGTATAGTCTACCCATAAATCAAGAAATAATATAACGTCTAAGCCATGTTTGTGATACATAAAGTGCCCTGGAGTGTCCCTAGGAGGAATAGGGACGGCTTCTTCGAGAACCCCTTTTCTGGTAGTGATCTGTCTTAATTTCGAAAAGAGCGGCATATTGAGAACTGACCTTATACTTGATTTTGACCCGATACTTGAATTTGAACAGACTTAATACAATAAACACGATAATGAACAGTCATTCATACCACGATATACAGAACATACTTAAACACTTTAAACATTTAACATTAAACCTTTAACTGAAACAACAATGATGATCGTCTGCATAACTAATCACCAAGCTTAATTCTCGACAATAACTAGACAATAACTAGATACTTCGGAATACTTCGGAATACTTGATATACTGCTAAACAGTACAGATACACTGCTAAAACAGTGCAGACCGGATTTGTGTACCCAAACCCGTCTTGACCGGCACAACCTATGTGCACGTCAGAAA
This sequence comes from Triturus cristatus, assembly GCF_964204655.1. NCBI lineage: Eukaryota > Metazoa > Chordata > Amphibia > Caudata > Salamandridae > Triturus > Triturus cristatus. The sequence goes on along the minus strand of NC_140590.1, from coordinate 103,917,951 downwards.
TGCCTCCCCAGCAATGGTACTCACCGGGTAGCTTCGGAAACGGAAGGCCTCAGTAACTTGAACTTGAACCGGACTGGACTCGACTCGACTCGACTCGTCGGACACTGGGCTTGACTTCGGACTGGTGGGTCTCTGTATACCTCGGATCTTGCTCTCTCAGCTAGGCTCTGGTCGGGATACTTCGCACTTCTCACCGCCTCGTCTGGGTGTTGATCACAGTCTCAGTCGCCCCCGCTTGACCGGAGGGAGATACAGGAAATCCTGCTGGTACGCGTTATTGTCCGTCCAGCTGTGGCAGGAGACCGGGCCTGCAACGCACCGCCGGCGCGTGAGATGAGAAAGTGTCCCTGTTCGGGCGCCATCATGTGGTAAATAAAAATTCCTTTACCGGGACTGAATTTGATACAGAAACATTATAAAATAGCTCAGTAAAATGAGAGGCAGAATCCGTGATATTAGAGTTTCGGAATGGGCTTTATTCCAATAATCGATTATAATCGGATGCTTCAAGTTCCATCACCACGGGGGTTCAGGAAGTGAAGTACATACTTTATTGACAAGAAGTAACTTTTATAGTACATACATTATAATGAAGTGAATACAGTAGGCGTAACAATTGATAAGGACATTGACGTTTGGTCTGCGTAACCGAAAATGGGTGTAATAATGAGTAAAAAGGAACATGATTGGTTATGATGTAATACAATGGTGGATCTATAAGATAATACTTGGCATTGATGCGCGCGCAGCAGTATGACGTGTAATTGACGTGTAACTAGGGGGTGACGGGGACTTGACATTTAGCTCTATATGTGGAGACGAGAAGTCTGGGGGGTCAAATCAACCTAATCCCAAATCATAGCTAACATCCTATGTTTAAAGAACTATGTTATCCATAAAAGAGGGACTCTCGGACAGAATCTATTCTATACTGACTGTGCGTGCGTGTACAAGCGTCTAAGTGTCTACACTGAATGCGAGGGGGTAGGAATATTCCATGGTAACAGGGCTATGAATTACTTGCATGAGGACAGAGAAGATGGGCCTTTTTGCTTGGTAACTGGAAGAATGTTTACTTAAACTACTAGGCAGGAATGCATCGGCTGAGGGGGAGGCAGATAATTCGAAGGTGAAATACAGTTCTTGGCAGAGAGTAAGCTGATGTCAGGCTTCGTGAGCCGCGCAGAGAATGAGACAAAGTTCATGGTCACAGATGCAGGCTCGGGCTGGAGCTTTCAGAGGCAGAAGGCAAGAGGAGTTTTGATGACAGAATCAGGGCCTACTTGCCTGGACTGAAAAGTGGCATAAGTGAACCATATAAAGCCGATGGCCTTTCATATTTAGGAATGGGATATCCGGCCTATACATGGCGGATCTGTCAAAGGACATGTTGACGGTGGACGCACATGTATTTGCGTCTTCATAACTGGAACTGGAGGGAACATACATGTACTTGTGACATGCACATGGAACCGTTGGGGTCCAAGATAGGGGACATAACTGACCAGAAAAATCCATATTTCCACAGCGTCCAACTTCTCAAAGGAATTCATTGTCCAAACAGACGCTTCAGAGCATGGTGTGGGGGCTGTTCTTTCACGGATTAATGAGGAGGGCCTAGACCAACCTGTAGCCCTCATCAGTAGGAGGTTGCTTCAACGGGAACAGAGGTGGAGTGCAATTGAGCGCGTGGCATTTGCTGTGGTCTGGGCACTGAAGAAGTTGAGACCCTACCTGTTTGGAACTAACTTCTGGTTTCAGACAGACCACAGGCCCCTCAGATGGTTGATGCAGATGAGGGGTGAGAACCCAAAGTTGTTGAGGTGGTCCATTTCCCTCCAGGGGATGGACTTTACAGTGGAACACCGCCCTGGTACAGAACACGCCAATGCTGATCGTCTGTCCAGATTTTCCGCCTTAATGAAGAGAACTCCCATGGGGAAGGGTAGTTCTCAAAAACCAAAGGAAATGATGGACGGAGTGTTGAACATTGCAAGCACTCACCCCCAGTCAACTGATCTGGGTTTAATCCATCACCGTTCTTTAGCCCACTCTGCCACCCCAGTTCAGACATGGCCATATGCAAATCAGTCTGACCCTGTGCCTCATGCGAACAGTCCAGCCCGAACTGCCAAGCCATGTCTTCCCTGGACCGGAAACAGCTTCCTAGGACCGGTTTCTGGCATTTCAGCCGTCTTCAGCCAGGCTTGCTTGAATCAAGTGGCAAAGTGAGCAAGGGACTCATGCCTGAGCATACCCTGCCAACATATGGCGAACAAAGCAAAAACCAAAGGAAATGATGGACGGAGTGTTGAACATTGCAAGCACTCACCCCCAGTAAACTGATCTGAGTTTAATCCATCACCGTTCTTTAGCCCACTCTGCCACCCCAGTTCAGACATGGCCATATGCAAATCAGTCTGACCCTGTGCCTCATGGGAACAGTCCAGCCCGAACTGCCAAGCCATGTCTTCCCTGGACCGGAAACAAGCTTCCTAGGACCGGTTTCTGGCATTTCAGCCGTCTTCAGGTATGCTCAGACGTGAGTCCCTTGCTCACTTTGCCACTGGATTCAAGCAAGCCTGGCTGAAGACGGCTGAAATGCCAGAAACCGGTCCTAGGAAGCTTGTTTCCGGTCCAGGGAAGACATGGCTTGGCAGTTCGGGCTGGACTGTTCCCATGAGGCACAGGGTCAGACTGATTTGAATATGGCCATGTCTGAACTGGGGTGGCAGAGTGGGCTAAAGAACGGTGATGGTTTAAACCCAGATCAGTTGACTGGGGGTGAGTGCTTGCAATGTTCAACACTCCGTCCATCATTTCCTTTGGTTTTTGCTTTGAAGGGTAGTTCTCCCCATATTTCAGCTGAAGGAGACACGTGTTAGACCTGGTACCATTGGTGTGAGTCTCCCATTTTTTTTTACTGATTGCCTCCTGTTTTTTAAATGTTTTGCTGGATTAGATGCTTTGGGCACTGTGCCACTGCTATTCAGTGCCACAGTGCAAGTGCTTCCTATGTTAAATTGATGTATTGATTAGTGACTCCATGATAGGCTTATTTGATTTACTTGTCAGACCTTAGTATAGTGCACCATGTGTGCCCAGGGCCTGTAAATCAAATGCAGCTGGTAGGCTTGCAGCACTAGTTGTGCCACCCACAGAAGCAGCCTGTAAAGTGTGTATCAGGCCTGCCATTGTAGAGCCTGTGTGCAGTCTAGTACTGCCATGTCGACTTGGTAAGTGCACCCACTTGCCAGTCCCTAAGCCTTCCCTTTTCTTCCCATCAGACAACCCTTAGGTAGGCCCAAGGGCAGGGTGCATTGTACGTATAAGGTAGGACATGCCATGGTGTGTGTGGCATGTCCTAACAGTGAATTACAGCCATTTTTGTTTTTCACTGTTGCAAGGCTACTTGTCCTCATAGGCCAGAATGGGCAGTTTGATTATAACACCTTATAATCCTAACTGACCCAGGGAACATGGTAGAAATTCGAGTTTAGTATGCCTGAACTCAGAATGATAAAATACATCTTTTAGTGAAGTTGGTTTTAACATTCTGTGTTTGAAAATAACACTTTTAGAAAGTAGGTATTTTCTTACCTTACCATCCAGCCTGCCTCTGCTAGCTTCTGTATTGTGTGTCTGGTTTTGTGAGTGATAGGGGCTGGGGGATTCCAGGAGACAGGGTGAGACAGCACAGGGCTGACTAGACCTATCTGCATGTAAAGTGGTGGAAGGGGTAGCACCTGAGTCTGAATAGGGCTGTGCCTGCCTTTCAGAATGCTGGCTCCACCCCCTGTGGTGTGTCTGAGGACCCTGGCCCACCCTGCCAAAGGAAAAAAGGAGTACTGTAAACAAAGTGCTCCAGGACTGAATAGAACTGGTTTGGATTAGGTGCAGGCACCTCTGCCTTCAGAGGACAAAGGATTTAGTACCATAAATATGGGGACCCAGACCCCAAGACTTTAGATCAATTTTGGAACAACAAAACGATCCTCTGCCAAGGAGAAGAACCAAGGAAGCTGTAGGAGCTGGACTGCCCCCCTGCCAGTGTGCTCTGTTGCTGGGTTGGCCTACAGTGGTGTCTACAGTGCCAAGGAGAGGAGAAGAATCTTTCAAAGAACTTTCATCATCTTGCAGAGAATTACGCCAAGGGCTTGAACTTGTGCTTGCCTCCTGCTGAAGTTTTAGGGAGAAAAGAGTTCACCACCAGCTCCCCTCTGAATTTACTTGCTGGGAATCCTGTCTGCAGAAGCCTGCGTGTCGCTGGGAGCTGGAAGCGCGACTCAACGAGATGAAGCTTGTCACAGTTGTTGCCGTCGCATCACAGGAGAAGCGTGTCGCTGCCGCAGAGGTTGCTGCCACATCACCAGAGAAGCGTGCCTTCGTCAAAGCTGTTACCTGACGCATCACCGGAGAAGCGTGTTGCAGGGCCATGTCGCGGCTCCAAAGTTACAGAGTTCATCGCTGGGCGTGCAAGCATCGTCTTCATGTCGTCGCATCAAGGGCGCCATCTTATCGCATCGCACTGGATTGTCGCATAGAGGCGCCATCTTGTGGCATCGTAACCTGAACTCAGTACAAGACTGAACGCATCACCTCCTCTTCGGTAAGGACCAAGACGCATCCCCTACTCTGCGCAAGAATTGAGGTGCGACACATCGTCTCCCCCAAAGCGAGGAACCGACGCAACTCCATCCCTGCGAACCTTTTGTTTGTTTTGCGTTACGCAACCAGGTACTTTTGTGAGAACTGTGTCGCATTTATCATCAACTTGAACTAAGTGACTTCTACCATCTTTAAGTCTATTTTGAGTTCAGTATTGTGAATTGTTGTCGTTTGTGGTCTTGTGTTAAGTCTATATAAAGAATACTCATTTTTTTAAAACCTGTGTGGTGTCCATCTGTAGTGTTTTCACTGTATTACTGTGTGTGTTCACAAATGCTTAACCCACTGCCTTTGAGATAAGCCTGTCCACTCGTGCCAAGCTACCAAGGGGGTGAGCAGGGGTTGTCCAGTAGTGTAATCCCCTTTCCCCGACTTAGAAGCAAGGGTCCCTATTTGGTTAAAAGTATCTACCTCTGCAAACTAGAGACCTCAGTTCTAACAAGAGCCCTGAAAGCAAACTAGAAATCCAAATAAGGACACAAACTAAATTGGTTTCAAGAATAACGGTACTCCTCAATGGAAATACGAGCCAGCAAGTCATACAGGAGTGCGGTTATAAATGCACTTCATAATGTACATTCTAAATAGAAGATCATTTTAATAAAGAAAGTGTCAAATGGACACAGTCTGGTATGCTGTGAAATAGCAACAATCACATAAACAAATGCAACCCCAAAAGGAATTTATAAGAGCAGTAGCAGGAGGCAGGAACTGATAAAGCTTCATTGTGCCCTGTGTTGGAATGGAATGGAAAGTACATTTATATAGCGCAGCTATCACTCCAGGGAGCATCTTGGCGCTAGATGTCAACATAGATGGAACATGTTGGCTACTGCTGTTGTTCGAGGGATCCTGTGCATATTATACACATCAAAATCAACATTAAGAGCTGGCAGAAAGCATCATGCTTTCACATCAGGCTCTAAATAAAAATGCAACACTAAAGTAATAATAATGTAACAACAAAAACACGTGTACTGAAATGCACAATTAATTGGTACTGAAGGGAACTATCTTGTGTATGGATGTGCTCCTTGTGAAACAGCAAAGGTTTGTCACTCAATGTGAATTTAGCCAGTGACTGAAGTAGGCTGACCCATTGCCCAATGCTGTAGTGTGTGGAGGCACAATATGAATAACACAACAACAGACCAATGGATGAAAAGATCTAGCTAACAGCCCTTTTAAGTATATCATATATATATACACACTTAGATAAAAAAACACAAATGGTCTTGGCTAACTCCAAACATAAAAATTATTATTTTACATAAACTCGTAAAACTTTTTATTACTATCCCCAACCTTTGTCCTTGGCCTTTTTTAGACATTTACGGTCACTTATGACTAGGTGGAACCGATCGGGTAGATTCTCTTATTACCTTCTCACATGGAGGGATTTTTGGTGCACCGTCTTCAGCTGTATTTCTATTCTGCACAAACACGCCTGACTCACTACTTGTATCATTCAACGCCCAAGCAATACTATGTAGAGGCTGAGAGAGAAGCTGTGTCCCGTATACATTTAATATAATCTTGCCCACTTCCAAAGGCCCCAGAAGTAGACAGATGTGATGGCTTGTATGCTGTAGGCATAGCACCTCCTTGCAGCGCAGAGTAATACTGAACGTTGTATGCATCTGAGCTGCTAGTGGACAACCTGCATATTCCGCTTACATCAGAGCCTGAGGTTCAGCTCCAGCTGGCTAGATTAGGGCCGACTCACAAGAAGGATACCCACTCGGGAAGCACCTTCCTGTTCACTAGTTGGAAAGCAGCGGGTCACACAAACCTCTTAACATCTTTGTATATTTTTGAATGTGAAGCACACTTCGGTGCTCCTTCACAACACACCCTGCAGAACCTCAGAGCTACACTGTTTTGCACAATTAATTGGTAATACTAGCCCACACCCCACACAAATTATACAAATGAGCTATATGTATTAGGCTTCTGAGAGTGCTTCCGGCTAGACAACCCTGGAACGCTGATCTGGTCTCCACTGAAAATGAGCAATGGCACTTCTGTTACACACAACCAAAGCTCTATCTTTAAATATCAGACATAAGATCTCCAGTATAAATTTCTACACAGACTTTAATATGGAGCAGTGGAGCTTGAATCATTTGGTTTTGAAATAACTAGATGTTAGCACTGTAATTACCCAGATGCAGACTTCCTACACCCAGCATGGTTGTACACTTGAATCGCGACATTCTAGTGCGATATCTTTGCTACACTCGCGGACAAGATTGAGGAAGCCTGAGAAGTTTCTCTGCTAAGGCATTCCTTGGACTGTGTCAAAGACCTATCAGCTTCATCATGCAGAATGTGGCAATGGGGTTATGGGGTTATTGCTGGTGAAACGCAAGGCGGTGATATGCTGCCGTCATTGTCAACGGCTTCACATTGCAGTGATGGTGCCGACACGTATGCACTGTTTCTTCTTCAGAATTCCCTAACTAAAGATATTTGAAATCCTCTATGCAACTATTTGTAAAAATGGGAAAGAGAACGCAGTGTATGAGTGAGTGAAGGCCTGAAAAGTATCTGTCACTAAAAGTTTGCATGAGCCTGAAATCTTGATTGAACTGACACTGTGAATACTTGCAATCGTAAAGAAATTGCCTATACACAATTCACAGTTTAATAAGAGTTAACCTAGGAGACCTAGTTACCACATGCCAATTGTAATGTGAAAATGTTATTATAACTCTATTGAGACTTAATGATGATTACTGGATCGTAGAATAAATGCTGTTTATGATGTACTTTTTCTTTGTGCTTTGAAACCAAAATTAAAGTTTATTTTTTTTTAAGATGAAGTTATTTCATACAAAATGCTTACTGCCAAGACCTTGCTGGTTAGTAATGTTGCAGATATAACAGATGCATTAAACTGCTAAGCTACCTAATTGACGCAATCCTATTTAAGTGTGTACATACACTAAGGGCCTTATTACGACTTTGGCGGTCCTACAGCAGACGGTACAACGCGCCGTCCGCTGTAGGACCGCCAAAGCAAGTTCAGGAGTTATATCCTGGTCTGGCAGGCGGTCTTTAAGCGGGGTGATGGCGGTGGTCTGCTAGGCTTATAGAAGAGCCTTTCATGCAGACCGTTGCAGTCAGAGCGCCGGTTGCACCTTCCTGCATTATGTGGAAATGGGGGGCGCAAATCCAGAGGGACACTACCTGTGAGCCGTCCCCCACCCTCCACACCCCCACATGATCCCACAGGTCCAAATCCAGGAGGAAGCCCTGTTAGGGCCACCTTTGTTGCCATTCCGCTAATCTTTTCATGGCGGGTTCACTGCCCTGAAAAGGTCGATGAAATGTCAACTCAGAATATGCTTGGCAGTACCAGCTGCGGCACCGCCAGCATATTCCTGTCAGTAAAAGACAGCAGGCCCAGCAGGACTCTTGCTCCCGGCGGTCTTGTGGCGGTCCGATTGCCGCAATATTAATACTGTGGGTGGTCCCGCAGGGTGGCTGTCGTCAGACCACCACTATCGATCAGTACAGTAATAAGGGCCCAAAGTCTGTAATTCCTCACCCCATCCTTTTATTTTGGTGAAACAAAAGAAAGGACATTCAAATAATAACAAACTGTGATAAGAATGCACAGGAAATGCCACAGTGAAAACAGATTTCTGCAGCGTTTGTAAATCTTTTGCAACCATTTTTATTTTTCAATAGAACCAAAAAGTGCCAAACTGAAATACAACTTTCAACACACCCCTACTGAAATAAATGGTTGCCCTTGCCTGCTAACAAATTCTTTGTTTCCATCATCAATCACCCAAGAAAACACAAAATAGGTATAAGCTGAATTTGGGATTAAACTATCCCACAATGTTTATTCAAAAATGTGCTAAATTAATTTGTGGGTCTATTAACATCTAGTATTTTAACAGAATGATGTGTTTGAATTGCTATAGTCGTACAATCAGGACAGTACATCAAAGTACAAAAAACACGGTTGCAAAATGAACATATGTTGGACACTTTAGATCAATGATTTTAACATTTTTGATGTCATGTACTTTGCTAGTAACTATCTTGCTGTTACAGGCCCCTCCCTGGAACCTCAATCTTGATTTTAAACTCGACCCACTACCACCTCCAGATGTGCTCTCTTCTTAAACTGGCAGAAAACAGGAGGTGCAATCGGCCACTGTCAGCGCCATCTTGAGATACCGCTCAGTGCACCATGGGTAATTGAGATCCTAGACGGATCTTTGTAGCCTGCAGGAAACTTTACCATAAAGTGGTCTAGGGAGGGTATTTGCCAAGTTCCCCACAGGTTACCCACAATGCACCAGCGAGGTGCTCAAAAAGGCAAAAACACAGGAGCTCACATCGGCGCTCCTTTTGAGAATCAGAAGGCACAAGAATGAATTATTGGAAAAAAAACCTTGTTTAACAACAAGCGGACTGGTCACCTTCCAACTGAGAGCTCATTTAAAGCACGAGCCCAAACGCTGACCTGAGCTAAAGTTATCAACATCATTCATTCCTGGTTGTTGTTCCCCGTGAACCTCCTTTTAGTCCCAAACCACCCTGCTTTTTAAACAGAGTGTGAGGTGACAGGGTGCAGGCCATAAAAGCAAAGCAAGTTATATCCTTGTGCCATGGATCCCCGTAGCCGAACTCCTTTTTCTGAGGCGCAGGTGGCAAGAAGTTTGGCACGGTCCTAGATAAAGCCTCTTTGCCCTTTGACGAGGCAACAACGCAAACCTAACATGGCAACAGGAGAGCGATGCACTCGAATACAAAACAAAAACACCAAACTATACTATGTACATTTACAGCATTCCTTGATTTTTTGTGGTAGCATGACCCACAGATGGTGTAGGAAGCCTGTGCAGTCACTGTGGGAGTCATGACATTTATATCTGGGTGGCAGCAGAAAAACACAGCTTTGCCTACCGGCTAGAATTACAACTCAACTTGGAGCATTTATGTAGCTTCTCAGCTAGAGGCGCCACCGAGCAAGATCAGGGGCGCCTAAATCTTCCACTTGTCTGGAGTTATTTCATTTCCAAACACATATTGCATCAATCTTTAAAGCAAACTAAATGACTTCCGGTGTGTAGAGTTTTGTAGCAGTGGGATTGGTTAGTTTGTAAATGCTTCCGGTTTGAACAGCTAGAGGAACCCAGGCATGTGGATTAGGAGCACGTGTTTGTCAAGTGGGGGATCCGGGTTAAAGGCGGATCTCCAGGTTTTCAGAGTCAACTAAGTGTTGAGATCAGATCTCTGCCCATAGCTCCACTATAAGATCAGCCTGTCAGCTGTTTGGGGTGGGAGGCTTTTCTGATAAGTTTAAAGCTAGAACATCTTTTATGACTGTCAGGAAAAGTGCTGCGGGGAGTGCAACAGAAGGGGGAATTCCATAGGTTTCATTTCCACAACCTCACTTGGAAGCTTCATCGGCGGCGCTGTATACTCGGCAGAGTGTGCCAGAGATAGCTGGGGAGGCGCCTGAACTCGACTCCACAGGAGCATTGGAAGCGTGAAACATTTGGGTGTACCCATCCGTGGCTGAGGAGCTGCTGGTGACCCGTCAGGGACCGCCCGCAGGTGGCACAGATGAAGACGGTGGTCTCCAGATGCTGCAGCTGGTGCCGCAAGAAGTGCAGCCGCCCCCGGAACACCTTCCTGCAATCACAGCGGTGAATCCGGTATTGCCTCTTTTTCCTTCTGCGGTGCCTCTTCAGCTGAGAGGCTAAGCCAAAGAGAGCACCACAGTCTCGGCATTCATAGCGCCTCTTAGTCTTCAGGCGCCAAGTTATATCAGTGGCTGACTTTTGGATCAATCTGTACCAAGGGTTTGTGTGGTAAGACAGCACCCTAACACTCCCAGGATACTCCATCTTTATGTTGATGTTCAAACTGTCTGTGTCCTCCGGAAAGGACCAGTCACTGCTCGGGGTTGCCTCTGGATTTTGGAACTTTGCGAAGTCCTTGATGTCCATCATCACGGTTTTGCTTCCCTGTCCATCTTCCCGGGGTACCTTGACAACCATGAAACCTTCATCCTTCTCTTGAGCCTGATCGTGGCGGTAAGGGTTATCTTCAAAAAAGTCACAATCCTCTTCTGTCTTCACCACTACCTCAAAATCGGACTGCGAATTGGCAGCTGTCTCATCCTCCTCGTCCTGTCCATCCTCTTGCACGGGATCCATCTCCTCTTGGAAGCACGTTTGCTGGTATGTTCCAATGTCAGCACTTCCAAAGTCGGAATCTGGGCTGAAGAGGCCAGCCATTTCAGTACCCGAAAGAGAGGACATGCCAAGAGAGAGGTCAGAGCTTTCACCTTCATCATCTTCTTTAGTAATCGAGAAGTTGGTCTCCATATGCATGTGGAGATGGCGGGCAAGGTTACACTTGTGCACAAACTCACGTCCGCATTCATCACATGAGAAAGGTTTATGCTCTGTGGTACCTCCGGATTGCCCCAGCCAGGGGTATGTTGATGTTGACATACTAGAGCTGACCCTCCTTACTTTCATTGGACTAGCTTGTGGAGTTTGCCAGTCCATTGATGGCTTGGGACTTGGTGGGCGTTCCCCGATCGTCTCCTGCAGTTTGCGGATTTGGTTTGTTAGCTGCAGAAACTCTGCTTCCTTTGCATGCCACCTTAAGTGTGTGGCAAAGTCACAGTTGCGTAGAAACGTACGGAAGCACTGCTGACACTTAAATTTACTCTTCACAGTACTCCGGACCTCTGCGGTAGCAAGACTTTGATTCTCACCAGTTTTGGATTTGTCCAGAGGTGCTGTGATTTTGGTCTGTGGGATTTTCTGTACAAGGTGTCCTTGGTCACTTGGGCCAGCAGTTTCTCCCTCTATAGAGGCATCAGGCTGGATGGTTGCTGGACTAGCCATCTGCCCTACTGACTGGTCAGGGTACGTTTCTGGAGCAAGCCGCCGCAGGACACCTTTGAGGCCTGAGAATTTGGGATCCATATCCCAGCACACATGCTTGTCCAGGTTGCACTTACGCATGAACTGGCGCCCACAGTGATCACACATGAAAGTTGCTGGCGTGGTACTCCATGGTCTGACATAGCCATTCAGGTGGCTGACAACACTATACACATTTTTGCCTTTGAAGTTTGATCGGTTAGTTGAGGACACCCGAACAGCACCCGAGGGAGATGTACCAACCTCTGCGTCTTCTGGTGCTAATACTTCAACCACTAAGACTTTTTTCTTGCCTTGTGACGGTTGTTGAGATGGTTTGCCTTGTGATGTTTGTGGAGGATTTTGGACTCGCCGGCCCACCTGGACGGGCATGGTGAAATTTAAACCTGCTGCCACAGGGGGTGGATCCAGACCTTTGCCCTGCAAGTTTTTCTGCAGCTGCTTCAGCTCAGTCTGGGCTCGAATACACATTTTCTCCAGGGTAATCATATCGACTGTGTCCGGCACTGTATTGCCTATGCTCTCACCCAACGGGATGTTAGGGGAGGATGGGCAGCTGTTTTCACGCTCAGGGGCTCGAGTTGGTTTTGACCCTACTTCAGTGAAGGCACCTCGCGTCCTCGCTATCCCAGAGCCTCGCTTTTCACCAGTTTCTGATGCAGATGTGTGTTTATCACCACTAGTAGTAGTGACGGCTGGGCCCATGTTAAAAGCCTTCCGTGGTCTCCCACGTCTACCTCTGACAGAGGTATTCTTCCAAGCCACCCTCAAACAGACATGCTTGTCTAGGTTGCACATACGGCGAAAACTCTGCCCACATTTCTGGCACAAATGCCTAGAGGGGTCATCAGAGATCAATGGCTGTGTGCTGGAGACCTCTTCCATTTCTTTTCGTTGATCTATCGGGTCTTGTGAACATGGGTAGCCAGGATTTGAAGAGAGCCATTCATTGTATGAATTTTCCTGCTCCCTAGAACTGTTCTCACTGCCTTGTAAGACTGAATCTTCAAGACATTCCATTCCAACCCCTCTAGTGGTTTGGATATCTCTTGGACCACTGTCCTGCTGACGGGGCCTTCTACCTCGGGGACCTCGAGGCCCTGTTGCTGAGCGAGACCCTGCACGGCCTCGGCCACGTCCTCTATTCCCTTTGCCCTTCTTCTGCAAGGCCATTAGTGCAGCTTTGTAGGCATTGTTCCACAGGTCAGGCTTGCCACCAAGGACTACTCCATAGGTGCAGAGACGCTTGCGCAGCCCTTTGGAGATGGAAAACTTTGCGACCTGCTGCCCCACATCAAGCTTCTTCCGCTGAGGTAGAGCCCCAAGATGGGGATTCATCACCTCTTCCCTCTTCAGAATCTCAGCGTCATTCAGCCGGACCACAGGCTCCACAACGTGGGTCTCCACAGATTCATCACAGCTGGAGTCAGAGGTATGCAGAAGGTCCCAAGAAGGGCAGCCCTCCTTGTTTTCCTACAGAAAGAAAAAGAAAAAAAGGTTAATGAGGTACTTTTTGCCAGCTGCAGTACTCCCAAGAAGACGTGTCCTCTTGCAAAGAGGAAGCAGCCCACTGTTTCACTAGGGAATAGAGTCTGTATAATTAAGTGACTAACGACTGTGTGACTATGTGTGCAAGAGACCAAACGAGTAGGCGTTCTTAAACACATACTCAAGAGTATGTGTTTAGAAAAGCCATTAAGGGTGTGATGGAATTTGTAATGTGCAAGCCTTAGTCCAAAATGCCCTCAAGGTAAAGAGGTAAGAATGCACTAGGAGAAATATAAGGGGCAATAGGGTCATGTACATAGGCAGAAGAGCGAGGAAGTAGAAGTAACTCCCTGTAGCTAGTCTTGCACCTCTGGTGCTTAGCGCCCATTCTCCAGACTCATGGGATGAATTTGCTAAGGACCAGGACATGTTTCCCCCAGGGCTAATCTGACTGCTTTGAATTCTCAGTGAAAGAATAACTACTGTACATACCCATTCTCCATCTTCTCTAAGTGTTTAGAGCTACAGGTTTGTGGATGGGTTGACTATAAACGGAGTGTCACTAATACTGTACTAGAAAAGACACAAACGTAACTGAGCACACGCTCTGTTCCAATAATCCTCCCTCCAGTGTCATGAGAAGATTACATCACTCCAAGACTGCTAGGAATAAGGTAGAAGAAGAAGAATTGAGTAGTCCAGCTAAAAGTTGTGGGCATCCAACCTTGAGTTAACTTCCTCCATGCAGTGGTTTAAAAAAAAAAAAAAGCAAAACATGCATAGTACCCCGATTGACTACTTCATAGGTTTTCATGTTTTTTTTCAGAGCCATTGATCACTTCAAGATTAAGATCCAGAGCAAAAATTCTCTGACTGATTATTCTTTTGAATATTCTTTCCCTGGGTTGAGACTATTGTTTTCTAAGTGGGGACTATTGTTCTCCAAGTGGGGACTATTGTTCTCCAAGTGGGGACTATTGTTCTCCAAGTGGGGACTATTGTTCTCCAAGTGGGGACTATTGTTCTCCAAGTGGGGACTATTGTTCTCCAAGTGGGGACTATTGTTCTCCAAGTGGGGACTATTGTTCTCCAAGTGGGGACTATTGTTCTCCAAGTGGGGACTATTGTTTTCCAAACGGCGACTATTATTCTCCAAACGGGGACCATTATTCTCCAAACGGGGACCATTATTCTCCAAACTGGGACCATTATTCTCCAAACTGGGACCATTATTCTCCAAACTGGGACCATTATTCTCCAAGTGGGGCTTATTATTCTCAGAATAGGGACTATCTTTCTCAGAATGGGAACTATTATTCTCCGATTGGGGTCAATTTTTCTCCAGAAGATCAACATACAAGTGATCGTTCTCCCAGTGGCGATCATAGTTGTTAGAGAGGAGATCATTGCCAACACAGTGGATATCATTATTCTTAAAGTGGGGAAAATTAGTCTGCGAGAGGAAACAATTATTCTCCGGATGATTATTCTCCATGTGATCATTCTCTCAAAGGGGATTATTATTGGCTGTGCAGTGATTATGATTCTCCAAGTGAATATTCCTCTAACAGAGATTACTATTTTCCTAGTTGGAGCATTATTCTATGCCGGGGCACTATTATTCTCCAAGTGATTCATCTCGGAGTGAATATTCTACATTTATTGTTCTGGGTATTATTAGTTACGAGTCAGAGATTATTAGAGAGTGAAGGGATGCTAATCTCAGAGTGGAGGATAATTCTTCTCCCAGTGGAGGATTACTATTCTACATGTGGGGAGTATTATAGTCCCAGTGGGGGGGGCAATCATCTCTGTGCTTTTATTTCCAGAGTGAATGATGCTAGACAGCTATTTTTCAGCTATTTCTTAAAGAACCACAGAGTATTTTCGAATTCATATATTAATATCAGAATTTTCTTTTTCTTCTAATTAATTTATGAGAGACCCATGGTGCCCCGTGCCGTCATTTAACTTTATCCCATTAATCTTAACTACTAATATTTACATTAACCCTCCAAACTTTTTTAATTTACTTCTGTGCCCCCATTTCGTTAACAATTCTTTAAACCCAATCCTTACTTTTCAACACAATTTTACTGTTAGTGTTACCTTTGGCCCTATGAATATTGAATATGCTACTTACCAGTATGCATCTGTTCTTGGCATGTAGGGCTGCTGACATTCATATCTGTGCATAGATCGCCGCCTAGTGTTGGGTCCGGATGTTTGCAAGTTGTTGTCCTGGAAGAGTCTTTGAAGTATCCTGGGATAGGTGACTCCTCCCCTGGACTACAGTGCGCATGGGCATCCTCTCCATCCTCAGATTGTTTTTCACCATTGTGGCAGTGATGGAGTAGATACAGAAAGTGATGACCATGCTTACAGTAATTCTGAGAGCTGCAGCTGCTACAGGCGCCGGGGAGGAGGGAGGGCGATATGAATGTCAGCAGCCCTACATGCCAAGAACAGATGCATACTGGTAAGTAGCATATTCAGTTCGAGGCATGTGGGCTGCTGAATTCATATCTGTGCATAGAATACATAGCAGTACCTCCTATTAGCGGCGGCTACCAGTGCCAGCTGCAGCGGTCTGAAAAAGAGTTTTGAGAACAGCCTGTCCTACAGCTGCCTGCTGTTTTGATTGCACATCTACACAATAGTGTTTGGTAAATGTGTGTGTAGTGGACCAGGTGGCTGCTCTACATATATCATGCAAAGGAATGTTTCCCAGGAAAGCCATGGAGGCCCCTAACTTACGTGTTGAGTGGGCTCGTGGGGGAATCGTTATTGTGCGTTTAGCCTTTTGATAGCAAATTTGAATACATTTAACGATCCATCTGGCTATACCTGCTTTGGAGATAGCGTTACCTTTGTGGTGTGGGGCAAAGGCAACGAAAAGTTGTTTAGTCTTCCTAAAGACCTTAGTCCTGTCGATATAGTACATGAGGGCTCTCTTTACATCTAGTGTATGGAGTGCTCTTTCTGCGACAGTTTGTGGGTTTTGAAAGAAAACAGGCAGTTCAATAGTTTGATTCATGTGGAACTGCGATATCACCTTGGGCATGAATTTGGGGTTGGTACGTAGTACGACCCTGTTGGCGTGAACCTGTATAAATGGCTCTTGAACGGTTAGTGCCTGGAGTTCACTAACTCTCCTCAAAGAAGTGATTGCTACTAGGAAAGCTACTTTCCAGGTGAGGAATTGAATCTCGCATGAGTGTAGAGGTTCGCAGGGTGGACCCATCAGGCGTGTGAGGACCAAGTTGAGGTTCCACATTGGAGCTGGTGGGTGGCTTGGAGGAATTACTCGTTTGAGTCCTTCCAAGAATGCTTTGATGGCTGGCACTCTGAATAAAGAGAGGTACTGCCTGTTCTGGAGATAGGCTGATATTGTGGTCAAATGGACACGTATTGAGGTGTATGCCAGATTGCATCGGTATAGGTGTAAGAGGTAACAAATTATGTTTTGGATGGATGCGTCTAGCGGGTTAATGTCATTATTATTGCAATAAATGACGAATCTTTTCCATTTGGCTGCATAGCAAGCTCTGGTAGTGGGTCTCCTGGCCTCCTTAATGATGTCCATACAGTCAGGTGGCAGGTTTAGGTAGCCAAACTCTAGGACTTCAGGAGCCAGATTGCCAGGTTCAGCTGTTGCAGATCTGGGTGCTGAATCTCTCCATGGTTCTGCGTCAAATGCGCGGGTTTGATCCGCAGCCTTTGATGCGGCACCACGGAAAGTTCGAGAAAGGTGGTGTACCATGGTTGGCGTGCCCACGTTGGAGCAACCAGGACGAGTGTCAGTGAGTGTTGTCTGAGTTTGCGTGCCACCAGCGGTATCAGTGGTGCTGGGGGAAAAGCGTACGCAAATCTGCCGGACCAGTTCATCCATATCGCATTGCCCTGCGACTGCGGATGTGGGAACCTGGCGGCAAAGCTTTGGCATTTTGCGTTTTCGCTTGTGGCGAATAGGTCTATGTCTGGATGACCCCACTGCTGGAAGTACGGCTGGAGTACTGATGGGTGTAACTCCCACTCGTGCATCTGGTGGCTGTGTCTGCTGAGCAGATCCGCCATTTGGTTGTCCTTGCCGGGGAGGTGTTCCGCCATGAGGAACATGTTCCTCTGAATGGCCCACTTCCACATGCTCTGAGCCAGATGAGACAACTGTGGAGAGTGTGTTCCTCCCTGCTTCTGTATGTAGTACATGGCGGTCATGTTGTCCGTCCGGATCAACACGACTTTGTTGCACAAGTGTACTTTGAATGCTTTCATAGCCAGGAAGATTGCCATCAGTTCTAGAAGGTTGATGTGCATATTCTTTTGTTGTGTTGTCCATAGTCCCTGCACTGTGTAATTGAGTACATGAGCTCCCCATCCCTGGAGAGACGCGTCCGCTGTCAGTATTATTTGTGGAACAGGCTCTTGGAACGGTCGGCCCTTGCAAAGGTTTTGTGGATTCCACCAATGCAGAGAGTTGTATGCCCGACCGCTCACCAACACTAGGTCTTTTAGGTGCCCTTGAGCCCGATTCCATTGACGTGCTAAGCACTCCTGAAGCGGGCGCATATGTAGTCTCGCGTGTGGGACTATGAAAATGCAGGAGGCCATCATGCCTATCAACTGCATGAACACTCGCGCGGGAAGGGAGTGTTGGGGTTTGAACTTGGAAATCAGCATTTGCATGCTGTTGATTCTCACTAAATTCGGCTGAGCTGTGGCCGCCAGAGTGTCTATGGTCGCACCTAGGTACTGTTGTACGTGTGCGGGTTGGAGATGGGATTTTGGGTAATTTAGTGAGAACCCCAGACTGTGAAGAAGGTGAATGGTGCGGGACATGTGGCTGGCACACTGCTGGGCTGACTTTGCCTGAACAAGCCAGTCGTCCAGGTAGGGGTAGACATGAATGTGTTGCCTCCGTAGATGTGCGGCCACAGTAGCCAGGCACTTTGTGAAAACTCTGGGCACTGTTGTCACGCCGAAGGGAAGAACCTTGAATTGGTAGTGCTGCCCTTGAATAGTGAACCTGAGATATTTCCTGTGTGATGGGTGAATGGGTATGTGGAAATACGTATCTTTGAGGTCTAGCGTGGCTAGGAAGTCTCCCTGTTTGAGCAGTGGTAGGACTTGTTGCAGGGTGAGCATGTGGAAATGCTCCGAGAGAATGTAGCGGTTGAGGGGTCTCAGGTCTAGTATAGGTCTGAGTGACCCGTCCTTTTTCGGTATTAAAAAGTACAGGGAGTACACCCCCGTACCTTGCTCGTGGACGGGTACGACCTCTATTGCGCCTTTTTGTAGCATACTTAGCACTTCCTGCTGTAATAGCGTTAAGTGCTCTGAGGACATAGGACGGTGTTTTGGCGGTATTGTGGGTGGAGTTGAGGTTAATTCTAGGCAGTAACCGTGTTTGATAATATCTTTGACCCACCTGTCCATGGTGATGGAGTTCCACGTGGACAGGAACCTTTGTAGCCTTCCCCCGACAGGTGTTATGTGGTCGGGAGGAAGGGAGAGGGCGTCACTGTTTGTTCTTGGGGAAGGACCTGGTGTTGCCGTATCCGCGTCCTCTGCCCTTTGTGCTTGAGCCACGATATCCACCCCGGGTGTTTTTATCGTAGGAACTTTGTATGTTTCCCTTGTTGTAGGTTTGCTGTGACCCCTGTCCTCTACCTGCTCCTCTATTTCCGGGGCGACGAAAGGAGCCGCTCCGAAAGGTCTGCGTTTGGAGAGCCCCCATGGACTTTGCAGTGTCTGTGTCCTTTTTTATTTTTTCTAGGGTGGTGTCAACCTCTGGCCCGAATAAGTAGTCGGGGTTGACCGGCTGGTTGAGGATGTTATTTTGTACCTCAGGTTTGAATCCGGAGATTCGTAACCAGGCGTGTCGTCGTAACATGACGCTAGTGTTTATGGCTCTGGCAGCTGTATCTGCGGCATCCAGTGCACACTTAATGGATGCGTTCGTGAGGAGTTGTCCCTCCCTGATGAGGATCTCTGCTCCCTCTTTGTATTGGTCTGGGAGATGTTGGAGTAATGTTTCTAATGTGTCATAATGTGCGCGATCGTAGCGAGCTAGGAGCGCCTGAGTATTGGCAATACGCCATATGTTAGCTGCTTGGGCTGCAACCCGTTTGCCGGAGGTCTCTAGCACCTTGGACTCTTTGTCCGGGGGAGGAGCATCCCCTGTCGTCTGCGAGTGCGCCCGTTTGCGAGCATTCGCGACTACTATGGAATCCAGAGGCAACTGGCCTCTAATGTAGGTAGGGTCCCCAGGCGCCGACCTATATTTCTTGTCGATCCTGGGGTTTATTACTCTTGCCCTGGTGGGTTCTTTGAAAATGTCCTTTGCTGGTTTGAGGACACCTTTCAACATGGGTAGAGTTTTGATATTCCTTTCTGAGGATGCGAAAGTATCCATGAGAAAATCGTCCTCGATGGTGTTAGAGTGGAGTTGCACACCATGATTGGCCGCAGCACGTTCAATGAGGGCGTTGAATGCGGCAGTGTCCTCTGTGGGAGACGTTTTTGTGCCATATAGCTGCGTGTCCTGTGTATCCATAGGTGCACCTGGGTCTACAGGGTCATCCCAAGCCTGGTCAGGGTCCTGTTGGCCTTCAGGGTCCATCTCTCCGGGGTAGGGGACGTGGTCACCCATGTAGTCCTCCAAAACGTCGGTTTCGGAGTGTGTCGGAGAGGACTGTGGATCTTGGTAAGAGGTATGGAGAGGTTCGTAAAGAACTGGTTCCGAATCCACTGGCAGCTTTTTCTTTAGCGGGATCCGGTAGGAGTCCAAAGCTGGCTCGGAAGTTATTCTCCTCTTGTGGAGCATCATTCTGCCGGTGTCGGCATCGATGATGTGTGATGGTGACGTCGCCGCAGGAGAGCGTTCGGCAGGTGTGATCCTGGTGTGGGTGACACGTGTTCTGATTTCGAACAGTTTTGGGGCAGTGGATGGTGGCAGGCCAAAAGTGATGTTGGCCGGTGCTGGAGAAGCTTTTTGAGCTTTTTTCGGCTCGGAGCCTGACGTGTCCTGGAGGGCTGCCTTGTCTTTGATGCGTTGCAAGGACGCTGCAACTTGCCGCACCTGGAGCGCCGACGGTTCTTTGGCGCCGACCGGTTCTGTAGAGGCGGGCGTGGACTTCTTCGGCGCCACTGGGTCATCGAGTCGAGGAGAGGCAGTAGCTGTCGACGGCGTCGACGATTGTGCCTTTGGTGCTGCTTTCGAAGCGGTGTGAGACGCAGCAGCCATTTTGACCTTTGTGGCCGGAGCCGATTGTTTCGGTGCCGGGAGCCGAGGCGGTTTGGCGGTACCGATGGTCTTTTTCCGTGTGTCGGCTGCTGCAAGCTCGGCACCGAAGTCCCGTTTGGTGCGGTCGGTGCCGACGGGTTTGGCTGGCGTCGAAGGTGTGGTGGGCTTCGATCCGACCAGTGTCACTTTCAGTTTCGGTTTCTGATGAACCAATACGGCTTTCGGTTTCGGTGAAGGGAAACCAGTCGTTTTGGGTAGTAATGGCTGCCGCTGAATGTCCGAGGCCGGGCCAGAGGGCGGGGCCGAAGAACTGCGGGATAGGTCTTGGGTAAGGCCCGAAGGCGATCCCTCGACCGGAGCCATAGACTGACGCACTGGGATATCCTCAGTCTGTACGGGTAGGCCTTGCTCGTCACCGGAGCTACTCTCTTCGGCCCCTAAGGCCTCATCGTAGTCTCCTACCTCGGTGTCGGCTTCGTCTCTGTGAAAGAGTCGTTCTTCGATGTCTTCCGATCCGGAGTCGTGTTCGGAAGCGGGGCTGGAGGGTAGGTTCTCCACGTCTTCGACATCTTCGTCCTCGGCGCTGAAGATGTTGGTCGGGGCCGGTGCCGCTTGCTGCGCTTCAAGTCTCGCTGCTCGTCGATTCCGGAGAGTCTTCTTGGATCGGAATCGGGCACAGGCCATACATGTGGACTCGTCGTGATCCGGTGAAAGACATTTGTTGCACACCGGGTGGACGTCGACATGGGGATATTCGCATTGCATACAGGACACTGCTTGAATGGTGTCCTCGATTCCATCGTCGATGTCGGGTCGATGGTCGGGTATGATGCGAAAAAGTTGTTCTTGAAGTTAGTAAACTAACAAATAACTATCGATACCGATCGGGAACAGTACCGACGCGAACTAAAGGCCTTTTGGCCTGTAAAAAGTTTTTCCTAACTTGAGTCAAGATAAGCACATCCGAACCCAATGGCGGAAAAAAACAATCGGAGGATGGAGAGGATGCCCATGCGCACTGTAGTCCAGGGGAGGAGTCACCTATCCCAGGATACTTCAAAGACTCTTCCAGGACAACAACGTGCAAACATCCGGACCCAACACTAGGCGGCGATCTATGCACAGATATGAATTCAGCAGCCCACATGCCTCGAACATATTTGTACTCTTCCCAAACATTCGTATCTTTGTTTGTTTCTTAAGCTTATTGTGCTGAGATTTTTATATCCTGACGTAACTAACCCACTTAAGCCACTTTGGCCTTCACTGGAAAGTCACGAATAGAAAGTGAAGCAAATCACCCAAACATATGTATCAAAATAGGTGCACAAAAATATTTAGTGGCAAATAATTGAAAAGCAGCGCCCAGTGTTTGTATAAAAATTATAAATAATTAAATGGAAGCTTTGAAAGAATATTGACTGCAGGACGAGCCTCCTGAAGTGACTTTATGTCCAGCCATACAATCCAAATAAAACCCTGCTCCATTAAGACCTTTAGATTTTTTAGGATTCTCATTGTATCCTGTTAGAAATGGGGGTCTCCAGTTGGCAATGGCGGGCGCCAATGTCCAAATAGGGACCCTTCTTCCTAAGTCAGGGCCAGTGGGCTATCCCCTTTGACAACCCCTGCTCAACCCTGTGGTAACATAGCACGAGCAGTTAGGCCTATCTCAGAGGCACTGTGTGAAGCATTTATGACCACGTACAACACAGCAGTAACGACACCACAAAAGAACACAACTCAGGTAGGTATAGGAACATATTATCTTTATCTAACAGTTGAACTCGAAATTCTCAAAGCGTTTCAACAACTACAATTCACGTCAACCAATAGGGACTTCAAGAAGCAATACGTATTCACCAGAACATGGCACGGACTGAGTTCAAGGACGGGCCTATGCGACCTGTTGTGCACCAGATACCCGTCGGTGAAAGAGGACTCTCGTCATGCAGCTCCTTGGTGGGCTCACAGCGGCAGCAGCTCGCTCTTAGCTGAGGCGGCCCACAGGACGAATCACGAATATGCAAAAGTTGACAAGGGTGCGGGCACCCAGCTGCAGCAGCTCTCTCTTAGCTGCGGAGGCCCACAGGACAAATCACGATGGTGCAAAATGGCAAAGGGTGCGACCACTCAGTGGCAGCTGCTCTCTCTTAGCTGCGGCGGCCCACAGGACAAACCACAAAGATGCCACGTGGCAAAGGGTGCGGGCATTCAGCGGCAGCAGCTCTCTCTTAGCTGCAGCAGCCCAGAGGACGAATCACGATGATGCAAAGTGGCAAAGGGTGCGAGCACTCAGTGGCAGCTGCTCTCTCTTAGCTGCGGCGGCCCACAGGACGAGCCACGATGATACAAACGTTGGCAAGGGTGCGGGCATTCAGCGGCGGCAGCTCTCTCTTAGCTGCAGCGGCCCACATGGATCCAGCGAAAGGTTCAAGGGTTCAGATTCAGGCGGGCTCTCAGCGGCGGCAGCTCTCTCCGCTTGGAGATTGGAGTTTCAAAGGTGCCCAGTCCGCGGTCCTCACAGAAGAACTAGAGGCTCCGGATTACTTGACGGAGGCCTCACCTGCAAGCAGAATTCCTCGCACAGGAATTCCGACGGCTGACGGGGTGAAGTCTAATGTCCCTGAGACTTCTGCAGGAGGCGCTCTCGATTCAGGCCCTCGGGTAGTTTCTTCGGCAAGCTTGGTGAAAGTTTCAAAGTCCTTTCCTCTGTTCACTCGGACAGAGTTTCGTCTTGACATCCAGAAGGAACACACTTGGACAAAGTTTCAGCGCAGCATTTTATACCTAAAATGTCTTTGTTCTCCAAGGTCGCAAATCACTGACTCCAGTCAGAACCAGTTTGGTGGGGTCGGGGAGCACTTGGTTTACAAGGTGACATCCTGCCCTTTCAGAATGAGGGGGTCTGCTATCAGACGCCCAGTGGGAGGTGGAGCCATCATTCACCTTGCCAGGCACGGCCCTGCTCGGATCAAAGAGTCACCCCTCCCCAGGCTCTGAATACTGATCTCTCTCTCCAGCCAGGTTTGACCCAGCTGGCCCTGCTGCACCAAAACCAGACACCATTACAAATAGTCGCAAAGCCTACAGTAAAGCTTAGGCAAGAAACGACCGCGTTTTCAGAAGAGGCATTTCCAAACATGGGATATATAAACGGTCCTTACTAAAAGGTGTCTCTCAATGTCCTGAGCAGAAACATATCAAACTCGAAGTTCCTATCAGGTTCCTGGGGCCACATAGGATGATAGCAAGTAATCCTCCACCGGCCCAGTCTGGCCTATGAGAAAGGATCGTGTCACAGTAGCGACAGTGAAATGGAGGGTAACTCACTATTGGACATGCTACACAGATCTAGGCATTATGGTTATCCTAAGTCATACAGTTATTTATATACAAGGAGCAAGACCTGGCTCTTCGAACAGTAGCAGCATTCCCCATCCCCTTAGCGCCTTGAAACCCTCACGGGTAAATAGTGCGCTTTACAAATGATTGACTGATTGATTTGAATCAGTATGAAAAAAGTTTGAAATGCCTCCCAGGAGCAAACAATAGGCTGATCTGTACAGGCAGAAATTACTCCTCTGAACCATACAGAATATACAGAGTAGGGTCTATTGCATACCCTTTGACACCACAGTGTCAAATCCTGCTTGACAGGTCTGCTGGGTTTACATATAACATTGTGGCTGCACTTGAAAGGTAGAAGACAGACTTGTGTATCCATGGTCAGGTTGCTAGAAAATCCTGCTTTTGCCCTACCAAACTTCTGTGTATGGGTATGTTGTGGATATAGTACCTGCTTCAAACAGAATTTTTGTGTTAGATGTGGGGGCCACTAGGATTACCATAGTACACTCTACAAACACACACCGAGCCCTCGGAGATCAAATTTAGTGTGGCCGAATACTATAGCCATCTTGAAAATGCACAAAGTGGGTAGGGTACCTATACCCCAGTGGTTAGGGTGTGTCCAGGAGTCAATCCCACCCACTATCTAATGCCAGGCATGTATATTGCCCCTCCAAGAACCCACTTGAGAACACTACTGGACAAGCGGAAAATCAGGTGAGTATTGGACCTGCTGTCTGTGACCTGAAGGGCACTTTGAAGGACTGGACCAGCTCCCACTTGAACACAGGATAAAGAAGTGAACTCCAAGGGTCATAAATTTGACCTACTGTTCAAGCTGCAGGGATAGAACAAGCTACACGATGCTTTTTTAGTAACTGCACAGCTGTACAGTAGCAAATGGACCTGAACTGGACATTGCTGAAGGCTTTTCCCTGACACCCTGTGAGTTTCTAAGGGTCTCCCCTGAGATACAAGGGGGTTTGGAAGTATACTCTTTTGGTGGATTGGAATTAAAAGGACTAACGTCTGTAGGTAAAATCTTGTACCAAGACGAACCTGGTTGGTGTATCCCACCCGTGCATGATCATAGTCAGCGTGGAATTGCGCCTAGGTTCCTGGTATAAATTGACCATTAACCATGAACAGCACTCTTTGCTTTTTGGTGCTATTCCTACATAAAAAAATTAAAATTCATATCTTCAGTTCCCCTTATTGTTTTTCTGTCCTTTTGGTGTCCTTTTCTATATTAACTTTTACTCTATTTTTCTAATTCGATTTGATATTTTTACGGTTTTGCATTTCGACTTAATTACGGATTTGATACTGCATGAATACTTTACACATTGCTTCTATGTTAAGCATGTCTGCTCAGGGCCACTGCTACCCTGGGGGTTAAGCTCAGCCTTATTTTGTGACTTCAGTGTTTCCCCTGGACAAAAGGTTGTGATTATTCCTTAAGGTGGACATTCACCCACCCCATTTAATAATCCAATGTCTTACACTGGTAACCTCCACATTCAGTTCTCCAATCTCTCACTTATGCTTTACACTGATGATCTACAGTTGATCAAAGCTGAACAGCTGCCCCTGCCCAAGGGAACTACTGACAATGTTTTTTAGTTTCCGCCTTTAGCAAAGCAAGATCACAGTTTAAGACAGAGCATTTTTATCAGTTGTATATGTTACTGACTGCAAAGTTTCTACTTTATAAATATACTCAAAAGGATGCATATTTTCCCCATAAGAAGATGCATTTGTCTATCAAGACAGAAGATATGGATAGGGCATGTAGGGAAAGCAGCAAATATTTTTGAGCACAAACGACAGTCCTTTTACAAATGCAATCACACAATCCACATTCGATCCACAAATGAGGAGGCTTCTGTGGCATGGTGACTTTGGTGGGTCAACTGCATATAAATTAGAAAATAAAGAATGTCTCCTCAAACGCCAAGAGATGTGCTGGTCTCCGAGTGTAAGCAAAATCACGAGTCTTTGAGGAAGACGGCTATATGATCTTCCTTTGAGGGCTATCTTATTGTATGACTTTTCAACATTGTAGTACAAGAATATCTAGAATGGGGGGGGGGGGAGTATTAGACAGCTACTGACAAAGAGGAGTTTGATGTTCTGTGAAATGCTGCCTGCAGTACTTGTCTTTTTGGTCTCAACTGATAATTACCTCATTTTCCATGAAGATTATAGGGGTATCCTTGCAAAAGATTTCTAGTCTTTGCTGTATTTAGTAGATTTTCTTGAATTTTGATGGGAAGGATTGGGGAGTCTAGTTGTTCTCGGAGGCACCACTGTGACCACACACTTAGAGGTTGTATCCACATGATAGGCAAAGATTCTTTACTTCTGAGCCATTTGCTGCTGCAAAGAATGACCCTTTTGTTTAGGCGTGGGCCATGTTGGAACAACAGTTGTTCTTGGCATTTCGATCTTCAGAATTGTCAATGATCTGGTATTTTAGGCTATGATATCTGGCAAAGATTGATCCTAGTGCCTAGAAGTAGGTAATACCGAAACAACTTATCACCTTGCTCAACTAAGGAAAGATTAGAGTCGGTTTTATAACTATTGTTTTGCGCAATTTTTTTTATGAATGAAATAATATTCAAAAACACAGCCTGGTTTCAAAATCAGTCCACCCAATAGTAATACAAAATGACATCAATGATCATCACCCCCACCCCCGTCCTACTGCCATAACATAAGCACTGCAGTGCAATTATCTATATATAGTGGCTTTGCATCCATATCATATCAAGATAAATTGGAGCACCACACCAGTAATCACATTGTAAATTACTCTCTTGTGCACGGCCATCCCAGGGTTCCTCGTCCCTACCACTACATGGGGCCTAGCAACCCGGGGCTCTAATAAGTCATTGAGCACTGCCTCCCAGGCTCTCATATCATCCCCCATCATTACGCGTTTGGTTCTCTTCCACTTTGGCCCACTCAGCCATATTCCTCAGCCAATCAGAGATCAAAAGCGGAACCGGAGAAATCCACTGAATTGTAATTCTACGCTTTGTCCGAACCAGCCCCAGTAGCAAAAAATGCCGACTGAGCCGCCTCCCTCTACGTTTAGGAACCAGGCCCAGCAGGCACACCCTTACACTCCCATCAAGTGGCCAACTTGATACAAGCTCCAGCGCCAGTCCCACCGCTTGCCAGGACTCCTGAATTCAGGGAGACCCCCCACACCATGAGCAAGAAGATCGCTTCACCCTCACTACACCATGGAAACGTAGACATTCGGCCCGCATAGATAATACCCAATAATTTAGGTGTCAAATAAACTTGGTGTATAAAATGATATTGGATCAGCTTGAAGCAGGCATTCGTTGAGGTCTTAGACACCCCCTCATGGACCTTATGCCATTCTCTGTCAGTGAATTGTTCCCCCAGAACATCATGCCATTTGCTCTGAATAGTCAGAGTCAGAGAGGGTGCATCCTTGCGCAACACTCTGTAGAGCTGAGAGACCAAACACTTTCAACCACCAGGCTCAGTAACTCCACGAGCACTCGAAACGTCTTCGGGACGTCAGGAAACACGTGCCAAATCCCCCACACCGTGACTGCCAATCTTGTATACTGTAGGAATTGACTGGCCCCCAAGTCATTAGTTTCTATCACCTCAGCCAAAGTAATAAATCTATTATTGAGATACAGCTCCTGTAGTACCAGGCAACCCCACGCCCTCCACCTATCCACTCTCATTTGGAGGGATACCTGCAGAAAAGTATGCAAAATCATTAAGTTCAATTTGGGTGCATACGGGCCCTAACCAAACACGCTCCGGATCACACATACTTGCTAGACGACAAAAGGCACAGAGCTGGGGACCCCATCTCCAGACATTAACAGTTCGGTTGGGGAGGTGGACCCATGCGTTCATTCCAACAATCATTTTTCCAAGTTGCCACCCTCGTTCAACCAGTGGGACCGCACGTTGCAGTTTGGAAGCCAGGTAGTAAAGATCAATACATGGAACTTCCATCCCCTCCCCCACTGCCACGTCAGTTTGAGAGTGGCCAGCCCACCATCTTTCTTCCTGATGCCAATAAAAGTTCCACTATAAGCCTATCTAGCTCTTTGAAGGTCTTTTAAGGTACTCAAAAGATGGCGCCTTGTAAAACATATAAGCAGCGTAGCAACATAATCATCTTACCCAGGGCGATCTTGCCAATTAAGGAAAGACTGAGTGTATTCCAACAGGTCACCGAGGCTCATCAGCACCCTAGCCATGTTAGAGCAATGGAACGATTCAAAATCTGTTATCACCTGGATACCTAGGTATCGAACCTTGGTGCTCCCCCACTTAAGATCTAATCGTGGAAGGTCATCCAATGCCACATCCTACCTCATGGACTCCAGCAATATCCCCAGAGTGTAAGACTCATTACATACCACCAAATGATGGTCTGCAAAGTCCCCCACCCAGGACTCATATAACTCTGCAGGCAACCCGTCTCCTCCAGGTATCCAAGCCGTATTCTAGGCCTTAATAGCAGCCACAACCTCCGCTCTATCGATGGGGCATCAAGCACTGTACTATTTTCCTCCGACAGCCGGATAAGAGGAAGCGCCACCAGATACTCTGCTATAATACTGCTCATTTGCACCATGCCGCAACTCTGGTTGTACCGCAGCTCCGATCACAGGGGACTCAGCACTGTCAGAGGAGCGCCCCAATCAGGCATAACCAGGATGTAGGAGGACAAACAGCAATGCCGGCAGAGCCGCTTTGAATCACGTCTAGGTGGCCATGCTTCCTGGCCAGGATCCATGTTTTGCAATTTATAGGCTCTGCTGCTTTGAACAATGAATGTGTCCTCATCTTGACTTCAGAGACAGAAATCTTTTGGACTAAATTACATTTGCTAGGAGGGAAGAAAAGATACAGTGCACAGCTAAAGGTTTTTGATGAAACCATACAAACTTTAGAACTTTCTACAATTATCCAAAGTCCCACACACTCAGAAAGAAACACTATGAAAGATCTCGTTCACTTGTTAACTGTTCACACAGCTGCTGCATATCAAGACACATGTTGTCCTTTCTCCAAATAAGGGCTTACTTTTTTTAATACATGTACTGAATCTACAACCAGGTTAGCACTTGCAAAATAAAAAGCTAAAAATGTTAGATTGCTCAAAAAAAGGCAGCACACAGATCTCAACATTACCAAAGGAGGAGTGGCAATCAGAGCACAGGAAAACATTCTGATTACTTCTAATCTTCTGTTCCTTAAAGCAATTAGTGACAACCAGATCCTACATGTCAACGACTTGTGCTACTGCAGACACTGGGAAACATCAGTGTGTTACGGGAAACACTCACTTACAAATGCACTAAACACCCTTTTCACATAGGGTAGGTTGATTTTAGCCCTGGGGAATGAGTAGGACTCTAAGGACCAACTGACCCTGCGACACATTGACTGCCTCTGTGCCTACCTAAGGCAAATAGTCAAATAGGCAAAAGTCAACTGTAGCCTGATGAATATTAACGTGTTATATTTTGTGATTACAATAAGCACAGGAAAAAAGAAGCAATGCATTATTTGAATGATTTGTGCTGCACCCATAACACTATGCCCCAAGAGTCAGATTCAGATGCGTACTAGGTTGTAGAAGGGCCATCAGCATAAAGATGTGGAGGTTCTTACTTCTTAGCAATGAGGAGCTAAATAGTCCTTTTCCGATCAATGCACTATTGGGCACGCACTAATGGCACACGAGGGATCAAAGACTCGGTGGCGAAACCTATGACGACCCCCCCAATATGTGAGAGAACACCCTCATCATTTTTCTACTTCTACCCGCATTAAATAAAAGTGAAGTATTATGCCTAAGAACAGTGGGAATATTTCACATAATAGTACCATGCACTGCGAAAACTAGAGTTGATAAATATTGATAGTCCTAGCAATAATGACCCGAGTTACTCCATAGTATGTATGCATGTATGTAAGTTTAAGGTAATCGTAGAGCTCGAACCTAGAAAAGAAGCAGTAAAGTACTGTACACTGTCGAGGACAAGCATAACATGTTTGAGTTATGGTAGAGATAGCCGGTTTGTGGACTGTTAATATATTAGGACGTTGTGTTCTTTAAAGAGGAGAATCTTCCACTCTTTTCTAAATTGGAGCAGCATTGGAGTGGTCCTGATGGGGATGTTGTTCCAGATCCTGGGTGCATAGATCGAAATGGCCTGTCGCCTTGTTTTTTTCTTTTTTACACTTCTGTCTGATCGTGTCCTAGCTGCTGGTGTGCCAAGAACCACCAAAGATGGTGAACTTGTCTGCAAACTAAGAAGGGATGCTGGTCCCAATGGCTTTTTAAATGATGCAGCTGGTTTTGGAGAATGTGTGGGCCGGCAAAGGGAGCCAATGGAATTCTATCAGGAAGGGGGGGGGGGTGGGGGGGAGAGGTGACCATATTTCTTTAGACCCTGGATAAGACATGCAGAGGTACGTAGGATGTTCTTAAGGGGTGGCAGTGTATGTGTCTGGAAGGCCATGCAGAGGGTGTTTACACCATCCAGATGCAAGAATACGAGAACTTGAAAAGCAGTTCTGAAGTTGGTTTCTGGAAGAAACTGATTCACTATCTTTAGAAGAGAGAGCGGATACACATCTGCCTTTGCTTTTTCTGGCAATGTGTTCCTTGAGGGTGAGGTTGGTGTTCAGGGTGAATCCAAATGACTTGGCATTCAATGAAAGTTGGGGTTTGAAGCTGTGAAGGTACAAGTCATTTAGCCAGGTTTGTATGGTTTCACACACTGATACCTACCAGCACAACGCAAGCTTCCTCAGGACAACCATCAGTCTCTTGCAGCTCGATTTCAGCTCCAACCTCCTGGAATACTACCTCGCTGCCGGATTCCATTTCACTGCCCAGTTCCACCTCCTCAACTAAATCCACCTCGCCAGTGTACTCCACCTTGCAGTCAAACTCCATGACGACCTGGAGAATAACACAAAACAATAATTCAAGTAAACTCACAGAAGCAGCTCCAAAACTAATGTCTTACTCTTGTATCAAAACTGAACTGAACTTAACTTAATGGGCACCCATGTTTATTTTTAAAATTCTTTGATCAATTCAGAGCAGGTGAATTCAGAGGACTTGGACACTGCCTTTTTCCGGCTGCAGCACTATTTACATTTTGTGAAAATGAGAAAAGAAAAAAGTCCATGCTCAAGGCTTTAGAAGTCAATTCACATTTCTACAAATGCGATTTCTACGCTGCCTAAAATTTTGATATTGAGCCAAATTAAAGTTACTTTTATGGCATTTCTATTATTCTTAGTCAATAGACCTTCTCCACCCTAATATACTTGTGTATATGTGTCCTAGTTGGCGGCATGGCAGTGAACTGCTTCTATAGATGTTAGTAAAGAACACTGCACACCAGTACTGCACACTCATGCATCTTATGTGGCTTGCCCGTACCCCTGAGAGAGCTCATAACCTCACCAGTTCTCTTCATTATAAAAAAAAGAGAGACATTAGGTGTGAAGTAATTGATAGCTAATGGATCAGCAGGAAGGTATTGATAATAGAAAGAGCCTGTAGGGGGCCTGAGCTTTGCCAAGTGGGGAAATGGGAACCGTCTGCTCCAGCTCCCAGTTTAGTGGCGCAATATGGACTAATTTGCAATTATCAGGAGTCCCTGTAATGCGCAGACGAGTGCATATGGCCACACAAAGGAAGGGGCATGTGTTTGTGCCATTACTGTAGCCACTGACCGGTCAGAACTGTTGCAAGGCTGCTCATTTGCAAGCCCTCCGCTACATGGAGCTGACTATCGTATAGCTATCTGATAAAGTCCAGAGGCCACTCCTATCTTGGGTGTTTCAGTCTCCTAGTGACACAGTCGGGATAACCTAGGTCACCCAGTCAGCCGTGTGACATGACTTTCATCGGCATTTAGCATGGCAGATGCATGGACCCGGGCCCAGGGCCCATACACACCCTTCTTGCTTGGATCCCCTAGAGTGACCAGTCTGCCTCATCTGAGTGCTTTCATGAGAAGGGGTGTTTGGGTCACTGGTGATGGGCTCCACAAATGGGCTAGGCTGTGGACGACCACTTGATTTGACTAAGACTTCCAGGCAACAGATTTTGCAATTATGCTTGCTGCTCAGCAAATCGTGGATCAAGGATGCACCAAGCAGTCCTTGCCCCCTGACCAGCCGGCCCCTAGACTTTCTGCATGGTTCCTTTGTGACAGGACCGTGGTCATGAAGTGGTGCCCCAAGCTGCCCATACTGTACTCTGATGCCCTATTGAACCAGTCTGTATGTTTCTGCCACCTACTTTTGCTATCACTGATGGGTGTCATAAGAACAGAGTCATAGCATAGCTGGTTTCACAGGGTAGCAGGTACAAGGCCACACAAGTTCTGGACACTGTGGGGGCTGATCATAGGGGCCAAACTGGCAAGTTTGTGCTGTTTAGAACTCTACCTTGGTCTTAGCAGGAGTGCACATCTGCCCCGAAGCCAGCAAGACAACTATGTTTCTTAAAGGCACCTCAGGCCAAAGGTACTTCTCATCTACAGCCAAGTCAGAGTCTCTAGACATCACACTTGACACACTGATGAAAGAGCGTATGATTATTAGATTAGTTATATGGAAAATGGAGTCAAAAGTCACAGATATATTGGAGGATGTGAAATCTATAAGCTCTTATCTTGACTTATTTCACACCTGCCTGGATGCTGCATAACAAAGACTGTGCGAAGCAGAGACGAGGGGACTGCCCCAAAGTAGGGACAACAAATACGGTGATTGAAGAAGTAATAGGAACAAGAAATACTGACACTGAAGACATAATAGACTTGTAAGACTGGTTCAGGCTGAAAAAAATTCAAAATCTATGGTATTTGGGAGGAGGTGGAGAAGGATGATATACTTGCCTTCACGGTGACCTTAATACCACAACCCCTGGTTGGCACATTTTCAGAACTATTGGAAATCCAAAGAGCTCATCAAACCGGCTGGAGAGGTAGAACCAAAACTATGCGCAGTGCTAGCAAGTCTACTTTCACCACCATCATGCCTGAACCATACTACAGGACACTGCAAAATAAGGGAAATTTCCTTCTTGATGACGCAGTGATACACATATAGGTAGTCTTCTATCAAGACACCAGTGCAAAGAGGTGGCATTATAGTTTGGTCCTGAGCCGACGTCCAAAGTTCTTAGTCTTCAAATCCAGCCACTGTCATCATCAGCATAAACAGCAGAACAACTGGAAATGATGAACATAAAGAATTTGAAAAGCTCCTAGACACTTTTGAGGATAGTTACATGGAGGTCGCCTGAGCGATCATACACAGGACTGCTGCCACAACTGCCCATAGAGCCAGGACAGTTGGACAACCATGCAGGCGTGTCTTCCATTCAAGGGTGCTGCACTTCAGACAGTGAGATGATTCTGCACAAGATCGCGGAATTCCGGACTAAAGACAGAGGCGAGTCAAGATCTCCGCTGAAGATCAAGACGACCTAAAGCAAGTGGTTTGTCCCAGACAAGACGTTTGTTCACCAAACATATACTCTCTGCATGTATGAAGACTGCATACTAAATAACCCCCATACTAAATAACCCTTACTCCAGTATGCCATCACTTACACTACAGACAGGTGTAGGGTCTACCTTGGGGCTTGTGTGTGAGAATATGCATAGACTGTAAAGACACCATAACAATGGTGTTGGTGGTTCTCTGCCTGCCCACACCCGGCTCTTTTATTAACCTCTCTAAAATAATGCTGGACCACACCATCCAATAAAGCAAACACCGGATGACCTGGATACCAAACCACACAACCTGGAGTCACAACAGTTTTCCCCTTCGACATTACATTCAGCCTCAACTATAAATAAAGCAAAAGCAAATATTTTAGAAAATGCTAACACATCGGTATACATGTAAGCTAAGTTTGTGGTTAAATGTCTGGGGCATACGTGCCTCTTTGGCCACAAAGTACCAGTGCTGTAGGGATGGTTTACTGTCCAACCAGAGATGTACCTGGACGTATCTGCTTGTTAACTCTGGGACTCCAAGAGGGTTGCCTCATCATCTTCCTGACTCTGGACAACCACCTCAAGTCCTCAAGTCATTTCTTGCCGTTCTGACAAACCTTGGTCCCCTGAAGGTCGTGCCCTCACGGGGGGGGGGGGCAGGGGGGGAGAGGCTTGACTCTTCTCCATAATCCTCTCCCTGGTTCTCCTCGAACCCTTGACTGCTTGCTGCTGTTCTTTCATGATGCTGGTTGCACTGTAGGCCCCAGAACTTTGTGGAAGAATGAAGCGTTCCTTGTGACAACCTCTGGTCTTTTACGAGCAGACATCATGGTGCCCCAAGCCATGGTAACTATCCACGGGCCGGGTTTGAATGGTGGCCGGAATTTGCTCCCTACGTGGTTGTCCTTTACCAGGATTCGATTGCCCACTCGCAGATGACAGAAACTGGCACGTATTCACAGGCTGATTCACGCATTTTGGTCAGTTCGATGTTGAAATTACTTGTTTTTAGCAGGATAAGATTTTGCCCACTCCACTCAGGATGAAGCAGGGTGGTGTCTACTAATTTCTGGCCTAGACACAACACATAGGAGGCTACCCCAGAGGTCGTGTGAGGAGTCAGTCGATATTAACTCATGAATGGCTCCTTCCACATTCTGTTGAAAAGCCAGAGCAATGTGTATCACTTCTGTGAGGGTCCTCGTGAAACCTTCAGCTTTTCCATCAGCTTGGGCGACCTCTGGGAGTGATCTTCTGTTGCTTGGAACAGCCGGAGCGGACATACTCTGTAAATTCTTGCTCATTAAATTGAGCCTCGTTGTTAGTGCGCAGCTCCTGAACAACATCATGGGTTGCCGTGATTTTGTCTGGTTTTGGAATGACATACCAAGCCACATCCGACAGCACAATCTCTACCTCAGGATATTTACAATGGTCATCAATGCCAACCAGCATCTGGCAACTGTCAGGTAGATTGCTAAAATCAGTGCCAGGGGATCTCTGGCAGTTCTTTGTGCTGACAGGAGTGGGGTAACTCTGGGCTTCCTGTTAACCGACATAGTTCACAGCTTCTGACTGACTGTTCTACTAGTTCGTCAAGCCGGGGGAACCACAGTTTACTCCAAAGTCAATTCTTGGCTTTTACTATGCTTTGGTAGGAGCTGTGGGCTAACGGCGCTACTAGCTGGGTCAGGCATCCTGGTGTTACCAGATGGGATCCATGCAGCAGGCAACTTTCTTTGGTGGCAGCCAGCTCATGGCACACATGATATAGGGGATGCCAACACTTGTCTGGCCACTTCTGTTCTGAAAGCTTCATTGAGAGTGAGGGGTTTTCAAGTTTCCAGACTGTACTGCAGCCATTGCTAGCTGCAGGCAGTTATCAACGTAGGTAGCTTTAGTGATTCCCTCCGCAGATATCTAGGTGGGCTGGGACCATTCCATGATCATGCCAAAATATACCTCCATGTCAAACATGGCATCCTCCTCCTCTTTCGTGGCTGGTCTGGCATTCCTGGACAGATAATCTGCAGGATTTTGGCTTGTACTTCACAGTAAACTGATACTCTTCTAACTGCAATAACCACTTTTCTATGTTTGGGGGAGTTTTGAGGCTGACCCCAGGATTAGGGTAATTAGGGGCGTGTGCTCTGTATGCACAGTGCACAGTGAATGGTTGTCCATACAGGTATAGATGTAAATTTCTGCGCCCATAGTGAACGGCTTTTGCTCTTTTTCTATAGGAGAATATTGCTGTTCAGAGGGTGTGAGTGCACAGCTTGCATATGCCACTGAGCCCACTCACCACATTCTTCTTTTTGGGACAAACACCACCCATCAGTCCTGTGGGTGCTGGTGTCCACAGACAACTCCTAATCCTTCCGGGGATCAAAGTAGGCCCACGTCGTGTCCTCGGGCTGAGTTTGTTTGGTGTCTTGAAAGACCTGTTCTTGTTTTTGAACCCAGGTCTGCAGTGTGGAGGTTTTAGTGAGCTCATGTAGAGGTGCTGTCAAGGTGAATAGATTTTGAGTGAAATGTTGACAGTAAGTAAACATGCCTAGGAAACTCTTAAAACCCGTTACTGAGGTTGGAGCTACTGCAGACTAAATGTCAAAGACTTTGGCCGAGTCAGGTGCTACTCCTGCAGCTGAGAATTTGTACCCAAAAAATGATTTCTTGTTTGAGGAACTCACATTTCTCTTGTTGGAGCATCAGTCCACTGCCTAGGTGTCTGCTGAATACAGGTTGCTTTTGAGTGAGGCGTTTACCCATGGTCGGGGAAGTGTACCAGAATGTCGTCGCTGATGTTCAGTATCCCTGGAAGGCCAGCCAACACTGTTTATGATGTGACTAACAGAATCCCGGCACTCTAAAGTTTTTATAAATAGTAGGTGTATAACCTTGATCAGTTATTTACATCGATATAACAAAGTTCTATTCATTTACAGGTCAGAGCCCAAACATAGATTCTCAAACAGTATTTAGGTAGGAT
The DNA here is from genome assembly GCF_964204655.1 of Triturus cristatus. NCBI lineage: Eukaryota > Metazoa > Chordata > Amphibia > Caudata > Salamandridae > Triturus > Triturus cristatus. The sequence continues at coordinate 103,881,720 of NC_140590.1, read as the reverse complement.
TCTGAGAATTTAATGTCTATCCAATATGATTTTTACATCTGAGCTAAAAACATCATAATAATTTGTCAAGACTGAATACATTCAGGGTTAATCTCAAAATGGATATAGATGACAGAGTATTTCTTTAGGGATTACATGCATCAGTCCCAGTGAGCAGAAACAGCCGACACGTGTTTCGTCACATCCAGTGACTTCCTCAAGGCTTTTTTTAAACGAACTTGGTGGTCCTGGAATAACCTGGTATGTTGAAAAGCTTATCATGCAGATAAATCTTTCAGTTCATTTACATAAGAAATAGGAAAAGCCCATAGTCAAGAACATAAGGGCTGATAATAGCTGCAGACTAGTTATGTACAGTTTGTGAGTAATGATCAATATTCCAGGATATGGTGTTTTGACATTAGTATGCTGCGGCGAACAAAACCGATGCCTGAGACGTAGGACGACGTATAGAACCGAGAAAGTATTTTCAAGGGCTTATCATGGCCTTCATGAACTACTACTAATGTCAAAACACCATATCCTGGAATATTGACGATTACTTACAAACTGTATTCTGACTACTTTTAAAAGAGAAACGCTAGTCTGCAGCTATTATCAGCCCTTTTGCAACCCCCCTGGCCTCAAAGTTGGCAAAATCATTTCCAAGAACATAGGAGCTCCACTGTCCTTTTTGCCCATTTTTATTATGCTAATAGTGAATAATAGTGTATTTTTGTATTATTAGCATAATCATTTTTTGAAAGATTTCATTTTTCATTATTTTCAATAAATAGTACACAAGTACAAACTGTGGGCATTTTATTTTACATAACACAAAGGGTACCTGATGGAGTATATAATTTCACATTCCCTCTCTCCCTTTCAAATTCCCCCCCCCCCCCCTTAGGTCATAGGTCAGCATTCTGTAGAAAGGGAATTGGCGTCCCGCAGTGGACTTCCCAGTTCATACTCTCAGAGACACAGTTAAGGCACACTGTGGGCTCCTATATCAAATTGTGGGTGTGTCTGTACTATTTTTTGAGTTTTCTCCATCAGAAATTGCAAGCAGTTCCTGCAGCATACTTGCCCGTTCGATAAAAATCCTCTTTGACTCTTGAGGTCAGAAGGCTGATCTTTCTTCTGCAAGAGCCCATTCCACCATATCTTTAACCCACTGTAGATGTGTGGGACCCGTAGGAGATTACCACCATATGGCCACCAGCCTCTTTGCCAATACTAGGCCCAGAAACGCGAACGTATAGTGTATCTTGCCCTCACTAGGGCAGAGGTGGGTGTATACTAGGCAGTGCCTGACAGTGTTTATTCTTTTTATATTGGTCACCTCGCTTAGACGCTGGGTAATGTGTTTCCAATAGAGTGTCATACAGGTGCAGCTCCAGAGCATGTGTAAAAAATCAGCAGCCCCTCTTTCCCAACCTCACATCCTGGCAATTGTGTAGTATGGTCGGATGTATTTTGCGTAGTCTCATTGGTGAAGGGTATGTGCGGATAATAAAATATTGAGGCAGCAGGAGCGGAAACAGAACCCGCTCTGGCAGCAGTGGTAAATAAAATGAAATGCTTTTAAATAATCCCTCAGCAGGGAAACATTCAGTAAGTCAATATCAATCAACATTTGTTTATCAACAAAACAGCAAACATTTCAGAAGTCACATGATGCTGAGGCATTGTCCTTGAGCCTAGGCCAGTCAATACAGAAACCCTGATCTCATCAATTTAAAAATATATAATTCTCCTTATTCTTCATTTTTTCTTCTTTAAAAACAAACAATGACAGCCCAGCCAGCACGCTTTCCCCCATAAGGGACTTCATCAGGGCTGTAAAAAGACATATAAAGCACATTTTACAAAACAACTCCCTATTTCTATTGTTACCCACCTCCTCTCAGCATCATCTAAACAGTCATTTCATTATATCACTCCAAATCATACCTATTTTCATTAATAGAAAATGTAATACCTTCTATATACATTGATGGAGGGACCTTTTTCAACACAATTATTCTTTCATGTTATTCAGTACATAATATTGACTAAATTAAGAAGATCAATTTACGTTAATATAAAATATGAATAGTGTAGTATCACTATGTCCTATATCCATGATTTCATCCTTTAAAAGAGACAATGAATCAATATCAATAGCCTATTATAATCATCATTATATCCCATCATCCCCATATATACATCAATAATCATTTCAGAATTTAACAAAACACATTGAATTTTACCAAAACTGTGAGTGTATGAACCACCTCATAATATTGCTGTACATTCAACCTCCTACGTGTGATAGTAGCAGGACTCACCTAATCTCAACTGAGTTCCTTCACGTATAGTGTCCTGGACCAGTTCTCAGTCACTTTTAGATTTCATTACACAGGAGCTCCTAAAAGTGCATAATAAATATCGGGTACAGACTTTAGTATCCCTAAATCAAAACGCACAATCTACACCTCCCACATTAACATCAATCGTAAATAATTTCACTTGTATATCAAAACAATAGAATATAGTGAGCCTATGCGTATTTATCCTAATGCAATCTCCATATCCCATATTTTGTCTCATTCCTCCCACATGTCATTGAAGTAGTTCCAATGCTTCATGTCATTCCTAAGCGGGGTGCTGCTACTTTCAAATTTCCCCGAGTCAACATCATTTACAATGAACATGCGTGTGCGTATCATACCCTCTCAATCACAACTGATAACAAAGTAGACTGTAGAAATCACATTTAGGCCCCGAGCCACTATAATCACAAAGGAGAACAAAGTGGCCAGTATACATCACCTATCGGCCCGAGCCACTACAATAGTCATTGGCAACACATTTACGGGTTCGCCATATTACAATATGTATATAACTGTGATATTCTCTTCAAGTATCTCGTCATGTAAAGGGAATTAGCAATTACACTTAGCCCTGGTATTCCCATCATTTCCCTGGGAAAAGCTTTGAGTTCTCATATTTCCTGTTGGTCTCCCCAATAGTCAAAAGCAGACATTTTGTATCCTGCAAACTTATATCTCCACATATAGTCCCCCAAATGATGACAAACGCTAGAATCATAACGTGTCAAGTGGTAAAATTCCCTGCCATCTTGGAATTACAAAAATAACTGTTAGAACTGCCGTGTTTTTTGCATCTGACCTCCTGTTTCTGTGTGTTGCATTTAACTTTTGAACTCTGGGCACTTTACTACTGCTGATCAGTGATAAAGTGCAAGTGCTCCCTGTGTAACTTGTCATGGTCATAGGTTATCCATGACTGGTATATTTGATTTACTGCTAAGAACCTAGTAAAGTGCACTGGGTGTGCCCAGGGCTTGTAATTCAAATGCTACACTGATTGTGCCACCCACGAGTAGCCTTGCAACCATATCTCAGACCTGTCACTGCAGTGTCTGCGTGTGCAGTTACAAACTGCCATGTCAACCTGGCAAGAGCACCCACTTGCCAGCCCCAAAGCTTCCCTTTTATTAGATTTAAGCAGCTGTCGCTCCTCCGCTATGGCAGAGGAGTGTCGCCCTCCCCTGCCAGCATCAAAATTTGAAAAATAAAACTGTATCACTTTCTTTTTCAAGTTCTATGGCTGGCCGAGTCTTGGGGCGGGGCCATTGCGGGGACAGTCACGAGGGGGAGTGGTGGGCACTGCCATCAGTGCGCATGCCGGTTTGGCCGGCCATCTCAGGACAGCCAAACAGACATGCGCACTGAGCTGTCTCTAACCCAAGCTGCGTTGCCAGGTTGGAGACAGCAAGCAGCGGCTCCCAGTCTACCTGGGAGCGCAAATTCAGGGTGCTCAGGCCAATCCTGATGCTGCTTTCATGCAGCTAGCAGCATCAGGATTGGCCGCAGGGGAGTCTGGGATAATGTGCTGCAGCAAGGACTCAAAGCAGAAGAGCGGCTGGCAGCAAGTGAGTTTTCTTTTTTTCCTTTATTTTTCGTGTTGTCTTCCATCAAACGTTGTCTTCCATCAAACTCTCTCTCCCATAGGTTATCATCGGAGCTGCCTTGTACCCTCTTACAAGTGTAACTTCCAATTGTGAAGAGATAGAGGTTTCGGGTCCCTGAACTCACAATTTAAAAATATATCTTCTAGTGAAGTTGGTTTTTAAATTGAGTGTTTGAAAATGCCCCTTTTAGAAAGTTAGTATTTTCTTGCTGTACCATACTGTGTCTCTGCCTGCTAATGGAATCCAGGTCTGGTTTAGACTGATATTTGGGCTGTGGTGCATTCACTCTAGACAGTCACACAAAGGGAGCTGAGATGCGCCCTGCATATCCTGGTGGCCCATCAGGCTGATAGGTCTTCCTAAGCTAGAGTGGCGGGAGGAGTTGTCACTGAAAGATCGCAGCAGCCAGAGTCCTGAGCACTGGGTCTCCGACGCCCGATGTATCCACTTTGACTCTGAAACAGACTCTGCTGTGCAGAGAGCAACAAAAAACAGGAAAACGCACGTAGCCACTGAAAACAAAGTTGAAAAAAAGTCCCTAAGCAGAAAGTGAAAAGCAGCAAGTCCTGCAGCAATACTCCAGAGCCCACAAAGTACATACAACAGATCATCCTGCAGCGCAAGCGCTGTAGGCTCGACCTGAAAAGGTGCAAGGCTACTCATGTCAATAACGCTCATGCTTGATTATTTGGTATCTTCCACTCAGTTGACAGCATTACTGTGCTTGTTGCCATATGGATTATTGGGCCTTCTCTGATTACCACTTTTTTATTGATGTATATGCACACCGCAGTGCTTATGGCTGGTGATGTGTAGCTGTTTATGTGTCTTAATCCAATCTATATTTACAATTCGTGCTCGTCTCTCGCACCTCCACCTCACTAACCTCCCTCTGATCACTCACACACACAACACTGCCAGCCTCAATGATGTAGCAGGCTAACTATCCGAAAACGCACTTTGACGCCCTACATTGGGCCCGATTATGAGTGGGCAGTTAAATTCTGACATGCATAAACTCCTGTTTACGCATCGGCCGGAATTACGAGTTGTAAGGTATTTAATGCATCCAATAATTATAGGATGCGTTAAATACCACAACCTTCGTCAAATCTGCCGAAACTTAGACCTTGGTTACAAGTTGGTCGGTTAATTTTATTGAACTCATCCGATAATTATGAGATGCGTCCATTAACCCAATATTCGTTACATTTGGCAAGTCAAACCTGCCGAAATTTAACAGGGGAAATGTGTACGGTATTTACCACACCATGCAGATTTCTATTCATTAAACATGAAAATGAAACTCTGCATGTTATTCCCCAATATCTCGTAATAGGAGCTATTTATCGCACCTGATAAATAAAGAACCATGTATTGTAATTTATCAGAGGCGATAAATAACGCCTCAACTTGTAATCAGGCCCCTAATAGACAAATCTTTCTCCTATTATACCGGCTAAATAGCAAGTCTAAAAGATATCTGTAAGAATGCACAATATAAGTTCTTTGCCAACTTCAAAGAACTATCTGAAATGTTAAAATATATATTTTTTTGAAATTACAAAATGTCCATTGCTAAATTTTCACATAAATATATATATTGATTAAAATGAATAATGTTTTCCATGTCCAAAGTTTCAAATATGTAATGTATAATAAGATTTCAGATGTAACTTATGATGATTTCACTGGAACAAATGTAGATAGCAATTACACACCTTATGCAAAGAGTGTGAATTTTATGTATGATAACATTATGAACAAATGTTATGTATCGTATGACCAGTTATCCACATATCCTATTGCGCACCTTGCATGCGCGTAATGACTGAAATTTGAACATGTGCAAAAAGTAGAAACAAGGAAGTAGGACAACCCATGAACTAAACTCTCACAAGGGTCTTTTCCCTCTTTTACAATCGTTGAGATGTCCACAAATCTTGTATTGATAGAAACATGCCACTGCCTCCCTTTGGGATGTTTAAACATATTAGACATTCATCTGCACTATTGTTTGCAGAGAATAAGTGGAAACAGTGGTACACGCCAGGTACTCTATACTTGGTGATCCATTTCCGATGGCTTTTTTCACACGGTCAGACAGTCAGTCAAGAATACTTTATTGGGCAACTCAATGCCATAAAAGTGAACATATCAAACAAAGATACATTTCATTGACAAATTTGAAAAACCAGAGTTAAAAAAAAAAGCATTCTTAATATCAGTCAGAGGACCGAGATCTGAAATACATACAGTACAAAAACATTTATAAAGTGCAAGGGGCGAAAAAACAGATGCAGTCAAATACAGTAGTCCCCATTGATGACAAGTAGTGGGCCTAAAGATAAAAACATATAAAAGCTAATGACAGTAAAAATAAAAAATTCCTGCACCTAATGGCTCCGGTTAAAAAACTTGCATCCCCAAAACAGGCCATGGGGGAAGATAACATTTGAAGGTACAGTAGAGCGGGCCTGACTTGAAAAAAATGGCAATCTCTGGGTAATGGTAAGATGAATCTCTTGCGTAAAGAAACATAATAATCGCAAAATAAAATAAAATGAAGAGTGTCCTGCTCAGAGAAGTTGTCACAAGGTTCTAAAGTGCTAGGTTTTGTTAAACCTTGGGGAACAGCCAAAAGCCAGGGAACCATTTGCAGACGAAATCTCGTTAATACGAAACGATGGAAGGGGTTGCCAATGATGAACTTGGTTATGCAAAGATAATGTAACATAACCTCTCACAGTTGGTTTTGCCAACACCTTTACTTCCCTTAGTCCCTGGCGCTTGATCATGAACTGCTGTTTAATATTTCTATTTTGAAGTTTATCCAAGGTTTAGGACTAAAAAAATTAGTCTGGGAGGCCTAACCATATTGTCAAATCCCTTAAATACTTTAGCCAAGGGATATGTTCAGCTCTGTCTAACTCTAGGCAGTCAGTAATTATTATTTGTTTTAGGTTAATAATAGGGCTTGCCCAAACTCTCAGCCAATGCATTAGGGGGACTACCGCTATCTGGTCCGATATATATCCCACCCCTAGTTCTTCATGTAGTATGTATGCAGGGGTAGAGTGCGGAACTGCCAGGATCTTACGTAAGAACTTGTCTTCATCATGCTGAATATCCTTTCCTTCCTTATATCCCCAAATATCATAGCCATAAGTTGCCATGGGGATACATTTTTCTTTATATCTTCATCAGGGCCGGCATGGGTTTAGACCCTAATCTCTTGGCAAAATTTAGTGTTGCCCCCGTCGCTCTAATGAGAGTATTCTTTTTTTGCATAATATGTGGGCACCATGACCCACGTTCATTAAAATGTACCTCCAAATAGAAAGTTGGAACCTTTGTTAACTCAACCCCTGTACAGTAAAATGTAATCTTTTTTGGGGACTTTCCAGGACCGATGTAGATAGTATGTGATTTCTTAAAATTTGTTGAAAGGTCTAAAAAGTCTATAAAAACTATAAAACCATCTAAAAGTGATTGAAGGCCCACTGCTGTTCTGGCTAATATGACCATGTCATCCGCGTATAAAAGTGCGGGGATCATCTTATCGCCAAACCTAGGAATGTCTTTACAGCTAGCTATTAGAAAATCCCTCAACTTATTTAGATATAGTGTGAATCCCCCAACTTATTTATATATAGTGTGAAGAGGGGGGCCAGGATACAACCCTGGCGTACCACTCTCTTCACATCCCAAGGGGTTGTCAAATCTCCATTACTGTTATATCTAACAGCAGCTGTATTATTCTCATGGATAGTATGTAAGGAAGCCACAAGCTCTGGTTCAAGGCCCATATCACTTAGAATTAGCCAAAGCTTTGATCTGTTAACACAGTTGAATGCTTGCGTCAGGTTCATGAACGCCAAATGTATTATACCCTTTTTAGCAATAGTGTTCTTTCCTATCACTAAATGTAAATTTAGACATTGGTCCAAGGTCCCTTTACCTGACCTAAAACCATATTGCAGATTAGCAATAATATTTTGGTGATCCAACAATGCCGTTAGGCGGTTAAGTACATCTTTGCCCATTATTTTGGTAATCTAGGAGCGAGATCGGCCTATAGCATGTAGGCTCATCCCTCGCGCCCTTTTTAAAAATGGGGAACAATAACTGCCTTTCCCCAGGATACTGGGTATCCATGTAAACACGGAGCGTTAAAAACATTTGTCAAAATACAAGCCCAAACATTAGGATCAGCTTCATATAGATCTGCCGGGACGGGGAGTCCTAGTGTGGGTAAGACCGGGTACTCCATTTAAAGTGGTGTACACGTTGGTGGACGGGGAGGGCAGATATGTAATAATTAAAGGGGCACTTGATGGGAAACCGGTAGTATTGGCATCACTCTATGCACCCAACACTGAGCAGGCAGCCTTTTTAGATCTTTTATCGCAAAAATTGTCCACATGGCATGATACCCCTATGATCCTAGGAGGAGACTATAACTGTGTACTGGATGTCTCCCTGGCAGGTCCTTCCCTTTCTTGCCTGGCACTGCCACACACACAGCCGCAAAAGCGTTGGGGTACTGGATACTACAGTGGCGCCTCTCCTAAGTATGGCGACACAGGAACCCACTAGACAGGGTATATTCCTACTACTCCGGGGCCCACAGACTGCATGTATGCTTGGACCGCTTCATGGTGTCAAACGACCTCCTACCATGCATTCCAGACTCCACCTACATGGGGCGTACACATTAGGATCATAATCCGCATATCATGGAGCTACAGTGAGAGCATGAGTTGCCACCAATCCCAATCTGGCACCTTCAGCCAGATGTCCTCCTGGACGTGCCCTTTCGGGACTTGCTAGCTACCACTGTGGCACAATATTTTTAAGAAAATGCAGGTACAGCCACGTCACCATTGGTGGAATGGGACGCCCTTAAGGTGGTTGTTAGGGGACTTTGTCTGTGGACGCAGGCAGGTATGCGCACGCAACTGGAAAAGAAACTCACTACTATAGAGCGTAGACTAGCCGCTACGGAGCAGGCAGACATAGATGACACTCAGGGACAGCTTGGCTGCCTCAAGGAGGAGCATGCGCGGCTGCTAGAGTGACTGAGATGCCTCAATTATGTTGCACGTTCGGCAAGGACTCACCATATGGGCGGTCAAGCTGGCAAACTGCTCTCATGGCTCATCCGCCAGAATAAGTCGTAGATACCCATAGCATCGGTGAGGAAGACGACTGGGGAAATTACGTATACACAGTGGGACATTCATGGTGCGTTTGTGACACATTATCGGGATCTGTATAAATCAGGCGTGCAAGTCACACTCCTAGAGATACAGACATACCTGGATGGCCTAGATCTGCTGCGGCCAACGCGCACACAAAGCAAAGAACTAAACGCCCCTCTCCACTCAGAGGAACTTCAAGACATTATTTTTTCCCTGTCTAATAGGGAAGTCGCCAGGGCCAGACGGCCTACCGACTGAATTTTATAAGGCATACATACACATTTTAGTACCACAACTGCTAAAGTATACGAAACAGCGCTCGATGACTCTACCCTTACTGCCACGCAGAATGAGGCTCTGTTGGTCTCCCTCCTTAAACCTGATAAGAATCCCGACCTCTTAGGCTCCAATCGTCAGCTAGCGCTCCTTAACACAGATTATACCATTTTTGCATCACTATTAGCCAGGCGTCTCGTGCAAAAACGTTGGTACATCCTGTTCAGAATGGCTTTATTCCTGCTCGCTGCACTTCTCTTAATATACGTAGATTTTTTAGAGTGCAACAGTATGCCACGCATGCCTGGCCTCGTTCGGGCTGCCTGGTACTGGATTTGGAGAAGGCCTTTGACTCATTGGAATGGCCTTATCTGGCGTCTGTGCTGGGTAAATACGAGCTAGGCGAACACTACTTAAATATGGTTGGTTTATTGTACCAACGGCCCACTGTCCGGGTTCGTACCGGCAGGCTAATCTCAGATTGCATTAGCGTGAGACGGAGGACACGTCAGGGATGCCCACTATCTCCGTTATTGTTCTCCCTAGCTACGGAGCCTTTAGCGATGTTGTTCCGGAGGGATGGCGAGGAGTGGGGGGATACGGTTAGGAGATGGGCTACATGCCGTTTCCGGTATGCGTACGATTTGTTGTTGTATTTTCGAGATATCACTGCAATACCGACGTCCATTGCAGATATACTTAAAACCTTTGAGGAGAAGTCAGGGCTCTGGGTTAATTGGGACAAATCATGGATCTATTCCTTCAGCACTAGCACACTAGAGGTAGACGTGTCTCTAAATGGCACCCCCCTCACATGGTATCCCACTACATTCAGATATCTTGGCGTTTTTACATATCAATCACCTGAAGACTTACTGGAAGGTAATTTGACGAGAGCGATATCAGCCAAACGTGCACAAACGCAATTCTGGAAGACGCTTCCGCTGAATGTAATGAGCCGAATCACCTAGCTGAAAATGATTGTACTTCCCAAACTGCTATACTATTTTTCAAATCTCCCACTTTATGTCCCACCTAAGATATTCCGAGACCTGGAGCGACTATTCCGGGACTTGATATGGAATAGAGGGAGACCGCGTGTCGCTTTGTGGAAGTTGTATGCTCCCACTAGCCAGGGCGGGCTGTCGGTCCCTAATATGGAACTGTACTATTTAGCTGCCCAGCTCCAATGGGCGACGAAGTAGTTGAATGGCAAGTGCCTGGAAGACACAGCAACCATGCACCAGCCTTGGACCCACTCCCAAATTTGTCACTTGTTCCATCCCAGCGCCAAACTTCCGCGGCCACCACAGTTACATTTGGGATTAGCCCATAAATGCTATAAAAGAAGTTTATATTTTACCCGTAAGACACTGCCATACGCCCCAATTTTACCACTGACGGGGACACCAAGGGGTAGACTGGGTACCTCGGAGGCAGCTCTAGCGACTTGGCATGCAGCAGAGCTTGACACTTTGGGCTACTTATATAGAGATGGCGCATTATTAACATTCGAGACGCTAGTCGAAGACAATGAACTGCCAGCGGGCCAATTTCTTTTACACACCTCCCGCCTGAAGGCTTTATCAGCTGCCTGGGGAGATCTGGCAGTTGAGCCACCGACACATCTGTTGATACAATATTTACATGCAATGGGAGCGGGGTCACATGTGGTACATTGGCTGGTGGAGGCACTCCTCATACACACGCTGAGGCCGATGCAACGGCTTAGAGTAAGATGGGAGGCGGAGAGAGGCCGGCCTTGGACTGACAAGGAATGGGATGCCATATTAGCGAGCGCTAGGAACATACCAGGGAACTCTAGGTTCAAGCTTATTTAAACATATATTATACAAAGGGCATATCTCTCGCCGGACATGATGAATAGATACTTCCACATCGCCACCTCTACATGTCCACGCTGTCAATATCCTGATGCAGACTTGCTTCATATGCTGTGGGCTTGCACATCCCTTCAACATTATTGACAAGAAATAGTCACAATTCTAACTTCATGCACAAACACGGCGCTGCCGTTGTCAAGGGAAGTCTGCCTTCTAGGGCTATACACTAGATCCCAAAAAAACTAAAGTCACCTCGAAGTTCCAAGATCTGGGTCTCATTACTGCAAAGTGTCTCATAACCAAAAAAATTGAAAAATGCAGTCCCTCCGGAGGTACTTAGCTGGAAGTGCTCTCTCATAATATGGGCACAGGCGGAAAGTACAGCACTAAATAAAGAGGAGACAGCGGGGCTTCATAAATTTCCTATTGCACAAAGCTGGGAAACATTGCTTACTGCCTTAAAAACCGGCAACCCAATAGCAGTTGATACCGCCCCAACAGTTAATCAGTGATAAACCAACTAGCCCACCCATCTCTCAGCCAAGTGGAGTTGACACGCCTCAGGGTATACAGGATAGATAAATGTCACTCCCCCTGGGCCGCCATGGATAGCCACTTACACCTCATCCGCCCTCAGGCACAAAGGTCCTCTTCATTGGCAAATTATCATGCGCGGTCATGTACACTATTTCGACTAACCATCAGATACATGGTGATGTGGAAATGTACCGATAATACACCTTTGTGCTCAATAATGCACAATTGATATTGTTTGTATTTAATAGATGGCAGACTTTATTCTTATGTTCTAAGTTTCAGTTTATTTTGTATATTTTAGAAAATTAGACTGATTGGTACTCACTGGTGACTATTATCTGCACTCTATCATCATTTAAATCCTTTCTCATATTACGCAGTAAAATGATGATCAGGCCCGAATGGCAAAGAATTGTATGTATATGGTATACACACGCAAGACCCTGTCATAACTGCTCAGATTGGATGTGTTAAGAGTAAGATGCGGATAGCAATGACACCAATCTACAAATAATTATGTGGCTAAACTGTGGGCGATGGCACGCAAAGGCGCTAAAACATTTGCTCATGTAAGATATAAATATCTGTAATGGTGACTGGCACATCAGCGTTGATAATATACTGCTGTGATAGGTAATGCTATTCTGTACATGGGATTTGTATTTCTGTTATGAACATCCAAATATTTTTTTACGAAATCGTGATGATTGTCATGTAAAAAGAAATATACCAATAAAGATATTTAAACAAGAAATAGATCTGCCGGGACCCCGTCGGGGCCCCGTGCCTTTCCACCAGAAGTAGATACGATTGCTTTTTTGACCTCCTCTACACTAAAGTGGAGTGGCATACTAGTTTGCCCATTCTTCTCTATACTCCTTACATTCTCCTAAGTTTGCATTGCTAAAAATATTGCCAAAATGCGATACCCATTTGTCGGCTGGGATTAGGGTCAGTGTTAGAGTTCGAAGTTTTGGCAAGAAGAGGGTGTACAAATTACTCAAAACGTTATCTGGGACTACCGTTTCCCACTTTAGCCTGCGAGCCTGATCTTTGGTGCAAATATCTTTATTTGTTAGACAAATGTTAGGTTCTTCAGTTTCAATAACCGGAAGTGATATAGCAACAGTAAGGGGGTTATGGGCACTAAAACCTGACCAGGTAACAATGAAATCCAAAGTAAACAAAACTAATGGAGCAGACAGTAAAATATAATCAATGGTGCTTGACCTGCCATTCCCCACATAGGTGGGTATTGGCGTCAAACTGTCTGTTTGCTGAAGGCAACATAAATTTTGATTAATCAATCAATCAATCATAGCATTTGTAAAGCGCACTACATACCCGTGAAGGTCTCAAGGCGCTAAAGGGGGGGGGGGTGCTGCTACTGTTCGAAGAGCCAGGTCTTGAGGAGTCTTCTGAAGGTCAGTAGGTCTTGGGTCTGCCGTAGGCGGATGGGGAGGGTGTTCCATGTCTTGGATTAGTGAGAATGCCTCCAAGCAAACTACCTGAAGGTGTATGCTCAAAATGAGTGAGTGAGGAAAAGAACTCCCCATGGTCCTGGTTTGTGAAACAGTTTAAATAACATTGGTGGATGTTAAAATCTTCTAAGATTATTACATCATAGTAAGATTGTTTGATCTCCTCATAACATTCCTTTAAGTCTTGCAAATGTTCCAACTCGTGTCCTCTGGAAAAAGAATTATAAAAATTCACCACTAACACGATGGCACGGTTCTTAAAAGACAGTTCTACTGCCAAAACATTTTGTGATTTACATTCAACCAGACGTGTCCTGCAAGAGAGCTTCAGTGAAAACATTAGGAGCAAACCCCCTCTAGCTCTGCCCACGTTCGATGGAATAGCATATTTATGAAACCATCTAATTAATAACAATCATTTGCTTCCCAAGTTTCTTGGAGGGCAATAATGTGATACATAGAGAGAAAATGTTCCCAATGTAGACCTTATTCTCGCTATGCTCCATGAAAGGACCTTTTCATGGACAGCCATGGTGGGAATTAAGATAGGAGGAGTTCCAGGGGACTTATCAATTATATCAACATGGTCCAGGACTGATGATATATGGGTCCTTTGGGGCATATTCGCTGGGGATGTACCCGGACATGTTTTGACTTCTAGCTCTAGTCAGTCATTTTCATCCACATTCTGGAGACTGGCTAGGGGTTGAAAACGGTGACTCATTTGTAAGTTATTATCTATGTTGGTTTTGTTGACAAACCTACCTGGTTTTAGGGGTTTCTGCCATTGCCGTTGCGTAGGGCATATGCGCTGGCTAGGAGGATAAAAATGTTGTAGCGAGACTACTCTTATTAAAGAATTTGAGCTACTCTTGTATGCGCAGCCTGTTAGTATTCTCAGGATTCTGAAAGTTGACAGCTATGCAGTCTCCTACACCGATCTTTTTTGTTTGGTGGCCTCTCCACCCCACTCTTCTGGCCATAATGATGTTAGATGATATACTCGGGCCATTTATAACATTTTTAGTACACCAATGAGTAACTTTATGTATTAAGTCCTGTGTAGTTTCCTTGGCTTCTTGGGAAAGAGAAGGGACCTCCAATAAGACTGCTACTTAGGGGGCAGATGCAGGGGGCAGATTAAGTATACTTTGGTTCATGACCTTACGTATAACATGATTGCGTTGGGTACGTGTAGACAGGAGGACCCTCTCAGAGTTTAGAGGTCTGTTCGTCTGGGCTACTTTGGAGTTCTGGGCTACAGATCCCATTTCCTCGTTCACATTCGAATGACTGGTTCTACTGGGCGTTTCTTCAGTCCCTAGGACATTTGAACACGGGCCAGATGGAATTTGGTTCATATTCCAAGATGGAGTCGCCATCTCTTCACCTGTCAGTTTTGGCACAAGTGTCATATCACATTTATTACAATTGGTGATCGAGTCATGAAATAGTTTCTCAACTTTTTCCACCTTTAGAATTATTGGGGCTAAGAGAGCCTTTGTCATTGACTCCACTTTGTAAATAAAGTATCCAATAACTGTTCTAAATTCAAACCAGATTGTAATCATGTTTGTGTCCGTGGGGAATTCCTAGAAGACTTATTACCGGCAGTTTGTTTTCTCTTAGACGGGGGTAAGTCTGAGGTCACATTGTTCTCCTCTGTTATTTTAGCAACCAAAGTATTAAGTGACATGTGGGGTTCATCAGGGGTGGGCATTTGACATGAAGACGCGGAAGCAGTGGCATTTGATGAACCATCTAAAGGGCCCACAATAGCTGCTGGTTTTACTTGTGCATGATTCTGAGAACACTTTCCTGCCTCCAATGATAGCCTTCTCTCTGTCAGGGCTATCTCCTGCGAAATTGCGTATGCAGCTTTAGTTAAAAAGGAATCAATTGTACCAGCCATACAAACCCCCGAGGTCCCCCCATGTGAAGCAGGTGTTTTCCTTTTGCCCATTTGCAGACGCTAAGCCCAAAACCCTAGTATACCCCTGTATAAGATCGCAATATAATACTGGGATAATCGGGCTAATGTAAAAGTACCTTGCTTTGTTGCCTGGTTTTTCCATCCAATTTTCCAGTATGGACGGATCCTGATTAAAACAGCCAAGGGGTTTGGCCCAGCCTGGCCTCCTCCGGTCACAGACGGGCCCGCCCTTGGCCAGGGCGCGCCCCACGCTGTTGGAGCCCGCTGGTGCCTTTAACACGCCTACGGGCGCAGGACGCTGCGTGACTGGCGGCGTCAGTTCTCGGGCTGCTGTAGTTCCTGTTGGCCGTTCCCCTCACGGCTGTGATGAAGATTCCAGGCCTCCCACGCTGCAGGAGCCAGCTGGTGCCTTTAACGCGCCTCCGGGCGCAGGATACTGCATGACTGGTGGCGTCAGCTCTTGGGCTGCTGGGCGCTGTAGTTCCTGATGGCCGTGATGAAGATTTTGGGACTCCCGCGCTGCAGGAGCCCGCTGGTGCCTTTAGCGGGCCTCCAGGTGCGGGACACTGTGTGACTGGCGGCGTAGGCTCTCGGGCTACTGGGCGCTGTAGTTCCTGTTGACCGTTCCACTCACGGCTGTGATGAAGATTCTGATGGGGCACTGTAACACGCGGTGATACTTTTCAGTATCACCCTTTCTTTTGCAGGCGTGACAAGCACGTAGGAATTTGCATTCCTAGCGTGCCTGTCACTCACGAGGACGCCAGCTGCACGCTGCCGGTTTTCTTCAAAGCTTTTCAGGTGAGAGCGTTCATTCACTATGTGAAGACACTTCACCACTACGCTCTGAGCGACCACAGCCGGAGGTAAGCTTGGAGGATAATACGTATGCCCTTCCATACCTATTGTGATATAATTAGATCGAGTATCGTTTTTATGATGCATATATCTTCTACAGGGTCCAAGGAAACAAAATTGTTCCTGGACCCGAACTGATCGGCGTGCACGGAGGTTGTATGCCCCTGCAGTTTCAGAAAATTGAGTGACAACTCTGAGCGCAGGACGCCGGAAGTTAGTGAGATTCTTCACCTTTTTCTACTATAACCGCCCATATCTGAAAAGAGCATATGTAATTGGTGACGGTATATTGTTGTAGATGGTCCAAGAGCACCCTGTGCCCGCCCTTAGATTTTTCAGATCACGGACCAATTTGGACGTACGGAGGCTGTGTGCCCCTACATTTTCTATATTCATTGATGTCTCTGAGCGCATGACGCTAGAGGTTAGTGGGATTATTTACCTTTCCTTCAACTTCTTGTCCACAATTAAAATACGGGATTGATATGCCTATTAAACAATGGGTGATTATGTATTGTTATAGATGTTCTGAGAGCACGCTGTGCCCGCCCCTGATTTATCTTCAACCTGTCGATGAGCATTTAATGAGGATAGCTCCAGGAGGAAGCCATATACAAGGTTGCCTTCCACTTGCTGGTATTCATTTGGATCCAACTCACAAGGTGAGCAGACTAGAAGAGCCTTCACCCTGAGTTTTACATAAATAGTCTAAACACACGAGTCCAAATTACAACTATTTTTCCTTTCATGCAGGCTATACACAGACATTCCCTTTTTTGTCCTGATGAAGACCCGGTTTTGATGTTCCTAAATTGCACAAAATTCAAAGGGTCGAAACATCGACGTACAACTATAAGCATTACAGTCCAACCTGACCATCATACATAAAAGGATTAAAATTCTAGGTCAAGCTGAGATTACCGTCACTATGTTTTTTTACGCTGTGCCTAAATTTAGTTGTTTATATGTAGTAATTTCTATGTACTAATTGTGTTGTGATATATGTATAAAACACCTCACTTCCTTCTGTGTTTCACTTTTGCAATTGCACCAGATTTTCATGTTTATATGTCATGTTCCGCATTGAAACAGTACAATAAGTTTGTTCTTTTTTTAAATACGTGTTTAGACAGATCATTGTTTGGAACATTTAATGAAACCCCACGGTAGGAGGGGATAGAGGAGAAGTTTATTGTAGTTTGTGCGTTGTGGCAGAACCACTGCTTGTTTAACCTAATAGGGGAAAAGCATACGCAGTGATGCAACATCAGCCCTGCAGTGCAGGGGTGCACCCGAGCTCTGTGGGGGATCGGTGGGGGGCACTCAGTAAAAATGGTGGGCTGGGGAGCCCCCTCCATGCATTTTACAGGGGATCCCCTTAAGTTTTGTTACACCACTGAGCATACTATAGTTACCCTATAATGCGTATTCGTGTGCTTTAAACCCTAACATCCGCATGTCAATGCCCACAAAATCCTAGTATCTATTATAAAAATTAGAGAGCGATTATGTGCGTGAGAGAGAGAGACTATCGGAGCTCATAAAAATCGAGATGTGGAGGTGTCAGAGTTGTGTTCACAGGAGTGTCAGAGCTCGAGTGTCAATCAAAGCTCCAAACTGCATTTCAGAAGTGTGTTTGTGTGTGAGAACTCAAAGTGGGAGTGCGAATTGCGGACGGAGATCAAGTGAGTGTGTGTGTACGCCTGCATGTGTGACAGCGCTTAGAGGCGAACGGGTGTGAGAGAAAGAACATTCACCGCCTGCTTTCCCATTTTAGTTTGTGTGAGAAGAGTGCAGCGTGAGAAGAGGTGTGCGTGCAGTTTGCAAGTACAACAGATCACATGACCCGTCCGGAGCCCAAGGTGTGTGAGGGAGCCGGCGTGCAGGCGAGTGTCTGAGAAAGTCCATGTCATGAGAACGGGGACGAGCAATCCGCGAGTTCCCCGGGCTCTCTCACACGGGTGTGCTGACCTCCCAGGTCCAGCTCCCCCCCCCCACCCCACCTCCGGCCGCAGCACCAGAAGATTCCTCTCCCGCGACCCCCTTCTATCCTCTCAAGACAGTGGGAGAGCCGAAACCCGGCAACACCTCTGACCCGAGTTCCGGTGCGCCCCCAATTACCTGCTGGGGGCCTCCCGAGATAGCGACACGACCCCTCCTTCGGCAGCGGCGCCAGCCATCTTACGTCAGTGCATTCTGGGAGTTGTAGTTTTGCACCGCAGACTTTAAGGCAAGGATTTCCTGCCGGAGACGGTGGCCAATGGGAACGTTGCCTGCATCCGGGTCACCTGCCATAGGCTCGCTCCTGCCCGCCGCAGAGCGTTCTGGGAGGTGTAGTCCTTGGGGCCCCTAGCGGGAGCAGAGGACTTCAAACCTCGCATTGCAGCCATGCCGAAATACCCATGCTAACAATTGGGTTTTAAACGCGACGTCCTGCCGCCCCTAAGTTTCTTCATTGCGCTGTATTATCGACCTCGGAAAGTTGAACGGCGGCGTTAGAAGCTAACATCCATAACTCGGAAGCAGGTTTATTCGCCTTCTGAAGTGTCTTAATGTAAATGGAACATGTTGCGAGTCACGTGTATCATTTCCAATGACCCATAAATCTTTGAAAATGAGGGAGGCGTAAGCAGTTCGGACCTGGTGAATTAAAACATGTGCCTGCTTCTACAGTCTGTCAGTACGATACGGCACACAGCAGACAAGCCACAGCACTTAGCAGCCACACAAACGGCACATAGGCGCTATACTTCTCCGATTACCATACCAATCTCGAACAAGGCGCGAAACATGTTATTGAATTCTTTAAAGTCTTTGAGAGTTTTTTGTATGGCGAAGATGTGCCAAGTAAGCCTGTTATTAGAATATAAAACTATTTCGTTTTCACTTCATACTTTATGTACATTCTGGGTAACCAATCCAATGAAACATAGCCCACCGCATCTTTAAAAAAAATACCAAAATTACCAACAACAAAACCATTTAGTGACAATAAGTTCATTAAAAGAATAGAAACCTGCATTTCCAAGAGCAAAAATATATGATTTTCAGAACAAGCTTTCATTCAACACTCGAGAAGTCTGCCCCACTAGAGATATACCGCCCGCCGCTCACTTAGAGACAGCACTGGTATGTATCAGGGATTAATGGGCCCCTCAGGATTCAGGGCCCCGGCGTCACTGTACCTGCTGCACCGCTGGTAGCTACCCCTGGTCCAAATGGCAGAATGTAGCCAATAATGAGTGCGTCGGATCGTACATCTTTTTATCTTAAAATATCTGTCGCTAGTTCGAATTAAATTTGAACAAGGTCCCTCAGTTGCTGGTTTTGAAAGGCAGTCTTGTCACATAAGAACCTCACAGGCCGCAGTGTCCGTCAAGTGACGTCTCATTTGATTACGTCATTGTGATGTCAGGAAGTTCCACGAGGCCATGGATAAGAAGCGCTTTAAACGGGCAGGTTCTGCCGGGTCCTGAGTGCTTGCTGCTCTTACACTTGGAAGGCAGAGTTCCAGAACGCGTCAGCAGCGGTGCAGTACTTGTAACGAGAGAGTACCAGTACTTCTCAGTCGCAAACGGGTATTCGGGAGCAGTGAGTACCCGCTCTGCCATAATTCCATGATTTCAGGTACTATTGATAAGTATTATTGTTTATTAAGGAGGCACTGAACAGCTGCTGCTCATCACGACAGGAGGCCTCTCTCGAGCCGGATAGCGCCTAGAAGGGTAAACTAACCTTAAGCATGTAGGAGTTATCACTCCACAGCAGAGTTTCTGAGTATCCTGGTTCTAGGATTTGTGGGGCCCGGAATTAGGAACATGCGAGGACCCTATAATTGGCATAAATTGTAACCTGAGAGCAATATCAACCATTAATTATCTGGCATCTTTGATGTCACTTTGCTCCTATTTTGGATGTCAGTAAAAAGGATAAACATATAATCAATGACCCAGATAAACTAGGTACACATATTTAAATCTCTATGAAGTGAAAATCCAGTAAATTAATTAAACTAGGTGGGATGCTTGGCCTGTGTCTCTTCAAAACTGATATAATTACTCCGATGTTCACTAATTCTTTCCTGATTAGTGCATGGGACAGTACAACTAGTAGAAGAAAGACCCCTACTCAAGAAGCCCTCAGCAGATCCCAAGGACCTCAAGAACTACCAACCCATCTCTCTCCTCCCCTTCGCGACCAAAGTCACAGAAATGATCGTTAACGTCCAGCTAACAAAATTATTAGAAGAAAACTCCATCCTCGATCCCTCCCAATCTGGATTCCGCAGCAACAACAGCACCGAGACCAAGGACACACCGCAGCCCTGATCCTACTCGACCTCTCTGCAGCGTTCGACACTGTCTCCCACCACACACTCATTGTCAGACTCCATGACGCCGGCATACAGGGAATCGCCCTCGCCTGGTTCTGCTCCTTCCTCACCGGCAGAACCCAAAGACTCCGGCTGCCACCCTTCCTCTCCAAACCCACCGAAACCAACTGCGGAGTACCCCATGGATTGGCGCTCAGCCCAACGCTCTTCAACATCCACATGACCCCCTCGCCGCCAACGTCAGACAGCACGCACTCAGCATGGTATCCTAGGACACCTAGGTCATCCTCTCCCTCACCAAGGACCCCATCACCACCAGACTCAATTTCCAGGAAGGAATGAAGGACGTCGAATCCTGGATGAGCAGCTGCTGCCTGAAGCTCAACTCGGAGAAGACAGAGGTCCTCGGACCCTCACCCTCCACATTGGACAACACCTGGTGGCCCACCCCCCTCGCTCCTCCACAGACCATGCCCGAAACCTCGGCATCGTACTTGACTCCTCCCTCTCCCTGACCCGACAGGTCAACGCCGTCACCTCCACCTGCTTCAACACCCTCCGCATCCCTCGAAACACCTTCAAATGGATCCCCCCTGAATCAAGGAAGACCATCACCAAGAGAGGTAGGGGGGGCGATATGTGGGATGTCCAGTGCTAAATTGTAATCTGTTTATGATCTGATGTGATGCACAAGGTTGTATTGTAATATGTCATGCTAATAAGTTTTAAAAAAAAGAGTAAAAAAAAAAAAAAAGGAAGACTGTCACCCACACACTCATAACAAGCAGATTGGACTACGGAAACGCCCTCTATGCCGGGATCAACAAGTCTATGCTCCGCAAACTCCAGACTATACAGAACACCGCAGCCAGACTTATTCTCGGCATCCCCCGGCACGAACACATCACCCAACCCCTGCGTAACCTCTACTGGCTCCCCGTTGAGAAGAGAGTAACTTTCAAGATACTCACCCACGCCTACAAATGCCTCCACAACACTGGACCCCATTATCTCAATGACAGAATCTCCTTCCATGTACCCAAAAGGAACCTCCGATCTGCCGTTCTCGCCGAACGCCAGCACATCTGCAGAGCAAGTACAGGTGGAAGAACCTTCTCCTACATAGCAGTCAAGACCTGGAACGAGCCTCTAATCGATATTAGACATGCCCCCACCCTGCACATCTTCAGGAAGACCCTCAAGACCTGGCTCTTCGACTGACATGAGCTGCTCCCCTACTCCCAGCGCTTTGAGACCTTCACAGGTGAGTAGCGCACTTTAAAGTCCCTGATTGATTGATTGATTGATAGTGTGGCATGTAAGGTTCTAGTTTCTTGGACAGTTAGTGACAAATAATGCACTGTTAAACATCCCGGGGCTCATGTATTGCCTCAACCTACAAGCCTTCAAAATGCATTTGCAAGATATTTGGCTTTCCACACCCTCCCCCCTTTCCACAGTACTTTATGTAAAATTGCAGCAAATGGTGCAGTTTGCACACATATCTTTAGGTACTGCTCTGATAAAGGAAAATTATACTCTAACAGGGAATCCAGGCACTAAGGGGTTGCCCAAGGAGAGGTGCAGACTTTACTTGTGTGGAGAAAGGCCTGTTTTAAATGTTTTTCCAGAAGACTGTGCTTACACCATAACTCAAGAGGGAGAGACTTCCAGTCCTGCCAACGAGAAAGGAGAAGGATCTTCCTTCAGCATGTGCCTTCTAAATTCAAGGAGGGCACCGGAGTTTGGTTGTCCCAGAGTACAGGATTGTTGAAGAAGGAGAGGACCATTTCATGCACTGCACAATGACAAATGGGCAATGCTTTGAAGACTGAGGGTTTGGTAAGCAGAAAGCTGAGAAGCAATGGAGTAGCGATGCAGCAGTCTCCGATGAGGAGCCTTGCAATGTTCTGAATGATTTGAAGGGTACTGAATACAAAAGGTGGGAAGGCCAATATAGTGAGCATTTGCTTAATCTAGTTGCAAGAAGATAATTGACAGCCTTACGGTAGTGAGAGGGAAGGAAAGGGATGATTTTGTGTTGCTTGTGGATGTAGTAAAAGCAGGTGGATGAAATATGGTTAATCTGTTCTGAAAAGGAGAGAGGATGTTGGGAAATGAATCCAAGAGGTTTTTGCTGACTCTTCCACTGTGGGTGGTTAACCCAGCTCCACCGGACACCAAAGAGAACATCATATGGAATGAGATCCCTTTAAGATAAGAACTCCTGTTTTGTAGCTATAAGGTTTTAATGAGTTTGCCTTCATCCAGAAATCAGCTGCTAGCATGCAAATCCAAACAACGTCTTGGGCAGAGACCAGATTGTCACTGAGGGAAAAGATGATTTGGGTATCTATACGAGTAACGAACCAATGGACTGTATGAGTAAGGCTAACTTGGAAAGATCAAGATTGAACAGCAGAGACTCAATAAATTCCACAAGACAGAGGTTTAGTGCATCACGGAGACAGGTAGTAAGTAGGTGGACTGTTTCACATTTCCCAAATAGGCTAGAGGTAAGCCACACCAGGGAAATGCCTTACATTTCAGGTTGGACCAGTTGATTTAGAAGCACCGGCTACAAACCAATGTCAATTGTGGCACTACAGTTTGGTAATATTAAGGCTGCTCGACCTCTTTGATCAAGAATCGGGCACAGGGAAAATGGAACGCATTTAGAGGAAATATATGCGAACCCCCATTGGCAGACTCTGAGTCCGAGCTGAGCGAATAAATAGGGGCATCATCACGACATAAGAAATGGCACAACCAGAGAGTGGGAGTATTAAAGGGGGGCGACGGGTGGTGGATACATAGGCTTGGATGTAGTTGTACTACAGTTTCAATAAGAGTGTTGGACACTACTCAATATAATAACAAAATGTGCCATACAAATGAAACCTGTACTGGCGAAAGGTGTACCTTTTTTCTGGTGCTGTTAATAAAAATTGTTATAAAAAAAAAAAAAAAGGAATCGGGCACAGATCATCTGACGCAGCAAGCTATGGTCCATGGAATGGTTAGAAGCCAACCGGCACATGGTCAGTGAGTAAATTACTTTTGATGAAGGCAGTTGACTTCTTCTTCAAGGATTTTCGAGAAATGGGTAACACAGAGATATGTTTGAAAATGTGGAGATGTTTTGAGCCTGCTGAATCTTTTTTTTGAGCATATGAAGGACCACAGCTTTTTCAGTGTTTTGCATTGGTAGTAAGTGACGAGTAAGGGTGAACTAACCAATGGAGGCTAGGACAGGACCTATGATGTCTAGATGTGTGATCAGGCTATGGGTAGGAGCTAGATTTAATAGATAGGTCAAGATGAGTAAAAGAGTACACAGATATCAGGTAATAATTCCACAGAGACATTGAGGATGGCTGAAAATCACAACACTATACAAAGAAAGGCACACGTATGTCAAAACTAGGCCACATTTTTTCCATTTGTTTACATGGAAAATAAGGAGCTAGAGAATTGCAACCTTTGGCAGAAGGTTCAATAGGCTTAGCAGCACATACTGGTTTACAATTTTTTTTTACCTCACCTCCAGACTCTTATGCTTTTGCTGATTCTGCCCACTTCTATTCACCTCTCACCTCCGTGCTCTATGTTTCACCTCATCTCTTGCCTATCCTCTTACCTACTCTTGTTGGCTTAGCCCCTCTTGTATTCATGTCACCCCTGCATGCTCTTCTCTTCACCTCTCAACTCTCCCCAAGCCTCTTACCTTCTCCATCTGGTTCTGCCTCTCTTAATTCCATCTTTCCCATCCTTGCTCTGCTCTTTAGATCTCTTCTTTCCACCCAGCCTCTCACCTTGTCTTGCTAAAAAAAACATAGACATTTTCAACAAATTTTATCCATATTATTAGTGCACTGCTTTTTATCTTTCTATACGATTTTTAAACATTAATCGTTATGTACATGATCTACATCTTTGTAAAGGTTTTAATTAACCTAACAATAAACATATTTGTCTTGCTAGTGCTGCCACTCTTGCATCCACATTTCCCGTCCCTGTCATATTATTCACTTTTAAACTCTCTAAGTCTTTTATCATTTTTGCTGGTTCTGCATTCCTAAAATCACCTATGCCTTTTCCCCTTTACTTTTATCTTCTCTTGCTGGTTCTGACCCGGTTGCATAAATCGTTAATTCTCTGATATACTATTAATCTCTCAACAATCCTTTAACTTTCTCTTGCTGGTTCTGCCCATCTAATATCCACCTCTCCCTCAAGTCTACCCCACCTCTTACCATGTTTTGGGGGGTCTGCTGTCTTCCATCCATCTCTCACCATTGTTTCTCTCTTAACTCTGCTTATGTTCTCGTGCAGGTCCTGTCTCTTGTATCCATGTCTCTTAACCATACGCTCCCCATTACCTCTCATCTCTCCCCAGCCTCATAAACTCTTTCTTGGTTCTACTCCATTTACATCCCACTCAGCACTTCTCAATGGCTAGGTACTGTCAGAGTTTTGTGCGTACACTGAGGACTGTAGGTTTTTGTTGTAGTTAGACCCACTGTCCCAGCCTGCTGTGGGCGCAGTTAATTAAGAATGGGCCAAAGCGCAAAGAGAGACCGTGCCTCTAATGTGTAATTCAGGTCTAGGATTTTTTAAATTAAGGGATGATGCCGGTCTGTCACACCCCTCACCCCTGGATCCCAAACAGTCTTAAGACCCGTGTGGTCTAGTGTACAAATAGCCATGCCCATGGTAGGCTAGAGGAAATTAGGATTCCTTTAGATGTCATTTTGACACATGGGCGCCCCTTCTGCCTACCCCAGTTGGCAAAAAGTCTGTCCAGTACTCGGGGTAGGTACCAATGTCAAGGCCCCATACCCAGCGGCGGCTCCTCCGCAATGGCAACGGAGCGTGGCCCCACTGCCTGGCTTAGAGTTCTTGAATCATTTTATTTTGCATTTGCCGGCTCTTAGCCAGTGCTGGTGGGAGGGTCGAGGCTGAGGTATGGGAGGGGGAGAGGGTGTGCTACGTGTACTCCACTCACTAAGTGCTTGTGTGTTTGGCTGGCCATCTCAGGCAGACCAAAACACACATGCGCACTTCGGTTTTCTCCAGCCCGGCTGCATTGAGCAGCCGGGCTGGAGAAACCCCACAGACTCCCTGGCCTGAGCGGAGTGTCTGTCTACCCAACTCAGGCCAATCCTAGAGCTGCTCTGCAGCACAAGGATTGGATGGGAGTCTGTCCCAGGGGCTGCTGGGACTTAGAGAGAGGAGAGGCGGCGCGACACGACGCTGGAGGCTAAAGGTACGTATTTTTATCTATTATATTTATTCCCCACTCCCCCGAGAACTCACCCGCCACACCAACCTTTATTTGTGGTGGCCGCTACTGCCCAAATCATTCTTTTTTTAGGACACAAATCACTGGTGTCTATTGGGCTTTCATCTCCCTGGGGCAGGAAGATAGGTGGCAATCACTCTTCCAAGGGGACAGAATGGCTGCATGATTCCCGGGGTCAGGGCTACAATGTCCTGCTAGGCTCGGAAAACCCGGCACCCATTCGGTTTTTTACACTTTCCCTGATGATCTGTTGGGCTTTCTGATTTCACCGGGGTGGGCAGATAGGGGACAAACACCCCAATCTGCATCAACCACAGGGGCTTAAAGTCCACTAGACTGCCATGTAATAAGTAAGAAAATGATTCAGAGGGGTCGAGGACCATCTTGGCGTTGAGCCCCACCCCCAGGTATCAGACCATATCATTGACCCCTGGGGGAGGTAGGGTGGGTGGGGTTCGCCGCTCTCTGAAAACCTATATATCAGAACTATGCTTAAAGAAATCTCAATTTCCTCTCACTTGCCATGCGTAATAGCTGCAGTATTCAGGCTATGGGTCTACTAGCCCTAGGGAGCCCTACTAACCTGGGCATTTCTGAAACCTAGCAACCCAAGTCCCAATCCAGGGTGATGTAGTACATTTTCCTATCCACAATGCCTCCAAATGTCAAAAATGTATCTAAAGCACCCAGTTTCCTCCACAGGGAATGACTGCAACATTTAAGCCCAGGGTTGTCACCACCCAGAAAATCCAACCAGGCTTCGGCATTTATGAAACTTACAGAGCCAGGGGAATCCAGGGTGATGTGGCTTGCTTGGATCCCAGAACCTATTTTAACCAGAATGCCTTGCAAACATGTAAATAGGGTCAAAAAACCCTATTATTCTATATTATTGTGACAGATCTCCAGCACTTATAGCGTGAATGAATTTTCAGATTATGGTCCTGCTGGTCTCTGTATCTTTTTTTGTAGCAGACCAGAATGAACTTTTTAAAGCTGCAACTCTTTGGCCGTTGGCAGGAGTGAAAGTCTTCTTTGTGTATTATATGAAGTTTCTTTTTACATGTTAATGTACAGGTAATGTGACAATGTGCAGGAGAATGAATTAATGCAATGCATTTTAAAGTCAATATTCTACTTCTTGTTACAAATTTTTCATAAATAATAAATGTTTGTGTATTCAGAAAATACATGTGTCTGGATGGAAAGCAAGAACATTGCCATTAATTTGATATATAGAGATGCAGAGTGTTTCACAGTAATAGACTTATGTTCAACATTCTTTTCTATTCCTCTTTGAGAGTAGCCAGCATTTTTATGCCTTTAAATTAAAAAATAAAGTACTGATATGGTAAAGATTATCGCACTGGTCTACAGAGTCACTGCCAATCTTTTCACAAGTTCTCAAGAAAGTGCTGGAGGCACTAAAATTAATTACCCTGCGATTCAGTCCTCATCCAATAAATGAATAACTGCAAAAACAAAAAAGACTTCTAAATCCGATATAATTGAATTGTTAAATCATTTGTTTGAAGAGAGACACGAAGTCTCACCACCAGCATTACAGTACTATCAAACAAAATTTGCTTACTTGGGAAATCAGGTACAGAAAGGTGTGAGGAAGGTGTCTAAAGAGAGCTTCTCTGTACTTCTGAGAACGAGTCCCCCCTCATACACAGAGATGTAAGAGTGTTCTTGAGATCAGTGGGTTACTGTTGCCAGTAGTTACCCATTTATTTCTTAACTGCTAAGCCATTACAGGTACTAACACATAGTCTTTAAACCAAGGAGAGGAGCTCTTCAGATCCAAAGGGACAGAGCACCAGAGTAACTAAATAGTTAAAAACAAAATTCCATTTGGAACAGTTCAACATATTCCTGATAGAAATAGTAGCACTTTTTACCCTTATATCAAGCATAAAACATCATCATTTAAAAATAGAAACACTCTGCTCAAGATGTGGAAGTACTTATGCACAAGATTTAATACATCAAATATAAAAATTACATCAAGTCATAAAAATACATTAAAAATACAATACACATTGTATGGCATCATACCGAAGAAACCCAATAAAAAATGCACTCTGTCAGCCAACTTTTTGCAATACTCCAAAACCAAGTCATCAATTATATTCAACAGCTTGTGTCCTGGTACACATGCTTGTCTCATTGCTCTTCCCATGAGTATTTCATGGGGATTCAATCCAGTATTTTTGTCTGGAATACTTCTGAGTCCCATCAGAACAAGAGATAAAGCATCAGGCCGAGTCTTGACTTGATTGTGCCATTCAATTGTTCTACCACCCCAGAAGCTTCTGGGCGGTAAGCGCAGTGCAATTTTTGTTCGACTTTGAAAGCTTCACAAATTAGTCCAATTATTACATTATTAAAATGAGACCCTCTATCTGATTCAATCGTTACTGGAAAACCAAATCTAGGGATGAGTTCTCTTAATAAAAGTTTGGCCACTGTCAAGCTGTCATTTCTTCGGGTCGGGTATGCTTCTACCTACTTTGAAAATAAACAAACTATGACAAGTACATATTTCAGCCCTCGACAAGCAGGCAGTTGAATGAAATCTAATTGAAGTCTTACAAAAGGACCCTCTGCATTTCCAATCTTTTCCATACAGACCACAGTTTTCCTGCCAGGGTTCATTTGTTGACATATTAAACATCTTTGCCATTGGCTCTCTGCTACATTCCTGAACTTCGCGTTAAACCAATCTTGTCTGAAAAGTCGAATCATTGCATCTCTGCCCACATGTGTGTCTCCATGGTACATTCTAGCCATTGGTGCAAGCATACTGTCTGGCATAACTGATCTGCCATCATAACAAACCCACACACCATCTCCTGCCCTTTTTTGACATCCCATTTTCACCCACTCTTCCTTTTCTCTCATGTCTACTGCATCCTGCAGATCTTTCACCTCCTCCCAGGTTCCCACTCCTGCAAGTAGCATAAGTTGGCAGCTGATTCCACAAGTTTCAATTTGCTTGTTTAGGGCAATTTTATGCCTCGCACAGTGTTGGGCAACCTGGTCAGCATATCTGTTACAGTCTGTCACATAGTTATCTCCTGATTGGTGAGCAGCACACTTAACCACATCCACCTCTTTTGGTAATTAAATTGCCTCAAGAAATTCTCTCCCACATTTTCCATTTTTGATTGGGGTTCCTGAGGAAGTCAGGAAATCCCTCTGCACCCACAGTTGGCCAAAATCATGCACAATCCCATAACCATATTGACTGTCAGTGAATATGGTTACTCTCCAATTTTTCCCAATTTTGCATGCTTTAATTAAAGCAATTAATTCAGCTACTTGTGCAGATTTGACTTCTGGTAAATAGGATGCTTTGACTATTCCAGTTAATGACATACAGCGTAAGCAACACTTAATCCTCCCTCCTCATGTCGCATGCATGAGCCATCTACAAATAGCTCATGCTCAGCATTTGTCAAGGGTTCCTCTGGTATGTCAGGACGTGATTTGGTGCTAAGTTCAGTCACGTCAAGACATTCATGTTCAACCTCATCTTTCTCTTCTTCTTCGTAAGGATCAGGTAGTAAGGTGGCTGGATTAAGAACAGTACACCTCACTATAGTCACGTTTTCAGCCCACAGTATTATTCTTTCATATTTTGTCAGCCTACTGGGAGTAAGGTACTGTGTTCGGGTTCTGGTGAGCAGAATCACCACTGCATGAGGAACATACACCTTGACAGAGTGTCCCATCACAATTGACTCACTCTGTTCTATGCTTACACAAGTTGCGGCTACAGCTTTCAGGCAACCTGGTAATGCACAGGCCACAGGATCCAAGGCAGCAGAAAAATATGCCACTGGCCTTCTCATCAATCCATGGCTCTGTGTCAGAACTGAAAGTGCACAATTACCCCGCTCATAGCCGAATAATGCAAATTCTTTTGAATAGTCTGGCATTCTTAAAGCAGGTGCTTCACACAAACACTCCCGCAACTTTCTAAAAGATCCCATACTGTCATCATCCCATTCTATAGGATCTTTCGCTCTCTTTCTGGTCATCCATATCAGGGGTTTAGCTAGTAAAGCAAACCCTACAATCCACAGCCTACAATACCCTACAACTCCAAGGAGCATTCTTATTTCTTTTTGGGTTTGTGGCAACTGCATTTGTCTTATTATTCTGATTCTTTCAGAAGTCACTCTTCTAACCCCTCTTTCTATTTGATGTCCCAAGTATTTAACTGAATTTTTACAAAACTGAAGTTTTTCAGGGGAAACTTTATGTCCACCCTTTGCCAAATGATTTAGCAGTGCAATTGAATCAGTAACACAGTCATCTTGTGTATTTGACGCCACCCATAGGTCGTCAATATATTGCACCAAGACGGACTCTCTGGGCAACACAAGAGATTCAAGGCTTCTTTTGAGAATCTGATTAAAAATTGAAGGACTTTCTGTGTACCCTTGAGGCACACGATTCCATACGTAAACATGCTCTTCAAATTTGAACGAAAATATAAACTTGCTATCTGGATGCAATGGAATAGAAAAGAATGCATGACATAAATCGATTACTGTGAACCAGCCTGCTTTCCATGGTATTTGATAAAGCATCACAGCTGGATTAGGCACTACTGGGCAGCATGGTACAACAATCTTATTAATTTTCCTAAGATCTTGAACTACCCTGTATTTTCCTTTAAGTTTCTTAATGCCAAATATAGGAGAGTTACAAGGGCTACTCATTATTTCTTTCAGGATACCTTGTTCGACCAATTGCTCAATCTCTGCTGCAACACCTGTTTTTACTTCTGAACTCATTTTGTAATGTCGGGTATTTGGATAAACAGCACCTTCTTTCACTGTCACTTTTACGGGTTCTGCATTTGCCATTAATCCTATTTCTTTTCCAGTAAAATCCCATATCTCTGCATTTGCAGAGAGTTTGACTTCGGCAGGTAATTCATTTTGTGTCATCATCGAATATAATTCATTTACTTCTGTTCCCTGTTTAGCTAACGTGAACTTGTAAACTCCATCTTCATATGGGGTTTGTATTGCAACACCATCCGGTGTGCAAAATATGGTGCAATTCACTTTGCACAGGAAGTCCCTTCCAAGCAAATTTACAGGGCTTGAATCACACACCAAGAATTTATGCATTTCTTAAAAATTTCCAACTCGCACCTCCATTGGTTCTGTGATCGGGGTTCCAATCCGTTTGTTTGAAACACCTACAACTTGGATGTCTTCACCCGAGAGGGGCAGGTTTAGAATGTCTGCTGTTCTCACAGTAGACCTGGTAGCACCAGTATCCAACAAGAAAGTGATATAATTTCCTTCTACTTTACCTTGTACGTATGGACCTGACTGCTCTACCAGTAGGGATGCGTCAAGTACGCACTCCCCTTCCTCCCCACTCAGGCACCGCCATTCCTGATCATAATCAATTAATGGGTCCTGCAAAAGAAACTGTGATGTTACAAAATTTTTCTTACCACTTCCTTCTGGAAATCCGGCGTCCACACTGTACTTGGCTTGACTCACAAAATTTGATTTAGGGGCAGGTGGCAATTGACTCTGTAGATCTATACCCTGTTGCTGATGACTCGTTAACACCTCATTCTGCGTCTGTGGATTCAAATTTTGATTCGGGCCATTATTAACTTGTATAGCTTTACACTCGTTCTTCCAATGCCCCAACTTCCCGCACCCGTGACAGGAAAATTTATTTTTTGCCTCTTCCCGATTCAACCTTCCGCAAGGTTTTCCCCCATTATTGTCGCCTTGACCTTGTGCTCTTCCTTGATTTTCTGACATTACTTTTTCTTCTAAAGCTTTTAGTTTGTTATCAATTTCATCCCTAAATAGTTAGCATATTTTAAAATTTCATCAATGGGCTTTGATTGCCAACACAGCATGTGCTGCTTAATCATTTGACATATATCCAATCTCAGCCCAGTCACAAATCGATGCACAAAATGAGTCATGTCCTTGTTTTCTAAACTTTCAAACCCACTATACTGTTTGAACACCTGTAAAAGACGTTCGTAGTAGGTATGTACAGACTCATTATTTTCTTGGCTTGTTGTATCTATTTTTACCCAATCACATTCTTTCGGGGGAATTTTACTCTTTAGAAAGGTGATTACTTGATGATATTTTTTCATTACATTTTCTGACGGGGCTCCTGTTTTTGAATCTCTTGGATATTCCTCACTAGGCCAATCTATAGTAATTTTACACTCTGTCCACAAATCTGCAGGTACTACTATGTCAAACAGACCATCCAGATCTTTTAATAAAACCTTTGAAACTTTCACAAACCTCTCAATTTGTCTGTACCACTCCACTGGTTTCTCTCTCAATTTTGGGAAATCATTTGTAAATGGCAAAATATCCTGTCTCGTCCATGGCACATGTACGTACCCCCCTCCGGGTACTTCTCTCATCGGATACAACCTCTCAGCCTTTTCTGTTTCTCTCATGGCATACTCAGATGTCGTTCGATTTACCTGTGCTTCTTTCTTTTCCTTTGCCCATCTAGCTTTCCAACTTTCAAGATCTCCCCACTTTTGTAACAGAAATAACAACTCCCTGATCTGCAACTTTCTTCCAGACACATTCATGTTTTCCAAATCCTTATCAGAAAATGCTGCTCTATATGGTTTCTGCAACACCTTTGATTTCCCTATGTCAATTCCCATTTCCGATGCCAAATTCATCAGTTTTTCATGGAATGCCTTTGTGTTTCGTGTAATGCTTCTACAAATAGACAGTAATTCTTCCTCACTGTATGTGTTTAATCTGTCTAGACCCACATTACCAGCAACCATTTCTTCCAATTCTCCTCTCAATTTGAAAATGTCTAATATTTTTTCTGTGACTTTGGCTTCTCTATTTCTTGAGACCATCTCTCTAAATCTTCTGGGGTTACTATTGTGGCACTTCTAGTTCCTGTTGAGGTTTCTAGTCTAACCGCCTTCGAATAACTGGGCAAATCTATTTTTGGGGTTTCCATATTGGCAAATCCATCAATGATATTACTGATTCACATTCACTTGCTTGATCATCTATTATCTTTTCTTTTCTAGGTTCAATGCTTGGGGTAGGCACTACGGGAACTTTAGAACAGTTTGACTTTTCACCATACAATGGGACTACTGGACCTATTGTTACTGGTATGGTCAATGCATCAGGATGTATATTCATTTGAGTTATTTTCTGGATAAGTTCACCTTCATTCTTATTTATTGCTTCCCTTTCCTTTTCTTGAAGTACCCTGTTGGCGGTATCATGTACTATTTGTGGAACCAAAGGTGTTCTTACCATTGGGGCACTAGGGGTCATTCTATCAAATCCTTCATTATAAGGTGGAGGACTTTTCATCAATACATCTTCCAAATACCCTTCTTCTGCTTCTCCGCTATCCATCATGGTTAAATGCTTGTTTTTCTCTGTCCTTTTACCTCCCGTCTGTTCTTCTAATGTTAACACAGGATATACACCTTCTGCCACCATGGCCTGTCTCCATTGTTTCATTTGCCTATCTCTAGTCTATCGGGGAAATTTTGGGTAATATTTGCTTAGGGTCCTGTTACTTCGTGGTCTATCACGTTCAAAGGCTTCCATTTCCCATTCTTCTAAAGCCTCATATTGAGTCAATCTACGTCTGGGTTCTAATTCATTCATCCGTGTTCTTAAATTGTACAATATTCTTCCATTAAAACTTCCGTATTCAGGAAATGCTAATATTCCATCATCTTTTGTTTATTCTACCCAATTTTCTAATCATACCCATGATAGCATGATAGCCTCTCTCCACCATCATGTATGATGCAGGCGTATTTGGAGGAGGAATAAGAATCCCTTCTCTACTCTTAATGGGTTTGTCCTTTTTAAAATAATTCTTAACCTTTTGCATAAATGACATTTTTCTTTTTTCTCCATACATTGCGTGCTTGTGCTTGTTAAGGTACTGTTCGTAAGCGAACCCTATAAATCTTCTATCTGGACGAGTCCCTGTTTATGTTGGATCGTACATGCAAACTCCACTATCTATTATTATTCTTGGGATTTCTATTTTGTCAACCAATCAGACGCTTGCTTTACTTCTAAAAATTCTCCAATACTAGTGCGTTTTCTATTCTGTAGACCAATCAGCTACTACTCTGTTCACTCGCTCAGCCAATGCTTGCGCGGCTTTTCTGTGATGTCAGTATCACTCCTTACTACTGACCCCTCCTTTACAATTTCGCATCAACTACATGCCCGCTGTTTCAACCAATCCCAGCGCGGCTCTCAGTGACATCAGTGTAGCACCCGCAACTGACCCCTCCTTTACAAGGTAATGCAAAAACTTATTTTCTCACAAACTTTTCTCACAATTTCATTAATTAACAACGTATAAACATTCGCTATTGTGTCTGACCCACTAATTCAAAGAATAGTAGAATTTCTTTCTCTGCGAGTAAAACCCTTCCGCTTACTCTTCACAAACTACGAGTAAAACCTTGCCGCTTACTCTTCAAACAAGCATCAGAGAACCTGCTACTCCTTCAGCATTACCCTTTCTAGGTGATATAATACCAAACTTTCACCAGCAGACTCCTCGCTACCAATTATTCTCACTAACATACAATAAATTTTCCCTAACTTAGTGCTTCCAGTCCTGCGTAACTTTCAGCATTTTCTCGATACAGACCAATAACCTCACTGCAGTGTGGCTACCACTTACATCCCGCTAGTCAATATTCCCAGGAATTTCCAGAAAACATAAAACAATACTTAACGGGATTTGTTTAAAACCTAAATCAATAATTCAAATTTCAAATACAATCCTCACCTAACTAGCTATACTAACCATGCCTCTGCTACCAAGAAAAACTGATGCAGCGGAGTGTACCAGCTCTACACATTCATACACACAACACTCATTTGGGCCCAGATACATTCATACACTCAATGAGGTAGCAAATATCCACTGGTCATCAATTTTGTTTACCCTAGGAAACCTTTACACCAGTATTCTTACCATTCCTGTCTCCTGAGTAAATGCACGTTCGAAAGATCTAGTAGTAGGTGGCAGCCACCCAATGACTTCATTGGTCTCAGAACGAGAAGGTTTTCACGCATGCGTTGTTGTCGCAAATGTTAGGGACAACGGTCACCCTCGAAGGCCCAAATACGAACTATTAATAAAGTCAGAGAAGAACATGTTGGAATACAAAATTAAATGAATTCACTGTATACAATTTACTTCTACTCTAACCCCATTTTCTTAATATTTCTTTTGCATTAATAGCTTAGTAAAACTTGCAAAGGTTAGTTTCAGCACAGCATGTGCGTTAGTGTGAGGGTTTTCGAACAGGCATGTTAAGAGCTATTGCGCAGCTGCAAAGATTTCCCCCCAAGCGACAGAAGACGTCATACTACGTGTGAGAAGTTGGCCTGATATATGCTGTCCACTAGTTATAGTGGGTACCCTGTACCAGTCCAAACAACCCCTTATTGGTTAAAGACAACCTTTATTGAAAGCTATCCTAGTGGTAGCTATGGAGAGCAGCCTTCAGGCTAAGTCTTGAAGGAATGTAAAGCAGCTTGTTTTACCAGTCTATAATCTCTTGAGTTCCTAAATGAAAGATAAGTTACACTTTAAATATTACAGTAGAATAGCACA
The DNA here is from genome assembly GCF_964204655.1 of Triturus cristatus. Classification (NCBI taxonomy): domain Eukaryota; kingdom Metazoa; phylum Chordata; class Amphibia; order Caudata; family Salamandridae; genus Triturus; species Triturus cristatus. Next base: position 103,846,319 of record NC_140590.1, on the reverse strand, counting down.
AATATACGTCAGGCCCTAGGGGCGAGCCAAACCATATACTAAAATAGTGGTATAAGAACCACGACTTAACTAGACACAAGGCCTAGAGCCTATAGAATCGCTGAGACCCCAAGGAACCACCCAAGGTAGTGACACAGGGGACCCACGGGGGCCGTGTGCAGTGTGTGAACACAGCTGCGAGCTCCCATTAGCTTCTATGGGGAAAGTTGTGGCTAGCTTTTTAAAGATTAGGGACACTTAGAATTGAGTGAGGACCAAACCCTTTTGGACTTAGGAAGTTCTACGGCTAGCACCCACGGGAGCACCGGAGTACTCGTGTTACCTCACCCAAGGAAGCCGGGTGCATAGGTGTCTTTTGGTTTCGGGTCGCGTCGTCGATTTCAATGGGAGCTGGCGAAGAAGTGCTGCTGCCGGAAAGATGCGAAGTGTCCGAAGAGATCCAAGCCTGGATCGAAGATGAGAAGAACCTGAAAGCATAGGGGACAGAGTCAGGGTCACTAGCCAGTGACCAGGAAGGTGATAGGCAGATGCCCACCGATGTCGGGTGATTTCAGGTGAAGAAGGTGAAGCTTGACTCTGCAGCCACGAAGACCAGGAGGCGTCGAGGATGACCAGGAGCTGGATTCGAGCTGTCCCACGAAGGATGTCGAGTGCAGTAGCGTCGGTGCCCGGATTGGACACAACAAGCTTGGCAACAGCAACCCACGCAGAAACGAGAAAGATGCTTCGGTTCAGACCAGCAAGGTCTGTGGGACTCACCACTTGGTTGGGAGTCAGGGCACGTCTGGAGCAACCAGGGAAGCCCAAGGAAATACAAAGTTACCCCCTCAGGGACCCACCAGTCAACGGACCAGGGATCGCGAAGGGACCTTGAGACAAAACACAAAATGGCGGCCCACGGGTCACTCGGTTCCTTACTTATACCTAAGGAAGGGGTTGGAACTTACTCTAGGGACCCACCTATGGGAGGGTTTGGAAAGAGGGGTGGCTACACCCATTTCCTTTGTCCAGTTTTGCGCCAGAGCAGGGGCTGGAAGCCCCTGGACCGGTTTGAGCTAGACTATGCAGACTATGCACAGGGACACCAAATGTGCCCCCAGTGCAGGACTTCAAAGCACTCAGAGGGTGCTCCCACCCAGCCCCAATACACATAAGTCTGTCTGGGAGGCGGTTACACCTCCCTGTGACAGGAAACCTATTGTCCAGGCCTCCCCTGCTGGAGTTTCGGTCAGCAGCAGGAGGCCAGACCCGTGTCTGTGGCTGCAGCATCCATTTTGTGATGCCAGCACTCTGTTAAGTTTCTACCGGGTAACCCAGTACTGTTATGTCTCTCCCTCTAGAAGGATGGAATTCTACCCCCGCCCCCAGAACTGGCGGGGCAGGATTCCAAAGCGTTTGACACCAAACACGACATGTTTCTGTGCAGCCATCCTAAAGTAAGTATTTACCGCGAGGTTATAATGCACTTAAGAGTATATGGTCAGGCTGCATTACAAACAGCATCAGAGAAGGGTCTCCAAACGCTGCAGAGGGGCTCTGCTCATGCAGGAGCACCCTCTCACATAAGAACCACGCACTCTGCCTTCAGGATTGATAAGGCCTGCCATAGGAGTGACTTATAGGTTTATATGTGTGTGTATATATATATATAGTGATATAGGTAACCTATATCACAGTAAGGGGTGCATGCACCACCTTACCCAGGCTGCAGTAGCAGACCTGTGGTATCATTTTGGGGTGGCTTTCGAGGGGTGGCATAATACATGCTTCAGCCCCTGGTAGGCCTCTGGGGTACCTATGCCCTGGGTACATAGTGTACCATATACCAGGGACTCACAAGGGTACCTCAGTATCCAATCTATTGTGTACCTAAAGTACATGCAATCAATTTAGAGTGGAAGCAGCTAGGCTGGGGCCCTGAATAGCAGTGTCACAGCCAGACTAAAGTCGAAAAATAGTGAAACACCAGCAAAAAGTGGGGGTATACATGTGAAGCAGATCCTACTCTCCTACACAACGTAGATATAGTAGACGCATGCACAGAAGAGTTCCTGCATTTTTGGCGGCCATTTTAGGACACTCCGGTTACTTATTAGTAAAGCACATAGAAAAGCTTCTCCTAGATACGGTATGTCAAATGTGGTGCAAAATTAGTATTCACAGACAGGTTGGTTATAATGTTACAGGTTATTCGAGAGGATTGCATACGAGCAAGTTTCTTTTTATACGAAACCTTGCTCCATCAGTGCCATTATAAATAAATACAAGATACAATAAATAACAAGCAAGACCAAACCTGTGATTCAATAAACTAGGACCTGGGGAGCAACATCGGAGGCAGGGTGGCGGGAGCATTGTAGGAGCAGGGGGAAGGGGGACACTACGAGCAGCTGTGGGTATGAGGTTGAGGCATCTTCTGGCCAGCCAGTCAGGAAGAGCGTTCAGGTCACACATGGACGGCTGGGCTGAAACTGAAGGGCTACCCAGGAATTATCCCCGGATGGTGCCCCCCAGAGCTGGGGACAGTCCCGTGTTCCAAACTAGAGCAACACCTACCCAGGGGTGTCCAATTTATCTTGTAGTTTGAGCACATCGTGTCCCAGAGTGTGGCAGCCCCCCCCCCTACCCAAAGCCTCAGATCTCGAGCCATGACGTCAGCCTCGGAGGCCACTCATTTATGCAGAACCCAGAGCCAGAAGCCTATCGGGGGTGGCTATGCTGCCTTTCATGGCACTGGAAGAGCACCATGGCCAGGTCAACCAGCTTCATATAGTGTTTGGTGCGTTTTTTGTGTTTGGTAATTCCCAACAGACAGAGCAGGGGTCAGGCGGTAATTTTACATCAACCACTGCTGAGACATGACCCATCACCTGCGCCCATACCTATGCTAGCGGGGAACAGTCCCATACCATATGGAAAAAGGTTGCATCCAGGTGGTTACAGCGGGGACATATCGGGGCCACTCCAGGGAACATCTTGTGGAGACAGTGCGGCGTGAGGTAAGTGTGTGGACATAGTCGAACATGGTGAACTTTAGGCTTAAGTAGGTCACTTGGCATTTGTGTCTTCAGCATAGAAGTGTTGTATACGTGGATATGAGCGTGACTGAGTGGGCATATGTAAGGATGTGTGTGCAGAACACTTCTATAGGGCCATTTATTTTTATTTTTCAAACACGCCGGTCCACGTACTGACATTGTCGAACAACAGTACCTTATTTGGTTGACTTCAATCTGCAGATATGGCTAGCTTTACATTAAACAAAGCCTACCTTAAACTATGCCCCTCAGGTGACTCCTTATACACAGTATTGTTAGTGCAAACGTTATGTTATGCGCAGTTTGTTTATGTTATGGAATCATTTCTATTTTTATTCTTACATTATGCATATGAGATGGTATAATTATATTGCGTCATTCCAAATCAACCCTTCATAAATGAGCAATATTTGTGTAGCAATACCACAGTATTCTATTTCTCAGACCTTCGTTCTGACGCTTATTTTCTATATTATGTTATGTGTACATATTTCATGTACTTTGCCATGTACAAGACTCTGAAACCTTTTATTGGCCTGCCTCTTGCAAACTGAAACTTCATCAAAAACAAAAAAAAACAAGTAATATTTCTACTAATTAAATCACGTGGGGCCTTATTACGAGTTCAGCGGTCTATAGGACCTCCAAATCAATCAATCAATAAATCAATCAATCAATCATTCATTCATTTGTAGAGCCACTACTAACCCGTGAGGGTCTCAAGGCGCTGAGGGGGTAGGGGGAGGGTTGCTGCTAATGTTCGAACAGCCAGGTCTTGAGAAGTTTTCTGAAGGTCATCAGGTCCTGGGTCTGTCACAGGTGGATGGGGAGGGTGTTCCATGTCTTGGCGGCAAGGTGGGAGAATGATTTGCCGCCGGTGGTTGTTCGGTGGATGCGTGGAACGGTGGCGAGGGCGAGGTCAGCGGAGCGAAGCTGGTGGTTCGGGGTGTAGAAGGTGAGTCATTTGTTGAGGTATGTTGGTCCGGTGTTGTGGAGTGCTTTGTGAGCGTGGGTGAGGAGCTTGAAGGTGATCCTCTTGTTGACGGGGAGCCAGTGCAGGTCTCTCAGGTGGGCAGTGATGTGGCTGTGGCGGGGGATGTCGAGGATTAGGCGAGCGGAAGTGTTCTGTATGCGTTGAAGTCTTCTCTGGAGTTTGGCCGTGGTTCCCGCGTAGAGGGCGTTGCCATAGTCCAGCCTGCTGCTGACGAGGGCTTAGGTGACCTTCCTTCTGGTTCCGGTGGGGATCCATCTGTAAATCTTGCGAAGCATGCGGAGGGTGTTAAAGCAGGAGGAGATGGCGCTGACTTGCTGGGTCATTGATAGTGTTGAGTCCAGGATGAACCCCAGGTTGCGTACGTGGTTGATGTGTGTCGGTGCAGCTCCCATTGTGGCCGGCCACCAGGAGTCGTCCCAGGCGGAGGGGGTGGAGCCGAGGATGAGGATCTCCATCTTGTCAGAGTTCAGTTTCAGGTGACTGTTCTTCATCCATTCTGCGACGGCCTTCATTCCTTCGTGGAGGTTGGTTTTGGCGGTGGCGGGGTCCTTGGTGAGGGAAAGGGTCAGCTAGGTGTCGTTGGCGTATGAGATGATGTTGAGGTCGTGTGATCGGACGATGTTGGCGAGCGGTGCCATGTAGACGTTAAAAAGGGTCGGGCTGAGGGATGATCCGTGGGGTACGCCGCAGGTGATCTTGGTGGCTTCGGATCGGAATGGGGGAGGCAGACTCTCTGGGTTCTGCTGGTGAGGAAGGAGGTGATCCAGTCTAGGGTTGTGTCACGGATCCCTGCGTCATGGAGGCGTGTGCGTAGGGTGTGGTGGCAGACGGTGTTGAAGGCGGCAGAGAGGTCCAGGAGAATGAGGGCCACGGTTTCGCCATTGTCCAGCAGGGTCCTGATGTCATCAGTGGTGGCGATGAGAGCGGTTTTGGTGCTGTGGTTGCTGCGGAATCCGGATTGGGACAAGTCCAGGATGTTGTTCTCTTCGAGGAAGCGGGTCAGTTGTTTGTTGACAGTCTTCTCGATGACCGGGAATGGGAGCAGGGAGATGGGCCGGAAGTTCTAGAGATCCTTTGGGGCCGCCTTGGGTTTCTTGAGTAGTGCGTTGATCTCGGCGTGCTCTCCGGGAAGGTGGCGTCCTCGAAGTAGCTGATGATGATCTTCTGGAGTTAGGGTGCGATGATGGAGCTCGCTTTGTGGAACATGTGGTGAGGGCTGGGGTCAGTTGGTGATCCGGAGTGGATGGTGTTCATGATTTTGATGGTGTCGTCATCGTTGACGTGGTTCCAGGAGAGCAGGAGGCTGGTGTGGTAGGGGGGCGGTGAGTCTGAAGTGTCGGCAGCTGTCGAGGGTGTGGGTCTTGAAGCTGTCGTGTCGTGGATGTCTGCGATCTTCCGGTGGAAGAAGGTGGCTAGGGAGTCGCAGAGGTCTTGCGACGGCAGGATATCATTGGAGCTGGGGTTGGAGAGTTCTTTCACGATGTTGAAGTGCTCTTTGCTGTTGTGGTCCTTTTGGCGGTTCAAATGAGTTGGTGGTGCTTGTGGCTGGCGTTCTTGAGGGCTACATGGTTGTCCGGTGTCTGTTCGTGGCTCCACTTCTTCTCAAGTGTTCGACAAGTCTGCTTGGATACCTGGAGGCCGGTGGTGAACGCGATGGCCCTCCTATTGGCGCGTCTGTTTGAGGGATTCCTGATCGGGGCAAGAGTGTTGGCGCAGTCATCGATCCATTGCCTGAAGTTGCAGGTGGCTGTGTCAGTGTCGGTGGGGTCGGTTAGTGGGTCTCGGGCAAGGGTGGTGATTAGCTGGCCTTTGGTGACCTTGTTCCAGCTGCGGTGGGGGATTAGTTGCGGGTGGTTGTGCATGGTGTGTTTCTTGAAAGAGAAGTGGATGCAGCGGTGGTTGGTCCAGTGGAGTTCGGTGATGTTGCTCAAGGTGACGTGGCTGCTGGCGGAAAAGATGGGGTCGAGTGTGTGTCCGGCGGAGTGGGTGGGTGTCATGATGAGCTGTTTGAGTCCAGGCCAAACCTGAAGTGGTGGTCCGACCACCACCACACTGTGGCCCTGCCTGCAGCATTATGAGTGTGGCACTCGGACCGCCACAAGACCGCTGCTACCGCCAGGCATCAACGATCCTGCGGCAGTCGTGCAGTGGTCAGGAACACTAATATGCTGGTAGTGCCACTGCAGCACCTCCAAGCATATTAGGAGTTGCCTGTCTAGCGCCCTTTTCATGGTGGTGAGCCCACCATGAAAAGGGTGGCAGAGAGGCAACCCCGCTGCTTTAGGGCCTCGGGGTGCATGCGAGGGGGCACATGTAGTTCCCCCCTGGTTTTACACCCCCAGTTCCTGCACACTGTGGCATGTATGCCACACCGTGCAGTACTATGCCATCGGCCCTCTGAGAACGGCAGTGTGCATGTCCGGCTCTTCAATGAGCCTAACAGACTGCTGCAGCACTGCCCACCAGATCAGGATTTAACTCCTAATATGGCGAGCGGCAGCACCACGGCTTTGGCATTCATACAGCAGACGGTGCCACCAAAGTCGTAATAAGGCCATTTGTATTGGTACTACTCACAAACTGGTGAGTTTCCCAATCATTCCAGCTACAATTACTAATACAGATGTAAATGCCAGGTGCTTCAGCCCCACCTGTGGAGCTAATTCTAGCTACATGTCGAGAATTCTGAGCTTGAGAGTGGAGCGTCCGATTTGCATCCACAGCTTACCTCTCCAGTGGGCATATAGTGAAACTTAGATGAATACATATGGAAGCATTGAACTTTAAGATAAAATCATCTTATTTGGAAGCTGTATAATCTAAACCATAAAATCTTGGTGTTTTGGGTGCAACATTCATTTTCTTTCTTTAGGTGTATTCTAGCTTCGTATGCTGTAAAATGAAAAATAATAAAACATAGGTAGACGCCTAATAATATAGGCAGAAAATGATGATGTGTTAGGGGTTGTGTTCCTTGTTCTATAAAGGACAGCTTTAGCTGTTTCGCCAGCCTCATATTTTCTAAAAACAACAATAAAAAAAATCCATAAATGTAATGTAAATACAGGGGATTTCGGTCAGCCCTCTTAATTCACTGGTCTGTTCAAGCATCAGTCACCTTCTCCTTTCAGAGCATAAATTATTTTTTTGTGCAGATTTATATAGCGCGAACTCGACACGAAGGTATTGGAGTGCTTTACATGAGCACCGTTTAAGTTACACCACCTCAACTACTTCTTTGGCATAGCCTATGACGGCCCACTACCTCCCCCCTAACTACCGGGTCTCCCGAAACACCAGAATCTTGGGACCGGGTCAGAATTATTGAAAATGTACTCTGTAAATATGGTTTGTCGCTCTTTGTAATCGGTTATGTAAAATGTAAATACATGCTTTGTGTATATATATTCCTGCACTATACTGCTACTTGAGCTGTAACTGGTCGACTCTAAATCTGTCTGTATATTGCTTTGCTCCCCTGTAAAGCGCTCTGATACCCTAACGGGTCAAGTTCGCGCTCTATAAAACACATAAATAAATAAATAAAATAAAACAAGGACACATTGATTTTTTTGGTAGGCACGGGGAGATTAAGTGATTTGCCTAGAATCACAGGATGGGGAGTCGACCCAGAGGCTCGAACCCTGGTTTCCAGCACCAAAGTCGGCAGTCTAGCCGTGAGACCACATTCTCTCCCCATTGGGTAATGGTCCAGCCTACTTCACCCATTGGCTGTCTTACAATGTGAGTGAGCATGGTTAGTTTGCCAGATAACGTGCACAGCCTCCTGAGAAGGAGTGCACTTCTGCAGTCCCTGGCCCGACTGACCACTCTTTAATATTTATAATTTCTTTAAAATAGGGTTGCCATTTCTTTATTTTGCATAGTGTATGCATTAAAAACACGGTACGCTTGCCAAAGTCATGCATATTGGCTTTGCCAGTACTTGTCTTTTTTTTAGTTGCTAACTGTAGGCGTGCATGACAAATCAATGTGCAGGAGTTTCTCTCACAGAACAGAAAAATAACTTGAGCTGATATTCAGATGATGGTCCTGCTCGCCTTTGTGCCTTTTTCATAGCTGACAAGATGGAACTTTTCAAGGCTGAACTCTGCACCCAGTTGGCAGGGGTGAAAGTCTTCATGGTCTATACATGAAGTTACATCTTCCGCGGTACTGTGCAAGAAGAATAATGGGACAATGTGCAGGGGAAGTAATTCATTCAATGTTATTTAAAGCTGATATTGTTTAATTTGGTGTAACATTCTAATTTCCTAACTCTGTTGCTAACTAATGCTTTGTATTTTAAAATGTCACAGTATGTTCTGTATAACATGTATTTCTCCAATCACTATAAAGGGCTTGAGTTTTCGTCAGGATCTCTCTTTTTTTTGTTGCTCGCACCCCCTGTTAGTCTGTGCTGCATTTTTTTAAAATGGGGGGATAGCTTTTGCAGGAGCATTTATTAATGGTGCATTTACTCCTATTGTTGCACATTTGTTTATTTTTGCTTTAGAGTTCTATTGACTGAAAGTTTATGTAACTTTTACTTACTTGGAACAAATACTGCAGTGTTGATTTATTTAGCTTAATATCGAACTTCTCGACAAGTACAAAAGTTATGTTTTTTTTCTGAACACATGATGAGTTGTCTCACGCAGGACACGTTACTTATTCTATTTGGGTATGAAAAAAAATGGTGGAATACAAGTAAGTTAAAATACACCAGACTCCCCTGGTGTGTAGTTTTCAGGAATTTCTGGGGTTGGTAGGTTTCCTTGGGGGCTGGCGTACCCTAGGCCCAAATACTGTAGCATTAGGAGTTAAATGCAGTACAATCACTGGATGAAAAAGTCTTTTAATTGTAATAACAATTATAATTTGTTTTTTTAATAAATTGGGTTGAAGAGTTATTAAACATAGAATTTTGTCAATATAGTAAGTCCTTTGAGATTGAGCCACTGCGAATATAAAGTTAATAGATCACTTTTTTGTTTTATAGTGATTATAAGTGAACAAATCAATAATTATCCTGAAGAAGGTGATGATAATTTGACTGTTTCACTGAAACGCCACATCGACAGATAAACTTAAACTGAGCATATTATGCCGAAAGGAATTTTTATTCTTATTGATTCCTTCTTTTTCTGTTTTTTTAAATGTTTGTGAGAATTTTATGAATTTGTCAATTGTGTTTTTATGATTGTGGTTACAAATTGATGTCTAAAGTAGATAAGTGTAAATATATGTACCCATTGTTTTTAATATTTGTAAAAATGGAATAATAAATAATTTCTAAAAGAATTAATGTTTAAAGTTGATTACTGATCTAAATGTATTTGCTTCTTTCTCTTTTTTGGCTCAAGGACTACTTTAGCCCATTGGTTAACAGTGAGCACGTAGCTATATGTCTGATGCAAGTTGTTTGGAAAATGTTTTATAGTTTTTGATGGTCTATTGAGTTACACTCTTTCCGATTTCTCTAAGGTGTAAGTGAGGTGATAGGGAAAAGGGAATTTTATGTTGTTATTACCAAATGCCATACCTAGGCAAATCTCCAGAAACATTGAAATTACAATAAAACCCTTGATGTCTTCATGTAATATATGGGGCCTTTCCTGTCTGCGGTGATAGGCCTCACCCACACAAGTGGGATACCATTTTATTAAAACAATTGAGGGAAAACAGAATAGTAGAACATTTGTTATTATCTTATGCATTTCTCACCATCTCCACATTTACAATGTAAATCACATTTCACAAATGTTATAGGTAACTCTAGATTCATGGTATAACCTGTCATTGTAGAGTATGGTATGGTGTGGCCTGTGATTTTACTGTATGGTGCGGCCTGTTATTGCATAGCACAGTCTGTTATTGTACAGTGTGGAATGATCTGGTATGGGTTGTCACTTAATAGTACATTATGGTACAGTACTATATGGTATGACCTGTCATTTTATAGTATGGTATGGCCAATCATTTTACAGCATGGTATGGCACAAACTGCTTTCCCTGGCTACAGTGTTAGCTCGGAGACAAGGCACAGCAGAGAAAAACTTGCAGTTAGTTTGTGGAAATATGGATTTTTCTGATCAGTTATGTCCCCTATCTTGGACCCCAACGGTTTCATGTATGAATCACAAGTACATGTATGTTTCCTCCAGTTCCAGTTATGAAGACGCAAATACATGTGCGTCCACCGTTAACATGTCCTCTTTCAGATCCGCCATGAATGGGCCGGATATTCCATTCCTAAGTACAAAAGGCCACCGCCTTTATATGGTTCACTTATGCCATTTTTACAGTCCAGGCAAGTAGGCCCTGATTCTGTCATCAAGCTTTTCTTGCTTTCTGCCTCTGAAGCTCCAGTCTGAGCCTGCATCTGTGACCATGAACTTTGTCTCATTCCCTGCGCGGCTCACGAAGCCTGACATCAGCCTGTTGCCTGCCAAGAAACTGTATTTCACCTTCGAAATTATCTGCTCCGCCCCCTGCCCAATGCATTCCTGTCTAGTAGTTTCAGTAAACATTCTTCCAGCTACCGAGCAAAGGCCCGGCTTCTCCGTCTTTATGCAAGTAATTCATAGCCCTGTTACTATGGAAGATTCCTGCCCTCGCATCTAGTGTAGACACTTAGACGCTTGTACACGCACTAACAGTCAGTATAGTCAGTATAGAATAAGATTCTACTCTAAGAGACCTCTCTTCTGGATAACATAGTTCTTTAAACATAGGATGTTAGATATGATTTGGGATTAGGTTGACTTGACCCTCCAGACTTCTGTCGCCACATGTAGAGCTAAATGTCAAGTCCCCTTCACCCCCTAGTTGCACGTCAATTACACGTCATACTGCTGCGCGCACATCTCTGCCAAGTATTTCTGCTGACATTGCGAAATTATTTCATAGGTCCACCCATATGTGACATCACAACCAATGACGTTTCCTTGTTACTCCCACTTACGCCTCCTTCAGCTACGCATGTGAAATGTTATCTTTGCTATCAATTGTTACGCCTCTTGCATTTACTTCACTGTAATGCCTAGTGTATAAAAGTGAATAATTATCAATAATGTATGTACTTCACTTCCTGAACCTTCGTGGTGATGGAACTTGGAGCAACCGATTCGAATCATCCATTGGAATAAAGCCCATTCCGAACCTCTAATACCACGGATTCTGCCTCTTATTTACTGAGCTATTTTTATTATGCTTCTGTATCAAATTAAGTCCCGGTAATTAAATTATTTACCACATGAATGGCGCCCGAACAGGGACACTTTCTCATCTCACGCGCCGGCGGTGCGTTGCAGGCCCGGTCTCCTGCCACAGCTGGACGGACAACAACGCGTACCAGCAGGATTTCCTGTATCTCCCTCCGGTCAAGCGGGGGCGACTGAGGCTGCGATCAACACCCAGACGAGGCGGTGAGAAGTGCGAAGTATCCCGACCAGAGCCTAGCTGAGAGAGCAAGATCCGAGGTATACAGAGGCCCACCAGGTTTCCGATGTCCACCAGGTTTCCGAAGTTTTCGAGTCGAGTCCAGTCCGGTCCAGTTCAGTTCAGTTCCGTTCCGAGGCCTTCCGTTCCGAGCTACCCGGTGAGTACCATTACTGGGGAGGCGTTCTGGCGTGCACATAAGTTGTGCCGGTCCAGACGGGTTTGGGTACACAAATCCGATCTGCACTGTTTTAGCAGTGTATCTGTACTGTTTAGCAGTATATCTAGTATATCAAGTATATAAATTCAGAATAATTTCCGTTAATGTCGAGAATTATGTTTTATGATTAAGTTTCCTTAGATCGTTATCATCATTGTTTGCCCATTTAAATGTTAAATGTTAAATGTGTTAATACGTTCTGCATATTGTGGTATGAATGACTGTTCATTATCGTGTTTATTGTATTAAGTTTGTTCAAGATCAAGTATCAGATCAGTTCTCAATATGCCGCTCTTTTCGAAATTAAGACAGATCACAACTAGAAAAGGGGTACTCGAAGAAGCTGTTCCTATTCCTCCTAGGGACACTCCAGGGTACTTCATGTATCATAAACACGGCTTAGACGCTATATTATTTCTTGATTTATGGGTAGACTACACTAAGGAATTACCAGAAAGTCAGAGGTGGCCCGCGGCTGGGACCTGGGATGCAGAGTGCATCGTGAAAGTAGAGGAAGAATTATGGAAAAAGAAAGCTAGACAATCACAGAAAGACGCCATTGAATTATGGCGTAAAGAATCGTATAGACGTACAGAAAAAGCACGTAGACAGGAAGAGAAGAGTAAAGAGAATTCAAATGAAGTCCGAGAAAATCTATTAATTGAAGAAGGTGCACGAGTGAAATCAGAACAAGTAGACAGACAAAGAAATGCCCTTATGAAGGGTATGTATCCCCTTCTGGCCGAGGGATTACCTAAGGCTACTGCGGGGATACCAAAAGACTTGCCACCCCCATTATTTCCAATAAAGGTACATCCCAAGGGGCATCCTAGAACCGCAGAAGATGTTTTTCTTTCCTCATATTTAGATGACGCAGCTCCCGAGTATGCTAACCCCGCCCCACATAGACCGTTGGCCGGGGAGGTTCAACGCCAAGATCCTGTATCTATATCTCTACAGCACCAAATCCTGACACAAGTCCCGGCAAGCACATCTGTTTCCACATCTGTTCCTACAGCTACTTCTATAGCTGTGTCCACACCTATAGTTGCTGTATCGCGTTCAACGAATCCTTTCACGCCCGATACCCCAGACGGGGCTACGGGAGGTGCTACCAATATTTTTTCTACGCCACCCAGAATAAATAAACTTACTTTTCAAGAGTCAGCACATCCACGTACCCCCAAACTCATAAATGCCCGCACGCTTAAGGAACTTCTTATAGATTGTAGATATGACCCTGTGCCCGGAAAAGAGGACGAAATGATCATGGCATCACTACGTATCAGACGAGCCGCGGTGTATTTAGGGAAGTTACCAGGAATGACTATGCATCTAGATAATATATACCATTTTGTCCAAACAGGGCGAGATTCTGAATGTATTAACAGAGCTATGGAATACCAGAAAGTGGAAATACAGGGGGAACTGTTACGTTTCCTCATAAATTGTGTGATCAGAAATCAAGACCGACCGGGGGTAGACCCGGAAGCAATGCAAATTCTTACCAGATGGAGCCAGAATATATCAGAAGGGAGACATGATAAGCAAAACTGTATAATAGCCATGTGCCGAAAGATCCGTAAAGAAATAGAACGCCTACACGAAGAGAGATTAGCGGTAGACCAGTTTGAACAAAATGAGGAGGAGGAAGGATCAGGACTGCCCACAGGACAGTCAGAAACCATAGCCTATGTAGGTAGAGGAAGATCTTGTAATAGTACTAGATGTCTTACTGACCCGATACGTCCGATATGTCTAGAAAATAACAGGAATTTTCAAACACCTATAATAAATATAAGGTCCCCCGAGCATTCGTTCCAAGCCGCTGACAAATTACTGCGAGAACGAAGGGGTTATCATTTTCTCGATTCTATGGATGAACAAGAATTAGCCAGGTCAGCCGTTCATTGGGTTGACAGTCCCGGAAAGTATGATGATGATACAGTAGCACACACATTTTTGAATCTCACCCCAGATGAACAGCGTTTAGCTGGGATTTATATGATTCAACAACTTCTTATACTATATAAAAGCCAACATTCAGATCCTGGTCCCTTACCTGATATATTGACTGAATTACTCACGAATAGATGGAGAGGTTCAGGTACTAAGCTAATTAAAGAAATACTAGAATCAAGAAAGCAGTACATTCTTTTCGTATGTCCAGAACATGTCTCACTGCCCATCAAGGAAAGACCGATGTATTACATGGACAGACAGAATCCCTTACGAGAAGTACACCCAATAAAGGGCGAGGACAATGAGTTTAAACGTGTATTTGTATATACGCCCATATCGAAAATAGAGTTGTTAGAAATGAAGAAAGTGGTACCCAGTCATGACAAAGACCCAGCGGGTTTCCACCGAGAAATTAAAGACATGTTACTCATGGGAGAGTATACCTATCCCGACATTATGACCATATTAAAGGTATTGATGCCTGCTGGCATTTATGAAAAACTCAAGGAAAAAGAGTGGGAGGTGGGAGACCAAAAGATAGACTGGACAGCATTAGAAAATGAAGAAAAGGCCCGAGGTCCAGGTTCGGGGCTTGGGGACAAAACTAAAGCACTACCAGGTTTACTAGTACAGGTACTGCCACGTTTATTAACCACGAAAAAGGAAGACTGGGGTGCAATTTCAGCCTGTAAACAAAAGCAAGATGAAGACACTAGTGATTTCTATGCACGATTTGAAAAATGTTTTGGTATAAATAGTGGCATAAAAGCAAGTAGCGAATCATACCCACATCTGTTTGTGACAAAATTAGTTGAAAATTCCTTGCCCCAAGTGAAGAATAGAGTATTAAAATTCGAGAGTACCTGGCAAGGTAACACCCCATCACAAATGTTACAAATGTTACAGTATCATCACAATAGAATTAGAGAGGAACAAGATCATGAACAAAGACGCATGAAAGACACGAAAATGAAAATGCTAGTCTCCCAGACAGTTCCAGCTGAAGGACATAAAAAGGGTACGACACATTCCGGTGATTCAGCAGGACCTGTAAAAGGGACATGCAACTATTGTAAACAACCAGGTCATTATGTACACGATTGTCCAGTCCTGAAGCGTAATATCGCCACAGGTATTACAAAAGAAAGACCACGACCACTTAGACAGGATCAGAACGAACAAGGAGCCTCGCAGCATGCACAGTCCATGCCAGCTCCACAACAGTCTATACAGTTTGTGCCAGCTGCACCTGCGCTGCCTGTTGCTGCCACACAAACCACGACACGACAGCTGTACCAGACCGCACAGTATGACTATCCTGATTATCAACGATATGCATGAAACAGCCTAGAGAGGGAAGTTGACTTACCCCTTATCGAGGTCCCTGTAGACCAAGAAGGACCTTATGTACATAGTGAATTATTAGGTCAAGATAGAAAATTTTTACTAGATACAGGGGCAAGTCGAACAACCATAAAACGTAGTGAAGTTCCAGGGGCACCCCTCTCAGGCTCACAGAATATTTCCCTTGGTTTTTCAGGAAAACCTATTGTTAATGAAGTATCACAGCCTCTTCCACTTACGATAGGACCCTTGACCAGAACTACAGATTTATTGCTTACTAAATCATGTCCAGAAAACTTGTTAGGTATAAAAACACTGAAAGCTCTAGGAGCTATAATATGTTGTTCTCCGGAAGGAGTAAGATTGTTTTTACGTGATTTCAAAGGTCACTATGTGTCTCGAGACATGGATCCCCGACTGCAGACTTTACCTACACATCTATGGGCACAAGGCCCTACTGATGTTGGTTGCATGAATATTACACCATATCGAGTTACACTAAAGGCAGGAGTGGTACTACCACGAATGCGGCAATACAAGTTACCACCAGATGCTGTAGTGGCTTTACTACAAATCATTGACGAGCTCATTGCCCAAGGAGTGGTTGTAGAAACAGACTCCAATGTATGTAATTCACCGATAATTCCGATTCTTAAACGAACAGATCCGAAGGCCCCGCCAGTATATCGATTGGTTATTGATCTGCGCGAATTGAACAAATGCATTGTGCCACAATTCCCTGTGGTCCCAGATATCTCGTCATTACTGACAGCTATTGATTCCGAAGCAACATTCTTTACTGTAATTGATCTCAAAAATGCCTTTTTCAGCGTCCCTATAGATCCGGAAAGCCAATACTTATTCGGATTTAGTTTAAATGGACGTAGCTTTAAATTCTCACGCGCACCTCAAGGATTTACAGAAAGCCCCAGCATCTATAGCCAAGCACTGAAACGAGAACTCGACAGTATCCACATGCCAGTAAACACTGCCCTGCTTCAATATGTCGATGATCTACTGATCACCGCTAGAAGCGAACCTGAATGTGAGAAAGCATCGCTGACAGTTTTACAATTTCTAGCCGAAAAGGGGCACAAGGTGTCCCCTTCTAAGCTGCAATTCTGTGTCCAGCGAGTTGTTTATCTTGGACACTCGCTGTCCAAGGAGGGAAGGCAGCTTACACCCGACCGCATTCAGTTAATAGCTAACATGCCAATACCCAAGACACAAAAGGAGGTGCGGGCTTTTATAGGCCTCACTTCATATTGTAGGCAATGGATCCCTCAGTATGCATTTCTAGCAAAACAACTCATTCAGTTGACAACACAGGAGGCAGCCACATCGACTGTTCTCCCTTGGACTCAGGAACATACACAAGCTTTTGAAAGCTTAAAGAAAGCTTTATGTCAAGCACCGGTTTTAGCAACACCATGTTACAATAAACAGTTTACACTTTTTGTTACAGAACGCGAAGGTACTGCCTTGTCAGTACTCACACAGGAACAAGCAGGATCACACAAACCGTGTGCTTATTTTTCTAGTACATTAGATCCCGTAGCTCAGGCTTTGCCTGCGTGCCTAAAATCAGTGGCAGCGACAGCTTTAGCAATCAGACAAAGCGATGCCATAGTGTTAGGACATCCATTGACAGTACGAGTACCGCATGCAGTAGAGGTTCTTTTGAATAGAACGCAAACACAACATTTAACTATAGCGCGACTTACAGGGTATGAATTAACATTGTTCCAACCACATATAGAAATCAGACGTTGTAACACATTGAATCCTGCCACACTTTTACCCGTAATTGGAACGGACCCACTAGCGCATGACTGTATTGACGTTATTACAATCACGACGAAACCCAGACAAGACTTGACAGATGTCCCATTGTCAGACCCAGACCTGACGTTGTATGTAGATGGCTCATGTATGAGAACAAGTACAGGAGAGTTAGTGGCCGCTTACGCAGTCACAACAGACACTGAAATCATTGAAACAAATTGCATAAATACCTTGTCCGCTCAAGCAGCAGAGCTCGTCGCTCTGACACAAGCCTGTATTCAAGCCACAAATAAAAAAGTCAACATATACACTGATTCACGTTATGCATTCGGAGTTGTACATGACTTCGGCGTGCTGTGGCGAGAGAGAGGTTATTTAACTTCTCACGGTGCCCACATTCAGCACGGACCCCTCATTCATGCTTTATTAGATGCAATACATCTACCCACTGCAATATCGATTATGAAATGTAAAGCTCATACGAAAGTTACTGATATCATTTCTCAAGGCAATGATTTAGCTGACAGAACAGCTAAACAGACTGCTCAAACTCAAACATCCGACATGACAAAGACAATAGTCCTGACGCCAACACATTGTATGACGGTTAAAGATCCTACTCTTGACGTAATTGATATACAGACACATGCTACACCAGACGAAATAAAGAAATGGATTGAATTAGGAGGGATCCAAACGGATCAAGGATGGTTGATGAAGGAAAAGTCTGTGTGGTTCCTTCCTGATTCAATGGTCCAGGTTATAATTAACACTGTACATAGTCCAGCACATCTAGGAGAAAAAGCTATGCTAGATAGCATTCAACACATTTGGTTCAATAAACATTTACGAGCAGCAGCCAAACAAAAAGTTCGTACCTGTATGATCTGTTGTCAGTTCAACCCAGGAAAAAGCGTTCCCGTAGAACAGGGTGGATTTCAGCCTCCTGATCACCCTTTTGAAGTCCTCCAGATGGATTATATCCAGATGGAACGATGTCGAGGATTCAAATATGTTCTCGTAGTTGTCTGTGCTCTTTCCCGTTGGACGGAGGCATACCCGGTTTCAGATTACACGGCCCCGACTACTGCCAAACAGTTGGTTCGAGAATTTTTCCCACGATACGGTTTACCACGTGTTGTTCACTCAGATAACGGCCAGCCGTTCTCATCCGAATTAATGAAACACGTTTCACTTTTGTTAGGCTATCAGTGGAAATTCCACTGTGTCCGACACCCCGAAGCAGCAGGTCTCGTGGAAAGACATAATCAGACCCTGAAAATTAGATTGTCCAAAATATGCAGACAGAAAGGTGTCGACTGGGTAGTAGCGTTACCAGTTGCACTCTTTTACACAAGAATGGTAGCACACTCTCGAACAGGGCTATCCCCGTATGAAGTGATCTTCGGCAGACCACCAAATATGTGGGGGACGCCTATACCACGCAAAATAACTGATATTGACTGTAATATGCTGACAGATTACTTGGCTTCCTTGATGTCTGCACTACAATCTTGTCGTTCACAGGTAGCTGCAGCTTTTCCTGACAACACTGAGGTGAAGCCCCATGACGTAATTCCAGGCGACCTGGTCCTAGTGAGGAACTTTGATCGAAAGACTCAGCTGGATCCTAGGTGGAAGTCGCCGCAGCTGGTCTTGCTCACCACAAGGACAGCCGTGAAGATCGAGGGCAGGAAAGGCTGGATTCATTCAAGTCATATCAAGAAATTTCATGGACTACCAGCGGATGTGAATACCACACCTTGTGTGTCTTCACCCATTGACTCAAAACTTCCTTTTGTTGAAAAGAGTAATTCCGAACTTTATAAACTAAAACTCAGGTCCAATCAGTCAAGCAATTTGATTGTTTAAGTCCTCTCCGAGGTGAAGCGGTTGAATTGTCTCTGACATGTATCCCTTGGACCTGAATAGAGAATGCACCCGAAAAATGTTGAAACGACAGGCGTACTGTAAATCACTGCGTAGTCATTGTACAGTGACGTTATTAATTTTGTTTTCCTTAAGTCTTTTAATAATTACTGCAAGTATATTGTTGCATATATATTATCCTATTTTTAGACACATTTATAATGTTACTGCTGAACATTCTTTTAGTGAATTACCTCCGCTTGAGTTGTCTTATAGATTTGCGCTGCGCAATAACACTTTTATTAGTATGTTACATCATTCCCATCAGGTTAGCAATGCTACAAATTGTTGGATATGTGGCCGACTCCCTCCCTATCAGAATTATAAAGGATTTCTACCTCTCTTTCCATACCCGTTCACACACAACGGCTCCTGTGGAGCATGGTTTAGCTTAATCAATTCCCTAGATTCGAATTCTGCAGTTTATCAAGATAACTGGGTATGGGGAAATTTGAATTTAGTTTTACTTAAGGTCTGCTATCCTAACAAGGAGGGATTTCCCCAGAGAACAGGAACTGATCTAGAAAATGAAGTGTATGGATTAGGTAATTTTACGCTTAATCTTATGATCCTAAATGTCGAATCCGAAGCTACTCCAATTTTGCCCGCTATGTCAATATTTCCAGTAAAAGGTGAATTATGTGTAAGAAAGAATGGTTCCATACATATGGGCCATAGTAGATGCACCACTGTAGTAGAATTTAGTGATCAAGGCAAGTCTACATTTAGAGCTTCCCGCCATTCCTATTTCATATGTGGTCAGACGGCCTATGTACGTTTGCCTCTAGATTGGGATGGTACCTGCTACATTGGATTTCTTTTGCCACCTGTTTTCCTAGCTCCTCCTGATTATCACAGAAATACTCATTTAGTATATACTAGAGTAAGGAGAGATCTCCCGATAGTCGATTACACTGAAACAGCATGGGAAAAATACACAGATTTCAATAAAGGTCTCTTTCCCTATATAGGTACAGTTACTAATAGTAAGCTGATACGTAGATTAACCAGAACCCTTGAAGCAGTAGTGAACGAAACTATTTCCGCCTTAGGCAATTTAACAGAAGAGCAGTCTGCTATGCGGATTGTTGTGCTTCAAAATCGTCTTGTCCTTGACGTCATCCTGGCCGATAGGGGCGGAGCTTGTAGGGTCATCGGATCAAGTTGTTGCATTTTCATACCAGAAAATTCGCCATCTGTATATAAAGCCATAACTCGCCTTCATAAGATTGTAAGCCAGATACACCAGAATCCAGGCATCTGGACTTGGTCCGGTTGGTTTTGGAATGTATTATCTACCTTTGGATGGAAGGTCCTATCCTTCCTAGGTATTGGCTTTCTCATACTATTCAGTTGCTGTCTATGCCTACAATGTGGACCAGCGATTTGTGGTCTGTGTGCCACATCGTGTGTCCCATCACCAAGATTTCATTCGTCCCAGAAGAAAAAAGAAGAACAAATGATGCTATATGAACAGATCAATGGATTGATGAAGATTGATATCTCTTGACGGGCAAGTAGGGGACAAGGAGGGAATGTGGAAATATGGATTTTTCTGATCAGTTATGTCCCCTATCTTGGACCCCAACGGTTTCATGTATGAATCACAAGTACATGTATGTTTCCTCCAGTTCCAGTTATGAAGACGCAAATACATGTGCGTCCACCGTTAACATGTCCTCTTTCAGATCCGCCATGAATGGGCCGGATATTCCATTCCTAAGTACAAAAGGCCACCGCCTTTATATGGTTCACTTATGCCATTTTTACAGTCCAGGCAAGTAGGCCCTGATTCTGTCATCAAGCTTTTCTTGCTTTCTGCCTCTGAAGCTCCAGTCTGAGCCTGCATCTGTGACCATGAACTTTGTCTCATTCCCTGCGCGGCTCACGAAGCCTGACATCAGCCTGTTGCCTGCCAAGAAACTGTATTTCACCTTCGAAATTATCTGCTCCGCCCCCTGCCCAATGCATTCCTGTCTAGTAGTTTCAGTAAACATTCTTCCAGCTACCGAGCAAAGGCCCGGCTTCTCCGTCTTTATGCAAGTAATTCATAGCCCTGTTACTATGGAAGATTCCTGCCCTCGCATCTAGTGTAGACACTTAGACGCTTGTACACGCACTAACAGTCAGTATAGTCAGTATAGAATAAGATTCTACTCTAAGAGACCTCTCTTCTGGATAACATAGTTCTTTAAACATAGGATGTTAGATATGATTTGGGATTAGGTTGACTTGACCCTCCAGACTTCTGTCGCCACATGTAGAGCTAAATGTCAAGTCCCCTTCACCCCCTAGTTGCACGTCAATTACACGTCATACTGCTGCGCGCACATCTCTGCCAAGTATTTCTGCTGACATTGCGAAATTATTTCATAGGTCCACCCATATGTGACATCACAACCAATGACGTTTCCTTGTTACTCCCACTTACGCCTCCTTCAGCTACGCATGTGAAATGTTATCTTTGCTATCAATTGTTACGCCTCTTGCATTTACTTCACTGTAATGCCTAGTGTATAAAAGTGAATAATTATCAATAATGTATGTACTTCACTTCCTGAACCTTCGTGGTGATGGAACTTGGAGCAACCGATTCGAATCATCCATTGGAATAAAGCCCATTCCGAACCTCTAATACCACGGATTCTGCCTCTTATTTACTGAGCTATTTTTATTATGCTTCTGTATCAAATTAAGTCCCGGTAATTAAATTATTTACCACAAGTTGCACCAACAGCTTTAGCACAAAGTAAAATTGCATATTGAAAAGAAAGAAAATGCTTTTAAAGATTAAAGAAGTCTGTGGCTAGTGTTGCCCTAGAGGATATAAAAGCAATGTTGTAGTAAAGATTGCATTTGGACCAAGTGCTTTTAAATACAAATTAAGTCAGTTGCTACAGTATCACTGTAACAGTGCTGACAAAGTTAACCACACAAGCATAACATTTTTTCTAGCTGGCGCGTCAAGAATTTTCAATTATATTAAGGTCATGGAGGCGAGGATTATGCTTCTCTTTCTTTACTGAAGCAAATACAGCAGCCAATTAAGTTTAAACAGCATAACCCGGAAGGACTGCCCCTTCCCTGTTTACACCAATCACAGCGCCCCCTATGGGTATAAATGTCCTGAACTCAATAGTCCGTCCTCTTTCTTTGCGAACCATTAATCACAGTCCATAAACTTGAATCACCGAATCCAAACTCTGTCGATTCACTCCATCGACCTGAACCATAACGCAAATGAAGATAACTCTCTCGACAAAACTCGTCAGTGATTCCTCAAGATCCTTCAAGTCGTCTTGCTCTGATCTCTTGAAAAGAGAACATAAGTAGTAACATTCCAATATCTGGACATACTTCAACAACATCGGGCGGGAAACCCATAAACAATTCTCTTAACACGTACTAATACAATATATCAATCTTCTGTCAAAAACATAACCATTCATCACATGTTTTACATGCTAATCTAGGGTGGGATAATCCTCGCCTCCGTGTCCTAATAGAAATGAAAATTCTTGACCCGTCAGCTAGAATCTTTTTAATTATATGTCAGTACACGGAGGCTTTGTATTATGCTAGTTCAAAGTTGAGCAACCACCGTAGATGCCACATCAACAATTGGTTTATGATAACAAGTTTTAAATGTTGAATCAGAGGGCCAATCCGCAGCAGTCATGATGTCCTCCAAACGAGAACCTGTTAAAAGGGCTTTAGAAGCCATAGCTCCCCTTACAGAGTGAGCTCCAAATACAGAAGTATCAACGCCAGCTTGACTTAACAACCAACTAACCCACCTGGCTAAAGTCACTGAAGAGACTGGGCGAAAAGGTTTCTGCAGTTAGATTAACAATTGTCCTGCTATGTCATTCCTAAATTCCGGAGTACAATCCTCGTAGCACTTCAAGCATTGAACAACACATAATTTACTGTAGTGTGGAAAGGCAGGATATGTCACACATCTGGAATTACAAAAATTAAAGGTTACCCCCTAATTGAGGGGGAAACAGCAAATATTGAAAAAAGAGCCTCTGAACTGATCTATATTGCTTTTTAACATGGCCTCTTAGGGCTCATTTGCAACATCGATCCCCAATATCAGTGTCATACACCAGAGTTAGTTAAAAAAAAATATTTTTATTATTTATTTCTTCATATAAAAATATTTTGTGCTTTTTTATTTTATAATTTTACTGCTATTCGTTATTTATAAAAAAAGATGTTTTCATTGTCTACACATACATATGACAGTTAGACAAATAGACAAACAGTTGCCAAAGTGCCAACCACACCTCTAACATTTTAGTATGCAACAATTCTCCAACATTATAAACATTTGATATCAACACTTGAACAGTGGATTAGCACTTGAACAATAGGTCAGATTAAAATTGCTGCAGATTCTAACAATCTCTTCATCAGTGACTGTATTGAAGGCCAGGTAACAAGCATTTCACTATAAAATCAAGAGACAATTGATAAATGTATAAATTGTTGTGGCTCGCAGGTTGCGCAAGAGAGCCCTGCCATTCAGAGCGGCAACCAACCACGGTAGGCGGACATAATGGGAACTACCATTGCCATGGAGCAATGCGTGCGGACGCTCGTGACGTCAGCGCGCTGGACGCATAGTCGAAGAAAAGGGAACATCCGGCATCAGTCAGGTGCCGGTTATTTTGATTCCAGGTCGGAAGTACGGACGGAGAACAGCGTTCTGGTAGGGGTGCTCTGCACCAAACCTGTAGTTCTTCGCTGACTTCTTACGCTCTTTGTTCGCATGTATCTCTGTTTTAATAAGGCGGGGTTAGCCTTGTTATTCCGTGACTAATTGCGGTGGCCCCGTTGGATGCCGCGCTGAGGCGTGCGGGGTCGCAAGTTCCGAGGATCAGTGTTTGTTCAGTCCCTCTGTTTTAGCAAGGCGGAGTATAGCCTTGTTATTCCATGCCTGATTTTGGTGGCCCCGTTGGATGCCGAGCTGAGGCGTGCGGGGTCGCAAACACCTAGGATCAGTGTTTGTTCGGTCATTACTCTCAGCTGCTCGAACCCGTCTCTTGACATTTAATAGGGCGGAGGGCTGTATTTACTTTCCAAGCGCGATATACTCGCGGTGGTGTTGTTGGCAAACCATACATTGGAGTATGGACGCATCAGGGATCTTATGGTCTCATCTCTGTATTTCGTAAACACTGCCTAAGAGTATTGTAACAGTGAGAAAGAGGTTCGTCCTGAAAACCTTGTAGGGCGACCAGGAGAAGTATCTGATCACGTGCCCTGCTGCATTTTATGTGTGTTCGTTTGTACTCCCTACAGGGGTGGAAAGGTGACTGCTGGCATACGTCCTTCCCCCCTGTACAGAGAAGAATCCAGAACTCATGGTAGGTCCAGTAGCTGAGGGGAAATACGAGGTGTGCTAGTAAGAGTATTACGACATCTGCTGATTAGTGTCTTGTCTGTAGGGTTCCAGTTGCCTTGCGATCAGGTCCTTCCAGTCTCCTGTTCCCAGAGTGCATTCTTTCTTTTACAGGTAAAAGGGGGAGTTAGGGAAGAACAGGGTGATAGAAAGCTAGGGATTGATTTAACCATTGCATATTGTTCTTTCTCTTTCAGATCTCCCTCCCTGCTGTCCCCTTCCTTTCCTTCCCTCGCCTGATCACCCTTCTGTGTCTGTTCTATATATATCAGACCAAGGGGTTATCGGGAGGTGGACCCCTTACAGCATCGTGCGACTCTGAGGACACTTGGACGGCGACATAAATAACCCCGCACTCAACCATCAACACTTCAGTTTCACCTGTCAAACCATCTCACTCACACTAGCGCTCATACACAGAAGAGATTCAATCATGTTGGGGATCCTAAACAGATTAACAGAGACAAACTATCTCATTCTTTGTGATGCTAATGTCAATACAGTTTCATCAATATTGACCATTATTTATCTGATCTCACTGAGTTTGAACCCTTAGCCAGCACTCAAGAGTGGCTTTAAAACTCAAATTGCTTTTTCAAATAGTGCAGACTTACCTGAAGGCTGCCAGTTGCAGCTAGGAGCTCACTGTACATTCATATTTTCGTATGCATGCATGCAATTTGGGTGGGCATATACATCCGCTGAAAATACATTCACCTCGCTGTTTAGATCAGCTACTCGTCTGAACAATTCATCTTAGAAGAAACTAGCTGCCAATAAAAACATTATTGCCTTTTGAGACTCACATACTTTGTACTTTGTTCTATTGTCAATCCCTTTGGCCCTTGTTCTGACTAACTCACAGATAACATATTGAAGATCCTTTGCTTTCTGATCAGCTGTTGGAGGTGGACGAGGGGTAGCCATTGATCTTCTAAGTGGATGGGCATTGGGTTTGGTTGTCGTCACTTTCTCAGTAGACTCAGATTCTTGTGCTTCACTGGTTTCTGCTATTTTTGGCAAATTATTTCCAGGCTTTTTCCATTGTATATGACTTGTAGCACTTGTTGTTATAATGATAAAATATTTGATCCATCTCACCCATCAGTTTCAATTTTTTGTGAACTTCGTCTTGCCATATTTCTGCAGCATCTCAAACTCTCCTCTGTCCAGCTGCAGTTGATATTAGCTTTTCTTTTGGATTAGTTTGGCATATGACACATTTTACTTTGTTGAAGGGGTCCTTGGATTTTGTAGTTAACAACACTCTGTCAGGGGGTAAAGATCCTCTGCTACCACCAGCTTCCCTCAGGTTTATGAATTTGGATCAACGGGAAACCTAACACAAAAACAATATTAATATAGATTACCAATATAATGGCTAAAACACATCATTATAGAGCCACCGTTTTGGAAAATGGCAGAAGGGTTGCTCTGAGGAGTTATTTTCTGTCTCTATAAGACTACTTGACCCCCAAAACCTATGTTTTGACTCCAAAATGAAGTATATAGGTCTCATGGCTCCTGAACTATTACATCCTCACTGCATCATAAAATACTATTAGGTTGACATCAATTGTAACTGTTTAGATGCAGCCTCTGAGGCATCGTTGTGTTTTACAAGTAGGATATTATGATTAAACCCTTTTTTCTTAATTCTCAAAAAATGAATCATAAAAAAGCTGGAAAAATCATTGTGGCCCAGATGGAAGACCATGTCATTTTGCTTATCGCAAATTGTGCTCAATTGCGAGTCGGAATTTGCAACTCACAAAATGACATGTACAACAGTGTCGGAGACACTGTTAACGATTCTCAATCGGGTCGCAAATTGCATGCCTCATCAATATTCATGAGGCACTCGTAATTTGCGACCCCTTTGAGAATGGCTAGCCCTCCCAGTTATGGTGGCCTGCTGGGCTCAGCAGACCTCCATATCTGGGACTGCTTTTAAATAAAGCAGTTTAAAAAAAAAAATACATCCCATTTTCCTTAAAGGAAAAAGGGATGCATTAAAAGTTTTCGTTTAATTTTTTAAGGTCAGGAAGTGGTCCCTGGGGCCAGTGCTTGCCCCTAAAAAATATTTCTCCTGCATTTGCTAAGGGGAAGGGGTCCACTGGGGACCTCTTCCCATTTGCCAATGCATTTCCACCCTCTTGAATAGGGCAGTAAATTGTGAGTGTTTTGCGACCGCAATTGCGGTTGCAAAACATTCTTACATAGGGTAGCAAGTCGCAATTAGGAAGGGACGCCCTTAGAACGCCCCTTCTTAATTGTGAGTCGCAAATCCTATTTAGCGAGTTGTAAATAAATTGTGACTCGCTAAATAGGGTTTGTACATGGCCCTGTAGGTTTTTGCATGCGCAAACGGGTCGCAAACCCGTTTGCGCATGCAAAAACGGGTTGCACATTTGGCCCTGTATGTTTTATTTTCCTTTTGTGTTTCCCACAATGGAACTGGAGTAATAGCTATAGACTAATTTACTGCAGCTGACATATATTGTTATCCCATCTTTATTTTGAAAGATTTGGATAAACTAAACAAACTTCTTTGTATATGAAGAGACCCATTGCTGCCATATAATTTACATCACATGCATCACTCACATCATTCACACCGCTTACTTACCACACACTAGCCAATCATTTACATCACTTACAGTGCTCAAATTATCCACACCACTCACATAACCACTTACACTATCCACACCTCTC
The DNA here is from genome assembly GCF_964204655.1 of Triturus cristatus. Lineage (NCBI taxonomy): Eukaryota > Metazoa > Chordata > Amphibia > Caudata > Salamandridae > Triturus > Triturus cristatus. The sequence goes on along the minus strand of NC_140590.1, from coordinate 103,819,479 downwards.
ACATAACTTAGGACAGTTATGTCACTTGTACCGCTCATATCTTGCATAGTACTCCTATTACTTACAGGTTGCTAACAGCTTCTTTGAAGTACAGAGATGGCACCTGCCTGCAGCATTTGAAAGGCTGCTAATGTGGTAAAGAGCTTTTTAGGTTATGGGGGTGGGGTAATGGTCAGACTAATAATTTAGAATCTTAAATTAATTTTATTTGAATATTTTTAATACATTTTAATTTCACATTAATGAAAATATATATTAATGGTATTAAACATAGTATGCATTTAAAAATATATAACACAAAACTTATAATAAAGTTAAATATTTACAAATATTTTTAGGTTACATTTTTGAATATTTTGTAAAAAAAAAAAAGTTTACATTGTATAAATATTTTAAATTTTTGGGGATTTCAAATTGTAATTTTATGGTTTTGACTTTATGAATGGTAGCAAATATTTTGAAAAATATATTAATTGCTAATAGTAATTAAAATAGTTTAATATTTTAACATTTAAATATGTATATATAGGTTTGTAGTTTCAGTTAGTGTATTTTTAGATAAAAGTTTATTTTAAATTTTATAATAAAAAAATGTGTGTGGGTATGGAGTATTGATTGTGCATTTTAAATGTTTATTTTCAAATTCGAATTCTTTATTCGGGCTAATTAGAAATAGACCATAAAAGTATATAAAATATAATACATATCCATGATCTCTCAAAAGTTTAAAAAAACAATTTTACATTAGATTAAAAACGATTAAAAATGTATATGCATTAACGTGCTTTGAGACTCCACATTTTGTCGAATAGCCAAGTTTATGAAAGAATGAGATGTGCAATTTGCAATCAAGATTTAAGGCATTAATGCACCCCTATCACAATTGGCCGAAGTTAAAGGAGAGTAAGGGAAAAAGAAGGAGAACAAAAACCTCAAATAGGGTCCGCTTTGTGATCCTACTAATACAGGAGTTAACAAGCATTTGCAATGCACTTGGTCTCGCATTTTGGATCTTCTAAGTGTTTAGCCATTCAACACATATATGACTTCTTACGAACAACATACTTATTTTTAAAATATGCATTGAATTGCTGCTGCATTGGGCGGCTGTTTGTGAGCTGATGAAGTATAAGTGATTCTACCATTGTCAGGCAACATGTTTCTGAGACGCTGGACTCAGCAAAGTACTGAGCGCTTGCACCACATGAACCACCATGTTTTCACCATGCTCACGGTCACCCAGAGGGGTGCTTCTCCAGCTTCCTGGAGTATGGGTGTGAGTGGCGTTTGGATTGTGAAAATCAACACTGGTCGAAATATGTCAATCTTGAGCTTGTTTGTTTGCAATGTAAGAATCATGATTTCCAGAAAAGGAGCTTAGAAAAACCTTATAATTTGTCTTCTCCATGATGGTGGTTTGCCTAGTGGATATTAACAGAGGTTACCAATGCAAGGAAAGGCAGAATATATTCCAGCCATGTCTCATTTAGTACCATGTAGAATGAGGCACTTACAAAATCAAGGGTCAATCACAACACATTTGTTCACATTTGTTTTGTCACATGCATCACCCTTTTAATACCTTTTTTGCCCCTGAATTGTGCTCTGTGAAGTTAGAACACTCTACAACATTCCTCTTCTCAATACCTTTTCATTACTGTTTTCTCCTTTCTGATGTTAGCAGGAGTTTGGTGCCTCGCTATTCTTTTTGGTACTAATATTCATCTTCAATCAGACTTGACAAAAAGGATTTTTGAACCCTTTATGAGCGATTTCCTGTTAGCTGGAGAAATTTTGAGAGAACACTTGTCAACCTTTACGTATATAAGATCTGCTGTGCAGTGAGGCTACTGAGAGGCGTCGGCCTTTCTTCAGGCAGTCAGGAAGCGACACTTACTTACCTAAGCAATTAGATAGAAACAGTAGGATGCAGGCGCATCCTTTTATGAGCGCAGGGAACTCAGAGGTGACTTAAACTACTGGGGAATAACATAGTCACATGGCTGGACTGGCCACTGCACCACTCTTGCATGCTCCAGTTGGCCTCTGGGATTGAGGGGCTGCTTTAGAAGTTGGATATACTTATCCATCAACAGCCTCAGTGGACACATTCCAGTCTCGGACCACTGCTGCAGTATGGAGTAGGGCTCTTTCTGCACTTTGTGTGCCTTATAACATACGGGTCACTGCCTCACTTCGCTTGAATGTCACTTTTGTCAACTTTCTCCCCTCCTTCCATGTCAAGAGACCCATAAATACAACAAATTAATAAATAAATCAATACATTTTCTAAAAGTTGCCTTTAAGTGCGGTCTTATTTAGTCAGTCAGTCCTTCGCAGAAGGCATGTCACCAGGGCTTCGGGCTTCCACGTGGTGTACTTAGCAGCTGGATTCTAAGCGACTCATTGCATTTCCAATGCTTGTAAGCAAAACGTTTTGCAGCCAGCTGCGTTTTGAACTGAGACCTAAAAACGGAGGTAAATCCACTCTGATCAAGGTGTTTTATAGAATTTGAAAAATGGGCTCTCTGTGGACAGAAATAAATTAGGAATCAAAAGAGAAAAACATATGAATGCTGTTTACAATTGCGACACTTTTTTTTTTTCTCCCTTTTTTCCTACACTCAGCATATGAAGAAACACATCAGAATAACACAATAGTTTTGCTACAACGTTCAGTTTCCTTCCCAGCACATCAGCCTAAATTAACACCCATTTCTGTTTAAATTGCTTCCAAACAAACTGAACCCAGCAATGTCTTTTTGAAAAAGTATTTCCAGTTTTTTACTGAATACGTGTTGCACGTTGATTTTTTTCAGACATAACCACAGGAGACTGATATTCAAGCCTGGAACATACACATCAGCTAGACAAGATGGCAGGGAAAGAAATGTGCATAGCCCTTATTAAAGTAACGGGGTGCCCAAACCGAAGAGGGGGGGGGGGCGACGTAAGTCCTTGCACCAGTGCAGACCGGAGCGCGACTGCAAGTCTAGTGCGCTGGAGTACACTGGACATTAGGGGCGCTTGGCTGGGGGCCTCGGGGGGAGCGGAGCGGTCTCCCCCCGGGGTCATTCGCCCAAATGGTACGGCCACAGAGAGGTAGACGGCGTAGGCGTAGCGTGCAGCGCGAGGCGTAGGTCATATAAGGAGGTCAGGGGCGCGAGCGTGGAGTGGCGCAGCGGTTTTAGAAGCAGTTAGGTGGGGGAAGTTTGTTTTCTGAGGCGCGTTAGTCAGTGAAGGAGCGCGCGACTTGCCGGTTTTCCTTTGAGTTCCTCATGGCGTCGGAGGCGGAGTTACACGTAGCGCTTCAGCTGCTGCGTGAGGCGGGGAAGGAGGACTGGCTGTCAGGTGCAGCTCCGGCCGCTGGGGGCTCCGCGTTGATAGCGCCGAGGGGAACACCACGGAAGGCGTCATTGGGAGTGAAGTCGGCGGTGGCTGCTTGTCTAGGTGAGCCAGTTCGCCGGGTGGGCAGGTCAGCTGGGAGGCGACCTGCTGCAATGGGCGGGAGAAGGGGCATGCGCTCGAAAAGTTTGAGTGTGTGTGCGGAGGCCCCGTATGTCACAGCTGTTGGGAGGCTTCTTAGTGCCATAGTGAGGGGGCGCGCACTGACCAGAACTAAGTCTGGAAGGGGCAGGAGTGCCTCCAGGCACGACAGGCGTGTTGGCACAGAGCAGAGGGCAGTGGCTGTCACGAGGGCGGCACAGTTTGGTGAGGAGCAAGGCCGGAGGGGCTTGGGGGAGGAGGAAGCACTGACCGAGCGGGCCCCCCCCCCCCCGTTTTGTCCGGCGCACATATGTGGAGTGCCAGCCGGCTCCTCTCATACCAATGCCAGGGGAGTGTGTGGGTTTGGTGGCTTATTCATCTGACAGTGAGGAGGATGAGGTGCACGAGGGGCTGGGGGGCGTTGGTGGTCGGCAGAGCGTTTCTGAGGAGGCAAGGGAGCCGGTAGTGATAGCCTGGCGTGGGCAGGTGGCAGGCCGCAACACTGCAGAGTGGCCGTTTATGGAGGTGGACCGTCATGTTGAAAGAGACCCACTAGATGGGGTGGTCCTAGAGCTGGAGGAGGAAGGTGGTGAGGGCGATAATGGTGAAGATAGTGACTTATTTAGCCCGGTTGGTGACTCGTCGGATTTGGCAGTGAGTCATAAGGGCCAGGACTGCATGAGTCGTTATGGCAGGCAGTATATTTTTCCTAAGGCTCGGCAGAGGCCGGGTCTAATGCAAGGCGAGGATGAAGTTGGGGAGGGTCCTGAGGACAGTCAGTGGGTATGGGTGCCGCATTCACAGATGCCTGCGCAAAAGACGCTGGAGGCAGCCGCGGAAGGTCATCCCACGGTGAGCTTTCATACGGCTGTCTGGGGGCGATCCAGATCAGAGGAGACGTCGTTTAGTGGTGGAACCAGGCCTACGGCTGCGTCGAGGGTGCAGTTGGCATCGGCGAAGGGAGCTGGAGTGGCTTCCGGTAGGCATGTTGAAGTGAGGAGCGGGTCATGTGCGGACTTTGGCGTTGGCAGTTGTCCCTTAGAGCGGGGGCCGCATGTTGACTGGAGTTGTTACGATGGGGGGGTTGGAGATGGAGCGCGCCCTAGTGGTAGTGCACAAGCTGAACAAGAGGAGAGAGGAGAGAGAAGAGGATAGGGAGGTATTTAGGAGTGTAGGAGATATGGGTTCATTGGTGAACTATGTGGTCAAAGACATGGCCCAGGATAGAGTTGGATCAAAAAGGGCACGGGGGGTGCAACATTTTCTGTTTCCTCCTTGCAGCAGTCTAGAGTGGATTTGCAGGCGACGGAGAAACAGCGAAAGAAGACTCAGCACCATAGTATGCTAGCGGAACTGCGGGACAGAGAGGCACAGCTACCTAAAGGTAGGGCGAAATGGTGGGAGGTTTGGGGGAGGAAAAGGGCTCAACCGGGTTTTGGGGTGGTGGGTGTGGGAGGACAGGAGAATCTGGAGATGTCACGACAGGAAGGCGTTCCCAATAGGGCGTGTTCATGTGAAGGGGTAGTGGGGGTCTCTCAGGGAGTCCCGGGGTGGGGGAAAAAGAACGAAGACAGGTTTGGTGCCGCAGGGAAAGAAGTAAGTGTGGCTAAGCAGACTCGGCTTCCTTATATGGGTTTAGCGATGCCCCTTGGGTCCCATTTAGCAGGTAAGACAAAACAAAAAATATGGAACCACGATTTTGTGGATGTATTTCGGCTATTACATAGGGACGTACAGGCCCTGGAGGGATCTAAGGAGAAGGAATTGGAGTTGTCCCGGCGTCCCAGAGTACCACGTAACATGGATAATTGGACATCAGCGTTCCTTATCTTTGCAAGCATTTATGTGGAGCGCTATCCTGAGAGGGCGGCATCGTTGTTAAAATATATGGACGTAGTGCGTAAAGCACAGATGAATTTTGGAGGGTACTCATGGTTAAATTAAGATGAGGAGTTTAGAGCCCGGATGAGTGTTTGCGTGGATAAAACTTGGGGTGAAATAGATTCTGAATTATGGCTCCAATGGATGTCATCCGCTAATCCTCCCACAATGACACATACTGCAAGTGGGTTACCGGTGGCTTATCGGCCTTTTCTTGGGCGTCCCGCCCTTCAAGGGGCGGGAATGGTTGGTAGAGGGCAGGCAGCAGGGTTCGGGGCTTGTTGGAACTTTAATAGAGGCTTTTGTTCCAGGCAATTGTGTAGGTTTCGCCACGAATGTTCACAATGTGAGGGAAAGCATACAGTCGCCCAGTGTTTCAGTACGGCAGTGGGCTCAGGGGGCCAGAGAGGGCAGAAGCACGGGGGGTCAGCTAGAGGTAGGGGAGCACTTGTCCCATTGGTTCCAAATGGCGCCTACCCCAATTAGTTTGGAACATTTAGTTCCATGGTTAAACGAATATCCAGATCGAAGGGCGGCGGCTAAACTTTATTGGGGTTTTTTGGAAGGCTTTAAGATCAGCTACCAAGGGCCACGTAGTCGGCATTGGGCAGATAACTTAAGATCAGCAGAAGAGTTTCATGACATTCTGGGTCAGAAGTTGGCAGAGGAAGTGGAGTTGGGCAGAGTAGCGGGCCCGTTTGAATTCTGTCCTTTGGAGAACCTCATTGTTTCACCATTAGGTATCATTCCCAAAAAGGCAAAGGGGGAATATCGTATGATACAGCACTTATCCTGGCCAGAAGGACAATCTATTAATGATTACATCGCGACGCAGGATACTGCGGTCACATACACGTCGGTTGACGAGGCATTACACATGGTTCATTCCTTGGGGGAGCGGACAGAGCTAGCAAAGTGTGACATTAAGTCCGCTTTCAGACTTTTGCCAATCCACCCAACAGATTTTGAACTATTTGGGATGTGTTTTGATGGATGCTATTATGTGGACAAAGTACTCCCTATGGGATTTGCGGTGTCGTGTGCACTTTTTGAACAGTTTAGTACTTTTCTGCATTGGGTACTTTCTTCAAGTGGAGTAGGAGGTGTGGCATGCCATTATTTAGACGACTTTTTGTTTATGGGACGTGCTGGTACACAGGACTGTCAGCAAACACTGGACAGATTTCAGAGTATGGCGGATTATTTTGGAGTGCCCTTAGCACAGGATAAGACCGTAGGGCCAGTGACCAGGCTTACTTTTTTGGGGATAGAGATTGACACGACGGACATGATGGCTAGATTACCAGCGGATAAGTTGGGTGAGATACGCGCTTGCGTGGCCAGTGCCCTGGACCATAATAAGCTCGAGCTCCGGCAAATCCAGAGGTTGTTGGGATACCTGAACTTCGCTTGTAGAGTGGTGCGGGCGGGCAGTACCTTTTCTAGGGCTCTAGGTATGGCATTGTCGGGGGCGTTGCTGCCCCACCATAGAGTGAGGTTGTCCAGATTGGTCAAAAAGGATTTACAGATTTGGCTGTCATTTTTGGACGACTTCAATGGTGTCCCTCTGCAGTTCATTGACGATCAATATCAGTGGCAGATTCAGATCTATTCGGATGCGGCTGGATCGAAAGGTTTTGGCATTTTTTGGGATGGGCGTTGGTGTTCAGAACCTTGGCCCGCGCAGTGGTTGAGTGAAGGAAGAAGTATCACTTTCTTGGAGTTTTTTCCTTTACTGGTTGCGTTGACACTTTGGGGGCAGGAGTTTCAGAATCGGTCTGTCCTTTTTAATGTGGATAACATGGCAGTGGTTAATCTCATCAACTACCAAAAGGCCAGGGATGTGCGAGTGTTGAAGTTACTGCGTGCATTCATGTTGCTTTGCTTACGGCGAAATATAGTTTTTAGGGCAAAATATATACCTGGTACAAATAATGTGATTGCTGATGCACTGTCCCGGTTCGATTGGCAGCGTTTTCGAACATTGGCGCCGGGAGCAGCAGACAGCAAAACGCCTATTCCGGACAGGATTTGGGAGCTAGGTGTGGGAGAATAGTTCAGCTGATTGAAAGCTCAGTGGCGCCATCCACAAGGAACGCATACCGAAGAGCATGGGCGGATTTTGCCAGTTATGTACGGTTGGTTTCTAGTAATCAGTTACATGAGGTGAATGTACCTGTAGTGTTGGATTTTGTTTTGGATTTAGTGGACAAAGGTTTGTCTCCGTCCACCATTGGGGGAAAGTTAGCAGGCATTTCATTTTTTGGCCAGTTATATTGGGGTTTTGACCCAGTGGCCGGCATTTTAGTTAAGCGCATGTTAAAGGGGTTGGGGAGATTGTCGGTGGGAGCAAAGAGTGGCCGAGCCCCTATTACATTTTTGTTGTTACAAAAGATTTTGAGGGCACTCCCAGCATGTTGTTATAGCCAACAAGAAGTGGCTTTTTTCCGCATTTGTATGATATGGCTCTTTTTTGGGGCTTTTCGGGTATCCGAATTGTTGGGTTTGAAGGGTCAGGGAGGCTTGAGGTGGGATGAAGTGGTCCACGAGGTTGATCGAGTGAGAATTTGGCTATGGAAATCAAAAACCGACCAGTTGGGGAGGGGAGTGTGGATTTTCCTTCATGGCAGTGGCAGCAGTAATTGTTGCCCCGTACAGGAATGGGTAGTTTTCCAAACCTGTGTACAGATGAGAAAGGGTTTTATTTTCATACACTCGACGGGGAAGAGGCTGTCGGCGTCACAGGTATTGGCCGTGTTGAGGCAGGCACTTTTGTGGGTGGGGGAGCATCCCGGGGATTATGGGACACATTCGTTTCGAATAGGGGCGGCAACTGAAGCAGCGCGTTTGGGATTGGGTTGGGACGCCATCAAACATATAGGCAGGGGGAGATCAAGTTGCTGCACCAGTTATGTTCGTAAATGATGTGCATTTGTAGGCTGTTTGCTCATTATGTTTTTCCACATAGGTGATGTTCGAGGCCTGTCCGGCAAGCAGCAAGTGTGGATGGTAGGCCACTCCTTTATAAAATGGGCTGCTATATTTGCGGAGCAGCAGCTTTACGGCAGGAATCTTGGAGTACCCAGCAGTGGGCACGAGCTGGTATGGAAAGGACGCGGAGGCATGAGGTGGGATGAATTGTTTCCTACTCTTACAAGCATGAAATGTGTTAGAGGGTCTCCAGCGTTTTTAATACTGCACCTTGGGGAAAATGACCTCGTATCGCTCTCTGGGTTGTCATTAATAAAGCGAATGCAGCTCGATTTAACTGTTTTGAAGAACAATTGGCTTGGTACACGAATTGCATGGACTGAGTTTATTTACAGGCGGCGTTGGAGGAATGCAAGAAACGAGGCTGCAGTGGACAAAGCCCGGAAAAAGGTGAATCGCGCAATGAAAACATTCTGCAGTGCTATGGACATAAAGTATGTTAGCCACTCAGACATTATAGGCAAGGATGGCCAATTGTTTCGTTCGGACGGGGTACACCTATCACAATTGGGCCTTGCGTATTATTTACTTGAAGTAAGAGATTGTTTGGCCACGGAGTTAGCAGTGGATTTATGGGGAAATGTTTAAAAAAAAAAAAAAATGGGGTCTGTTTCCCTGAGAAGGTGGGGGTCCAGGAAAACTCTTCGGTTTTCCTGGGGTGGCAAGATGGGGGCGGGTAAATTTGGAGCGGATTTTACCCAACCCTTGTTATTGGTAAGTCGTTAAAGAAAAGGGAAGAAAAAGGATTGAAAACAAAATATGGAAATGCAAAAGTAAACATTGGTTTTGCTTGGAAAATGTACAGTTTGTTAGGCATAGTGATAATAAAATGGTTTTGGCCCAAATTGTGAAATTGTTCTAGGAAATTAAGTTGCTTGAAGTAATATGAGTTACCTCGTCCAATAAAGTGGCCTTTTCTGCTATTGAGTTACATGTGTGGTGTCCGTTATTTTGGGCGATGGGGGCCTCGGGGGGGAGCAGAGCGGAGCGGTCTCCCCCCGGGGTCATTCGCCCAAATGGTACGGCCACAGAGAGAGGTAGGCGGCGTAGGCGTAGCGTGCAGCGCGAGGCGTAAGTTATATAAGGAGGTCAGGGGCGCGAGCGTGGAGTGGCGCAGCGCTTTTAGAAGCAGTTAGGTGGGGGAAGTTTGTTTTCTCCCACCCTCCCACCCAAAAAAAAAATATATATATATATATATAGCTACATGAGGGGACCATGCGGGTTGGATTTGGGGAGGTGTGTCTCGCCACAGTTGGACAGGTACTCGCTCAGGCACGTATAGTTGTGTAGGCAAGATGGGGGAGGGTAAATTTGGAGCGGATTTTACCCAACCCTCGTTATTGGTAAGTCGTTAAAGGAAAGGGAAGAAAAAGGATTGACAACAAAATATGGAAATGCAAAAGTAAACATTGGTTTTGCTTGGAAAATGTACAGTTTGTTAGGCATAGTGATAATAAAATGGTTTTGGCCCAAATTGTGAAATTGTTCTAGGAAATTAAGTTGCCTGAAGTAATAGGAGTTACCTCGTCCAATAAAGTGGCCTTTTCTGCTATTGAGTTACATGTGTGGTGTCCGTTCTTTTGGGCGATTGTTGATTCTCTGAGGAGTTTTTTTTGCCACCTGCACATTTTAATTTGATGAATACAACAATCCAAAAATGCATAATTAAAAGAACAGACTACACAATTAGAGAATTACTAAATGACATTAACAAGCGCTCTTGGCTAGGAAACCAAGCTGAGCATCCTCCTGCTGTGAGGTAGGCCGTCTGTTCCGAGGTCATCGGTTGCTAACATTGAAATGTGAAAATGACAGGACCTGCAGTGGCCCTACAGCCTAGCGCCTCACCACGTCACAAACATGTAATTGATTTGATTAGAAATTTATAAAGCGCGCGATTGCCCGAAGGCGTCTTGGCGCTAGGTCCGATGCAATTGCAGTGCCTTTTGATGTAAAGTATGCCCTACGAGGCCATCGCTCAAGGAGCATATTTGTATTTGTGTATTTCAACATATAGATTGCAAAGAGGGTTTGTCTTTTCAAGAAAACATTCAGAAACGTTCTCCACAACTAGCACATTACGACTTATTAACTAATAAATATCACTCATTCTAAGGCTGTATTTTCGGAATACCAAAATCGCACGTGGAACATAGTTTTCCATCTCAGCTGCATTCCTGCCCAGTTTTTCTTTACCACAGTTTACAGGCTGGGTAAGGGAGCCCCATAATGGCCGAGGGTCTGCGGGCTTTGGCCTCAAGTGGCGACTTGTGAATAAAATAAACACATCACATGATTGCAGCCCCGTGTCCTGTTCGACTGCCTCTGCCGCATGGTAAATGTGTTTGCTAACACAAAAGAAAGCTTGACTCGGGAATGAAATAGCTTAGACGCCCTCGGTGAGGAGCACAGGCAGAGCTGTGAGCAAGAGAGAACGAATCGATGGCTGCACGCGCGCATTCATCTCCAGTAGACAGACAGCTCCGTATCTTGTGTACATCAGCGCCTGCCAACCCGAGCCCCTGACGGATCCCACAGCTCCAGCATTTTTATCGTGCACACGTGCGTTTTTTCGGACAGGCTGTAAACCGTTCACTGGAATGTATTTCCTTTCCCGGTGATTACGCAATGGCTTCCATGCGCGGGCCCAGGTAGATTGAGACGTCAGGGAATGGAGATCACCGTAGAGGTCGCACTGATAATTGTTACCAGATGTCCCGGTAAACAGAAAGAAAAGAATAAGAAGGGGCCATCATAAGCAACTCAGTGTGATATCCAAACAACAAGGTCACTAAGTGATATAGCCACAAGCACACAAGGGAGGGACACTTGCAAAACTACATCAATGAAAAGGCTGCATTTCTTAATGGCACAGGCAACAGCCAATCAAAACCACTTACATTTTTAATACCCACAGAATGCAATACAACAGGTCTTGCAGACAGTGCAAGCGCTGTCGAGGCTCAGCCTAAAAAGGGGACCTCGGCCAAACTCCACCTATCAAAGGCAGGCTTAGTACGAGTCATGCCTATTTAAACATGATCGAATAGCAAAGAGGGAAAAGAACTAATACGGAAAATCGTTCACCCATGTGAAAAAAAGTATATTGTCGTCTAGATAATGACCAACGACATGCATATAGTTCAGGAAGTTAGCCTATCATAGTTTTTCCAGCCCAATTGGCTGCTTTCAAAAAGGTGCAAACATGGTAGGAAATTTCAGGTGAACTTAAAAATTGTAAGTGGAACAAAGCTAATCTACACCGTCGGCGACAAAACGCCCCCCCCCCCCACGAGCCGCGACTGTACACATCTTTATTTTAATTTGGGATATCGCCCCATTGTCCTAACTGTAGCTACACCATAAACCTATAAGCACATCACAATAAAATTCCCAAGTGAAAGGAAAAGTGGGAGGCGTAGCGGGAGGAAATGACTGCTTACCGAACTCATCGCTTTCGTATCATTATCTATTTTCGGCGCAGGCTTCGAGGCACGTCCCACAGAGGCAGCCAGACTTGGCTAATGGTGTTTTCATGTTGTGCTGAGGCTGCATGTCGCCTTGTGCTTGACGTTTGACCTGCCCTTGGTTGTCTGTGGACATGTAGTTTTGATTGCATAGTCTTCGCCGCAGTGACATTTTTAGTTTTCGTATGTTTTACATGAGTGATAGTACTGTATATATGGTGTAAAGCGGAAGGAGGGAGTGTTCGTGTCAACTGTAGAATTTGGCCCGCGCAGCCTTCCTTGGTGTAGGATTCCCTAACTTGTGCTCGCTAGTTCCAATTTGTAATTTCACTGCATGCCCGCAGCCGTGGGTGCACCGAGGCCGCAACTATTTTCCTCCCTCGTTCTTGTTGGTGAGACAGGTGCTGAAAACAATTTACGAAAAAAAGCAGAGGGCGCCTGGCATTCACAGACAGTGTGTAATTCATTTACTGAACTGGAGACGCAAAGTTAGGCTCTTAGTTTGAAATATTTCTTTTCTTTTCACGTTATAGTTTTTGTTCGGTGCATTAGAGGCGTCCAAGCTTCAGGCAACACATTGAGAAATGCAAACATAAGTTGTGCTGGGTGAGGGGACAGCGCACACTTTCACATATTCCTATATATTACGACAATACTTAACACTGCTGACATTTGGTTACAGTCAAATCTGCATGTTTTTCTATGCTACAGTCTACTACTGTTTGCCGTTTTTAGTGCTGTAAATTACAGAGCTTCTATTACGTAATAATCAGTATGCTCCCTCCCCCCCTCACTACGCTCGCTCGTTGCGCAGCATTAGGACAATAATTTTACGCCTCACCACTTTCAAATGTCACCAGCCGCCACTGCTTGTGAGATCTGACGATAAATACATAACGGGTTCACCTGTGAATAAAGATCTGCAATAATTTGAAACTGAGGGTTTTGCTAACTTGTTTTTCATTCTTGTGTCTGCGCAGTTGTTGAAAACTAAAACAGCGATGTGATTAAGCATTCACTAAAGACATGACTTCTTTCTAGTTGAAACATGTTTCCTGTCTTATGTTGACTAATGTCCGGACTCCATTTTGTATTGTCATGTCTCCACGTGCTTTGCACAAGAAGGGTCCTACCTTTTCGCTAGTTGCTCTTGTAATCTGCCCAGTAACAGTCTATAAATAGCTCCTTTGTCCGGCTGGCGCATGTCCAGACTTGACCACATCTGTTATCAGTTAGTCCTTGTTTGACCATGTTTTCGCGGGCTCAGGAATGTGTTAACTCCGCCCACATATTGATCCTGTATCGAAAATGTCCATAAATGGTAACAAATCTTGCTCTATGTTGTATCCATCCACTTATGAGCCCCTCTGTTGTGTATAAAAGGGGACCACGTACGCAAGTTCTTTGTGCTACTCTATGCAATGCTGGAGAAGTGTTGTGTAGGTTGTAGGACCACCCTTAAGGGTTAATAAACTTTGTCTTTGTATTTGCAGCTTCCGTGCCAACTTCCTTCTAGCTTTTGTTACAGGAGAGCGAACCCTTGTATTTTGCGGGCCTAGCTGGGGCCTGTATTCATCAATTGGCGCCCGTCACGTGGGGCTCATCGGCGACTCGGATGCTCGAAGGACTGGTCGTGACGAAGGTGAGGAATTTGGCCGGGGATGTGATCACTGCCAGCGGCGTTTTAGTCCTGGCATCCCGAGGTTTTCTTCCTTCCCTTCCGGACTGACCTTCTGGGTGGCGCCGGTCCTCGACTGAGACCTCTTCTGTCGGTCTGTCGCGACAGCCGTTTGGGCGAATTTTGGAACTTGGCAGTTGGAATCTGGACACTCTTGATTGGTAAGAACCGTTGTACGGTACTTGCTCCGAGTTTTGAAGCCTGGGTTGGCTATTTGAGTTTGATTTGTGATGACCGGTCATATCTTGTATTGATTATTGTGAGAATATATGCGTTGCAACACATATAGGCAGGTAATGTGGAGATATTTCTCCGGAGTTGCTTAAATCTGAACGGCGCAAAGTTTAAGTGCCATTTTTTTGATAATACTGCATATTTTGCATTATTTTTGAACATGCCTGCTTTTAGCGCACTCCGTAAGTGGTGCTGCTGTTTTGGAAACCGGTTAAATCTCGAGGAATCTGCTCCAGCCCCCCAGAGGGGACTCCTAATAGGGATATGTATGTGAAGCATGGTCTTTCCTCTATAATGTACAGCACAGTGTGGAGGAAATACACCAAAAAGGATCCTGAGTTACGATGGCCTTTGTATGGATCGTTTGATATGCGTAAGATTGAGTATGTGGAACAGTGTATGTGTAAACGGCATGCTCGCCAAGACATGTTTGAATGTGTACGGTTATGGGTGAAGGAAGTGCGTGAGCGAGAGAAACGTGAGAAAGCGCTGTTTGATAAAGAGCAACGGAAAAATGATCATGTGAGAGCACAGGAAGCGAAGCGGCGGGAGGAAAGAGAACTGGCGGAGAGACAAGAGAAAGAGCGTAGGTTGCAAGTCTCGGGTCAATATGCTGTCCGCCAGCCACTTTATCCTGTCCTTACTAATCTTGACGATGATTTTTATTTATTAGATCGCTCTCCGCCCCCTTATGTTGGCGCGTCCGCCCCGAGATCACAGGATTCTGGATCGGTTTCGGATAAGGTAGACACGCTGTCCATGTTATCAGTTGAGCGTATGGGTGAGCTTCGGAAAATTTCTCTGCGCGTGCTTAAAGGCAAGCTATCCCTTGCTGAATTGTTGGAATCTTTGGAAAGTTGGCAGGATAGAGAGAAGCTGTATTTTGCTGCAACCTTTTCTGATGAAGTGATTACTGCCTTTCGGAAATATTCAGACGTTTTTGAGCCTGATGATGTAGTAGCAGATTCTAAAGCATTACGTAACGGTGTTTTTTCTCCCTCTGAGGTACCCGATGCGGTCCGACGGCTGTTTGCATTGCGGGACGCGGCGAGTGAACTTAAAGAGAGAGCGCGCCTACTGGCAGCGCAGAAGGAGTGGTCGGATTCACATATCGGCGGCGGCCAACCGTCTACTTCCCATTCAGATAAGAGCGAATTAGTGCATGCTAAACCGATGCGAGAGGCGGCACCTTTGTATGTTCCTCCTAAAGGAGCGGGAAACAGTTCAGATATATCTTCCCCCGATGCTAGGGGATATTTTGTGTATAATTGGGTTTATACTCCCTGGCATAGGGCTGATGTTATGGCACTAAAGAATGCATTGCCTGACCCCCGCAAGAATCCAGCGGCCTTTTACGAAGAGGTCGAAGGGGCCCTGAATTCTTGTACTATGACTTTAGCGGATATAGATTTGTTCTTTGGGATCATTTTACCACCGGATATGTGGCGATCTGTGCGGAAGGTGGATGATCAAGCCGCTTTCAAGGCCAAGTGGTCTGAGATTGAGGATGAGGATAGGGAGAGAAAACCCGCGCAAAAACCGCCCCAGATTATTTTAGATCTCCCCGCTGCTATCTTGACTAAGTTGAAAACGATTATTCCCCCTAAAAAGATTGACTGGAATATGTCAGCCTCGTGTAAACAGAAGGTTGATGAATCAGTCTCAGACTTCTTTACGCGCTTTGAGGAGACATTTCATGATTTCAGTGGTCAGTCACTTACGGATGATACGGGTCGACATCTTTTTGTTGATAAATATGTGGCGAATTTATTACCAGGAATAGCAGCTCGATTGAAGGCGAGTAAAAGTTCTTGGTCCACCTCGTCTCCGGCATCCCTCCTGACTATGGCTCAGTATTATGAGCGTCAGGAACAAGAAGCGAAGGGGAATGAGGAGAAGAAATCGAAAGATTTGAAAACTAAGGTGATGTTAGCACAAGTATATGGTCCGCCTCGTCGGGGTGTCGAAAGAGGTAGAGGAGGATTCTATGGTCCCCCTTCGGGTCGGTCAGATGTTAATAGGAATCAATGTGCGTATTGTAAGCAGTCGGGTCATTGGGCCAGAGATTGTCCGGTATTATATGCATCTCGTCAGGGACGTGGTCAAGGACCGCCGAGAGGTAGAGGGGGCTTTTCGAATTTTAGAGGGCACTCTAATGATCGTGCTCGATTTGACCCTAACGTGCAGCAACGGGATAGACCTAATGTATTTGATCGGAATCATCAGTATCAAATGTCTGGGAACGACCGTTCTGGGTACCATGATTCACAGCATGCGTAGGATTGCGTTGGATGGGGGTTGGAATCAGTTGAAGTGCCGGTTGATCAGAAGGGTCCTTATGTTTCAGCAAATGTTTTGGGTTCTACTGATCGGTTCATAGTTGATACAGGAGCCACTCGTAGTGCGCTGTCCAAACAATTGGTTCCGAGGGCTCCCCCATCTGGCTTAATGGTTACATCGGTAGGGTTTGATGGTACACTCTCTCGAAGCCCTCTTTCCCGACCCCTTGCATTCCATGTTGACCACTTTTCTGCACCCTGTCCGTTTTTGCTTGCCCCGAACACGCCTGACAACATTATGGGTCTTGATATGCTCAAGCACTTCAGAGCAACGATCCGCTGTTCCCCTACTGGAGTACGTGTGATCTTAAATGATAATCACCCCATGACAGAACGGATGTGTGTGGTTGCAGAGGATACTGTCTTAGCTTCCCTCCCTCGTACTTTGTGGGCTACTTCGGATACTGATGTGGGACAGATGGTGATTCCGCCTGTCCACATTAGTGTCCAGGAGGGTGCGGTGTTACCACGCCTCCCTCAGTATCGTATTTCCCAGGAGGGGGAGGAGGCACTCATACAGATTGTGCAGGATTTGATTAAGGTGGGAGTAGTGGAGGAAGTTCCCTTCAAATTCTGCAACAGCCCTATTTTACCCATTTTGAAGAAAGATACCGATACCAGGGTTTATCGTTTTATCATTGACTTAAGGGAAGTGAATAAGATAGTGATACCTCAGTATCCAGTGGTTTCTGATATCACGACGTTACTCACTTTGGTCCCGCCAACGGCGACCACGTTTTCAGTTATTGATTTGAAAAATGCTTTCTTTTCGATTCCTATTCATCCTGATAGCCGATACCTCTTCGGCTTTACTTTTAATAATAGGTCTTATAGATTTTGTAGAGTCCCTCATGGTTATACCGAAAGCCCTAGTATTTACAGTCAAGCATTGAAAAGGCAATTGGATTCCTTTGTTTTGCCTGAGGGTGTCGCCCTTATACAGTATGTCGATGACATCTTGTTGGCGGCCGACACTCCTGAGCTGTGTGAGAAGTGTACGTTATCTTTGCTTTCCTTTTTGGCATCTCATAATCACAAAGTGTCGAGAAGGAAATTGCAATTCTGTAGACCAAAGGTGACTTATTTGGGTCACCTTTTGTCTAAGGAGGGGCGTGCACTCACACCAGATCGTATTTAAGCAATTTTGGACACGCCAGTACCTTCCACACAGAAGGATGTGCGTGCATTTTTGGGCCTTGCTTCTTTCTGTAGGCAATGGATATTGGGGTTTTCACACATAGCTAAACCGTTGTTAGCCCTTTTGACAAAAGACACACCGATTCCTCTTCCCTGGTCAAATGAGTGTGAAATTGCTTTTCAGCAATTACGACAAGCCCTTTGTTCAGCACCAGTATTAGGTACCCCTGATTATACGAAGCCCTTTTCACTGTATGTGCATGAGAAAGATGGATGTGCATTATCAGTTTTAGTGCAGATGCACGGCGACAAGCAGCGCCCTTGTGCATATTTTTCGGCTGTACTTGATCCTGTTGCCCGAGCATTGCCTGGTTGTTTTCGCTCGGTTGCGGCGACAGCTGTGTCAATACGCCAAAGTGAGGGAATTGTGTTATCTCACAAACTGTTGGTATTAGTTCCCCATGCTGTTGATGCCCTGCTTAATCAGACAAAGATGCAGCATTTGACCAGTGCTCTTTTAACGGGATATGAGTTGACGCTTTTGGCTCCTCATATTACGTTAAAGAGGTGTGCAACGTTAAATCCAGCCACATTGTTGCCGTTCCCGGAAACTCAGTCTGAAGCACGGAAAGCACATGATTGTATTCTTGTGACTGAGGAACAGACAAAGGGTCGTATTGATCTCCAGGATACGCCCTTTACAGATGTAGATGGAGAACTATGGGTGGACGGATCATGCCTGAAGCTACCAGATGATACGACTTCAGCAGCGTATGCAATTACCACATTACAAACAATAGTGGAGACTGCACGCATACCGCAGAAATCAGCTCAAGCAGCGGAACTGATAGCATTAACACGAGCATGTGAGCTCAGTGCAGGATTGTGTGTGAATGTTTATACAGATAGCCGCTATGCCTTCGGAGAAGCGCATGATTTTGGCCTACTCTGGAAGGAGAGAGGGTTCCTAACGTCACATGGAGCACAGATAATGTACGGGGAGTTAGTTCACAACCTTTTGACTGCATTAACATATCCAAAGAAGATTGCTATAATTAAATGTAGTGCCCATAAGAAGGTGGTTGATAAAGTTGGAGAAGGGAATGCCTTAGCAGACCGGGTGGCACGAGAGACTGCGATGCAGCCTGGTGCTACTGCAATGTATGTTGTGAAGTCGCAGGCAGAAAGATGGCACGATGCTAGGAGAGAAGTGCTGGAGATACAGAGGACCGCCTCCGATAAGGAGCAGTGGTCCAATGATGGAGAATTAGATGATGAAGGGTGTTGGAGAAGTAAGCAGATGGATAAATGGAAGTTACCCACTGCCTTCGTACAACCTATGGTTCAGATGGCACATGGACTAGCGCATGTCGGAGCTTCCGCAATTGTCAAATTACTCACACGAGTTTGGGAGCATCCGGAGATCGCTAGTACGGCAAAGAGGGTAGTGCAGACCTGCATGATTTGCCTGAGGTACAACCCAGGAAAGGGGACACGAACTCCAGCAGGAGGATTTGCAACACCTACTGCACCCTTTGAGGTTTTGCAGATGGATTACATTCAGCTTGAGCGCTGTAACAATCTGAAGTATGTTCTAGTAGTGGTTTGTGCCTTCAGTAAATGGGTTGAGGCATACCCTACGAAAGACAATACTGCAATGACTACAGCCAAGATGCTATTGAAGGAGTTCTTCCCTCGATATGGTGTTTGTAGATTGTTGTGGAGTGAAAACGGACCTCATTTTATAACAGACGTTATCAAGTATGTCCTGAAAGGTCTAGGCATTACTCAGAAGTTCCATGCAGTGTTTCACCCTCAGTCTGCGGGATTGGTTGAGAAATATAACGATACTTTGAAGCTTAAGATCGCTAAGATCCAAGCTTCGACTTCTTTGACTTGGCCAGACGCTTTACCGCTGGCATTATTGTCAATTAGATCGATACCGCATTCTCGGACCGGTCTCACACCTTACGAGATCGTGTTCGGACGCCCAATGAATATTTGGGGTCCACCAAAACCGAAGTCAGTGTATGATGTACCTTGTGTAATGATGAATGATTATCTGGCACAGTTAACGGATAATTTGGTTTCTATTCATCAACAGGTTCGAGAGGCGCTCCCTGACCGGTCCACAGGTGAAGGTCATAATCTCCGACCTGGCGATCAGGTTATGATTAAGGTGTTCGAAAGGACGAACAGTCTGGAGCCGAGATGGGTTGGTCCTGAGCAAGTCCTGCTCGCAACGAGGACAGCTGTGCGAGTTTCCAATCGGAAGAACTGGATCCATTCTTTGCACTGTCGTAAAGTGCCGCCTGGATTGGTGGAGCTTGCTGTGTTGACCTACCATCGAGAAATCCTGACTGCGGAGAAAGGCCGTGCTGTGGAACCGGACGATACTGAGGAGCTCTTCCCGGACCAAGCGATTCCTGGAGGAAGAAGATATAACCTCAGACCGAGGAAGTGATTTTTTTTGTATGCAAAGACGTTGTCAGAACGGCCCTTAGGTTAGTGAAACGGAGAGCCAATGAGGCAAGGGGGGGGGATCAGCCCTGCATTAGTGTAGTGACACCCGTCTTGGCCCGCTGGTGAAGAAATCAACGGCTGCCTAAGGGGAAGAGTTCTGACAACCTTTTAGTTTCAGGAAGATATTGACTTTTTACTGTAAGATGGAGAAGAAGAAGATTCTTTGTGCGACAAGCTTTATTATCATTGTGGCTATTGTTGGTATAACCACATGGTTTGTTGAGGATGTGACTCCTGCCCGTGAGTTGCTTGTTTTGACCACTCCAGTGCCTGAGGAGCACTACTTTTATACACTTCCGTATCAAGAATTGAAGCATCATCAGTCTTATTTGAATAACACTTTTATCCAGATGTTGCATCATACCCATGTCGCTACAAATGCTACGAACTGTTGGATATGTGGTATGATGCCAGCTCATCAGAAGAAAGGAGGAACGCCGTTTATACCTCTTCCTTTTTCTCATTATGGCTCTTGTAGAGCATGGTACACTTTGCTTTTTGCCACACGGAAACCTACAGTGGGACGATTACTTTTCAGACTTAATAGGGAATGTCATCAGGATAAAGAAGGCTATCCACAAGCGAATGGGACAATATGGGAGTGGGAAGAATATCGACCAGACAATGAATCGATCCCCTACATCTTCACGAACACTAGAGATACTGCTGGGAATGAACACTTTGTGATTCAAGTGGCACAAGCTCAAGCGGATCTGTGTGTTCAGAGTGTGGGTTATATTCCTGTTGGTGTTAGCGACTGTATTATTGTTTTAAACATCGACGGATTAAATAATAGTACTTTCTTGGCCTCCCATAACACATACTTTGTATGTGGGAATAAGGGTTATTATCGTTTACCAGCCGGGTGGTCCGGAGTATGTTATGTATTACCCCCTGTATTCTTAGCACCTGCATCCTATCATAAAGATTTGAAGTTGTTGAATAATGTGACTGTAAATAGGTATAAACGTACTCTATCTATTGATGATGTTGATCAAACTGACACTAGCTTACAGCAGTATGTTGATTTTAACTTAGGATTGTTTTTCTCTGTTGGAGCTGCCCTAAATAGTAGGAAGGTTCGTAGATTAACAAGAGTTGTAGAGGCTGTGACGAATCAAACCGCTGCTGCTCTTGGGAATCTTACGGAAGAATTACAAATTACTAGAATTGTTGCATTACAAAATCGTATGGTATTAGATGTCATGTTAGCTGACAGAGGTGGAGCATGTAAAATTATCGGAAGTAGTTGCTGTGTGTTCATTCCTGACCACACGCCATCAGTCTATAACGCTATTAATAAATTGCATAAAATCGCAGCTGAGATCCATACAGAAAATGGCACTTGGACCTTTTCTGGATGGTTTGGGGCATTGATCACTACATGGGGATGGAAGGTTTTAACTGGTCTCTGTATTATTGTAGCAATTCTGTTTTCCTGTTGCATCTGTGTTCAGTGTGGTCCTTTACTCTGTACTTTATGTGTGTCATTCTGTATTCCTGATAGGTAACATTGGCAATAGCTTTCTTATCAGAAACATTTAACCAAAGAGGTGGAAGAGATGATGAAAATTGACATACATGATGATTATCCTAATAAGCCGAATGTCTTCAGTAAATGCTGAAAGGGTCGTCTGTTGAAAACTAAAACAGCGATGTGATTAAGCATTCACTAAAGACATGACTTCTTTCTAGTTGAAACATGTTTCCTGTCTTATGTTGACTAATGTCCGGACTCCATTTTGTATTGTCATGTCTCCACGTGCTTTGCACAAGAAGGGTCCTACCTTTTCGCTAGTTGCTCTTGTAATCTGCCCAGTAACAGTCTATAAATAGCTCCTTTGTCCGGCTGGCGCATGTCCAGACTTGACCACATCTGTTATCAGTTAGTCCTTGTTTGACCATGTTTTCGCGGGCTCAGGAATGTGTTAACTCCGCCCACATATTGATCCTGTATCGAAAATGTCCATAAATGGTAACAAATCTTGCTCTATGTTGTATCCACCCACTTATGAGCCCCTCTGTTGTGTATAAAAGGGGACCACGTACGCAAGTTCTTTGTGCTACTCTATGCAATGCTGGAGAAGTGTTGTGTAGGTTGTAGGACCACCCTTAAGGGTTAATAAACTTTGTCTTTGTATTTGCAGCTTCCGTGCCAACTTCCTTCTAGCTTTTGTTACAGGAGAGCGAACCCTTGTATTTTGCGGGCCTAGCTGGGGCCTGTATTCATCACAGTGCTCAATGAACGATGCCTTCACTCACTGCCTTAACAGTTTTTGAAATACTGCCAGGTTCGATAAACCAAGAGGATAAACACAGGGCTCCTAGAGTGTCCCGTATATAACTTAGCCATGGAATAGAGTAGGTCTTATCCAAAGGTAGACAATCGATTATAATATCCCTGCAAAGCTTTGCTGCTGGGTTTGTCCAGACGCTAACCCATAATAAGAGTGGTACCAAACGTAACTTATCTGATATAAAAACCCTGGTTTTACACAGAATGAGTAATGAGAATAAATGCTTCATTTGTATTATCTTGTATAAAATGTTATATTATGAAGTGGATATTGTAAATGTCACCCTTTGGTGTCCAACACCTTCCCCCAGTATGGTTTACATTGGAGTGGGAATAGTAAATGTCATCCCTTCAGTGTCCAACAACTTCCTCAAATTGGTTTTAGATTTGAGTGAGAATAGTAAATGGTCACCCCTTTAGTGTCCAACACTTTCCTCAAATTGGTTACGTTTGGAGTGGGAATAGTAAATGTCAGCCCTTCAATGTCCAACAGCTTCCTCAAATTGGTTTTAATTGGAGTGGAAATAGTAAATGTCACCCCCTCAGTGTCCAACCCCTTCCCCATATTGGTTTTAATTGGAGTGGGAATAGTAATTGTCATCCCTTTAGTATCCTACGCAACATTGTTTTAACATACAATTTTGCATGCCCACGCCTACCCCCACAGACCACGCCAGAAACATCGGCATCATCCTAGACGACAAACTAACGATGAATAAACAGGTCAACAGTGTGATTGTATCCTGCTGCCTCAGTCTCAGAATGCTTTGCAAAATTTTCAAATGGCTCCCCATGCACACAAAACGCACGGTCACCCTGGGCCTCATAACTAGCAGGCATGACTATGGCAACGCGCTCTACGTTGGCATCTCCTACCAGCTCATGCAAAGACTTCAGACCATCCAAAACACCACTGCCAGACTCATCTAAAACATCCCCAGAAGAGCTCACATCACCCTCTACAGCACTAAACTGCATCCGCTACGCATCCAGAAATGCTGCCAATTCAAGCTGCTCATTGATGCCTACCAAGCCTTCCAGCTTATCTAAACGATCAGCTTCCACTCTACCAACCTTCTAGACAATTATGCTCTCCCTCTCCCACACTCGCACTGGTCCCCCCATCCGCGGAAGCAAGTCAGGATGGCGCGCCTTCTCCTTCATTACCATCAAGTACTGGAATAAACTTCCTCATCACATCAGGACAGCTCCTTCACTTCTCAACTTCTGCATGAAACTCAAGACCTGGCATTTCAACTTGGAGCTCTGCCTGGCCTTCTTTCCACCTCCAGCGCCTGGACACCCTCAGAGGTGATAAGCTGCGGGCATACAAATCGACATAGCATAGCATGGCATGACATAACAGCACTAATGCAGCATTTGGCTACTAGCCCATTCAGTTAAGGCCAGTGGTGGGGAAGGGTCGGAGGCCACGAGTGTCATCATGTGATTGTGGTAGAGGGTTGGACAGGGTTTTCAGTGTCAGATCATGGTACCAAGGATTACATTATGTAACTTGGGATCCATCATCATACATGCCAACTCTCTCGATTCAGGTGGGAGACTGCTGATTTCAAGGCTAGCCTCCCGCCTTCAGTTCCTTAATTCCAATTCAGAAATTTGTAGAACTGCCCAAAAAAAGTGTTGATGCCTGTCATGCACGCTCCAATCACTCCCGCCAAGAATTTCCTCTTATATCAAAAGTTAACTTAGGTGTCTCCAACAAGTCGATCGTGAGCTACCAGTGGCTCCCAGACACCTTCAGAGTAGCTCACAGCTTTAAGTTCATTTTCGTCAGAATCATATCAAGGTCATCTTTTCCTTTTAAAGTTAACGGAAGGCTGTGTCTATATTACATTATTATCATCAGGCTGTAGACAGCAGAGTCTGATAATCAGCAGTGCGCAGTCGATTTATGACCAAGGCTGGGGCTCCCCGGGTGGCTCTCCACTGAGGAAGCAAGACGGGCTCCCCGGGTGGGACCGGGGCCCCAGAGAAGAGAAGTGTTGCACGGGGCCCGGGTAGGACTGGACCCTCGAAAAACTGGCAAAACAGCCGGGTCTGTGCTCCCCGAGCTGTAACCCTCCCCTGGGGCTCCGGGTGTTACCGGACCCTCCCACGAGGAAGGACGCGGTCGGAGGCCCACATCGCGGCTCTCCCCGGAAGCAGCGGGAGAGCCGCTGTTCTAAAATGCAAAAGCACCCATAATGCCTTGCAGGCCTGGACCGGCCTGCAAGGAAAAGTCAGCATTTTCTTTGCTTGCGATGGCCCTAGGAGAACAGGGTCACCACCACATGTGTGTACAGTTGCAGGGGGAGCTGCAGGAGCAACACAGTCTCCCCCAGCACGAAAGTGGAAGTCCCCCCTAAGTCTCATGGGGACTTGAAAAGAATCACCTGAACCACTGAGGTATTTAACTTTTAAATATAATTCCTTGTCAACTCAATATTGGAGCTGTGAACCAAATGATGCTTCTGAATGCTTTTAAATGGGAGAACATAACAATGAAATCTTACCTTAATGATTAAGTTGATCCTTCATTTTAATTTTCTCCCATTTGAAAGTGTCGCATTTACTAATGGCAGGCCTCTTGCTCCTAGCAGCCATTTTTTTGAAATAGGAATAATTTAAAGTGCAGACATTTTTTACATATTATGAGCTTTTTTGCAGAACCTTTTTCTACACCTTACATTTCTCCCAGTAAAAAAAATTACTATATATTTGTGTTATACATGTAACAGTGCCACATATGGTGAAAGGTATGTCCTGAACTGCATGTACATTTGACACAGAATCTCAGTCACCCATACAAATATATCCCATTCATGCGCACACATGTTCATACATCCCCAAAGACCTCACTCTCATTGACACATGGCAGCCCAGTCATAGTGCTCCTAGTCAAAGTATTTTGTTCAAACCATAGTGTTAGAAATGGGGGTCTCTAGTTGGCAGAGGTAGGTACCTTTGTCCAAGTAGGGACCCTTGCTTTTAGTCAGGGTAAGGGGGATACACACTCTAGATAACCCCTGCTCACCCCGTGGGTAGCTTGGCACGAGCAGACAGGCTTATCCCAAAGGCAATGTGTAAAGTATTTGTATCAACACTCACAATAACACAGTGATAACCCCACAAATGGACACCACACCGGTTTAGAAAAATAAAGTATCTTTATCTAACCTTAACAAGACCAAGACGACAAAAATCCAACATACAATATTAAGGAAAATGACTTTTAAAAGGTTTTAGCAACTGAGTCTATAGAAAACTATGGATGCGTGATTTCTTGCAAAGTACCTGTCGTTGCGACAAAATTCACCAAGCCAAACAGCTGCAGCGATGGGAAGCATCGAAAAACAAAGAGATGTGTCGATTCCTGAGACCTTCGTGGATGCGATGCGACAGTTCCCCTGGACACAGGGGAGCAGTGCACCGGGTCCGGTCTGTAGGGGGAAGCGTTGCGTCGATTTTGAGACTACTCCGATCCGTGGGTAATGCGTCGGGGAAAACTTGCCACACAGGGGCCATGCGTGGAGATATGGGATGTGGCAGCGAACGATGTGGCGGCGTCGAGTGATTGCTTGAGTCGGGATGCGTCGATTCTTGCAGCGGCGACAGGCTCTGCGTCGGTGTCAGCAGCGGCGCAGTGGTGCAGGGAGATTATTCTCGCATGACAGCGTTGCGTCGGAAAAACTGTCGCTAGAAGAGCGATACGTCGATTTTCTTGATGTTGCATTGCTTTCCAGCTCCCAGCAGCAGAAACAACCTCCAGAGGCCACACACAGTCACAGGCACTCCTGGCAGATCAGAACTCTCAACAAGAAGTTTAGGGGAGCTGGGGGTGAAGTCTTTGTTGTCCCGAGACTTCAAAACAGGAGGCAAGCTCTACTCAAGCCCTTGGAGACTTTCCTCAAGCAGGGGACACAGCACACAGTAAAGTCCTTCTCCTTTCCTTAACAGAAAAAGCAACTGCAGGCCAACCCCAGACACACAGCAAGGGCAGTACTTCTCCTCCGTTTCTCCAGCTCTTCTCCTTGGCAAAGGTTCCTCTTGATTCCAGAAGTTGTCTAAAGTTCAAGGGTTTTAGGTCTAATACTTATACACCAAAATGTCTTAGTTCTCTTTGTGCAAGGGTCTCTGAGCCCAGTCCAAAATAGTTCTGTCCTCTCTTGTGCAGCTGCCCGGCAGGAGGTGGAGACAGCAATGTGTAAGGCTGACAGGCCCTATTCAGGTGCAAGGGAAATCTCCTCCCACCGCTCTACATGCAGACCGGGCCTATTCAGGTGCTTGTGAGACCTCCTCCCCCTACTCTGAATGCAGCCCAGGCCTATTCAGCCCAGCCCTGACTCAGTCAGGAAAGGCAGGACAGACATCAACCTCCCCCCCCCCCCGGTGGTTGTCTGAGAGAATGCACCTCCCTAGCCACTCCAAAACCAGACAGTCAATACACAAACCGGCAGAGGCACACAGAATGGTTAAACAAGAAAATGCCTACTATCTAAAAGTGGCATTTTCAAACACACAATTTAAAAACCATCTTTAGTAAAAGATGTGTTATTAAATTCTGAGTTCAGAGAGCCTAACCTTTATTTTTCAATCTTATCCCTATGGGAAGATATGCTTGTAAAATGTTACAAAGCATTCCCCATTCTGTCCTATGGGGCAAGATAGCCTTTCAATAGTGAAAAAACGAAATTGGCAGTATTTCACTATCAGGACATGTTACACACATCAGTACATGCCCTACCTTTCACATACACTGCACCCTACCCAGGAGGGTACCTTGGGTCTACCATAGGGGGTCCTATATGTAAGAAAATTGAAGGTTAGGACCTGGAAAGTGGGTGCACCTGCCAAGTCGACATGGTAGTTAGCAAACTGCACACAGGCACTGCAGTGGAAGGCCTGAGACATCTCTTCAGGGCTACTCATGTGGGTAGCACAATCATTGCTGCAGGCCCACTAGTAGTATTTGATTTACCGGCACACCCAGTGCGCTTTACTAGGGTCTGACCAGTAAATCAAAATATGCCAATCAGGGAGAACCAATCATAATAACACTTTACACAGAGAGCATATGCACTTTAGCACTGATTATCAGTGGTAAAGTTCCCAGAGTCCTAAAACCAACAAACACAGGTCAGGAAAAAATATGAGGAAGAAGCAAAAGGTTTGGGAATAACCCTGCAAAAAGGGCCAAATCCAACACATAGTATCTGGCTCTATGGACATTAGGCTTAAAGTCAGTGAAGCTGGGCATGGGGGTGTCTGGTAACAATGAAGGAGTAGTTTAGTCATCAGTAGCTCACAATGATTTTTACTCATCAGGAGTAGCTCTCACTACAGAAAATGTTTGAGACCCGGTTTGTTTTATTTCTTGGAGGGGGAGATTAGAGCTTGTGACAGGCCTTGTTAGGTCTGAAATTCCCATTCCTGCATTGCGCTCTTTTCATGCTATATTAGGTTAGGAGTGTGTGGCTAAATAGAGGCCATTTGTATTCATGTTATGCAACTCACTGAGATATCCCCGTAATGTGCAGGCTCCAGTTAGCTAGTGTGACTCCATTTTGCAATGTGTAAACCCTATTAGTCTGCTTTGACTGTGCCAGAACTAGGCCTCATTAC
Source organism: Triturus cristatus (assembly GCF_964204655.1). Lineage (NCBI taxonomy): Eukaryota > Metazoa > Chordata > Amphibia > Caudata > Salamandridae > Triturus > Triturus cristatus. The sequence continues at coordinate 103,791,822 of NC_140590.1, read as the reverse complement.
TCGTATTGCTAGCCTCAGCAGAACACTGTATTTCGTTATTATTTTCTCTTCTGTTCAAGGCTGTTTCTCGACTTACTAATGAATAGGGCATTCTGCATTCGCATACCTATCCGAGTGTGTAGCTCTGCTCCCACGTTAAGAGACGCTGAGGCCCAGCATGGCAACCTTTAGTTGCCGATAACATGTACCCATCTGGCAGGTGGTAGCGCATCCCTCTGTGACCTCTTTGTTCATGTTCGGCCCAGGCCGGTAACCTTCCACTGTGTGCATGGTTGGAGGCTGTTGGGAAGATTAATTACGTGTTGTAGTCTGTTGGGGGGGTCAGTCCCTCGGCAGGCATCTTAGGGTGCAGGTCAAGATGGACTCCTCTGCAGAGTATTGCTAATAACATGTATGTTTGTATTCGCTACTGTCTGACTGACTCTTCATTCTTGGGAAGGCATAGCAGGTGGTTATAAGTAACCGGGGTGGCCCCTAAGGGCCACTTCCTTCAGTTGGTGTCTGAACAGGGACCCAGCAAGGTGACCCGAGACACTCGAAAATGGGTTGCAGGGTCGGGGTTTGTCTGGTCGGTCGGCGAATTGGGTTACCCCACACGATCGAGCTTGGTTCTCGCAGCTGCTCCGCCCATCTGATCGGGCGACTCCTCGTCTAGTGGTCACCGGCTGGGGTCCTGAGAAGGCGAAACCTTGGAGTTGACCGTTTGGTCCGAAGAGTCAGCTGTGGAGAATAATTTGACTCGACCTGAGTGCACCAGGTGAGTGATTTGAATTCTTGGAAAAATGGCCCGATTCTTGAATGTCACGAGCCTGTGGGCTATGTCCTGATACAGTCTCCTGACTGCCTCGGTGCAGTTTCTAGACTGCCTTGCTTGAACGGCACAAGCCGACGGGCTGTGTGTTGGTACGGTCTTTTGGGCTGTTTTGGTTTGAACTTGGTGGGTTTGCGGACCCTTTTAAAAGACACAGAGTGTTTGCGAACAATCTGCCAGGCCAACTGGTAATTTGTTTTTTCCTCGAAAAGGTCTGGGGCTAGAGCCTGTCTTCTTGAACTTGGTACAGTCTCCGGACTGCAGTGGGCGGTTTGTGGACCGTTTTGTTTTGTTTATTTTCCTTCTATTATTTTCGTTGATGTTGTATTTGTTCTTTGAGGACAGTGTATGTGTCTTATATTAAGATGCCTTGTTTAAGTAAATTAGGATGTTTTGGATGTGGATGTTGTTCTACTGATGCTCGATTGAAAGAGAGCCAGCCTGCGCCTCCGGAGGGTTCCCCAAATTTCGACGTATACGTCAAGCATGGTATTGGCCCTATTATGTGTAGCACTCTGTAGCATAAATATACGAGGGACAATGCTGAGCTGCAGTGGCCACTTACTGGTTCGTTTGATGAACAAAAATTACATTTCCTGCAGGACAAATTGTTTGCTAAAAAGAGCAGGCAGTCGATGTTTCATTCTCTAAGAGTGTGGCAGAAAGAAGCAAAGCAATGCTGTATGAGAGCAGAGAAAGAGGCCCGGAAGAGACAGACGCAAACTATAACACAGAAAGCAGTGGCGTATGAAAGGGAAAAGATAGAGAAAGGCATAGAATGTACAGATAGGAAATTCCAATTACAGACTGATAAATGTTCTGTTAGTAGGGAAGAAGGTGATGATTTTGTTGAAGAGCTAATGGATTCTTGCCCCCTACCTACCTTATCCCACTGAACGGATATACCCGACTGTTCCGACATCCCAGGTTTCGACCCCTAGTGCCGCCCTCTAGTATTTCTGTTTCTAGCACTACTGCCTCAGCCCCGGCCCCACTTGCTTCTCCTTTACCAGCACCTGTCACAGGGGCGGGAGCCGTTAGTTCTCCTATCCTGTCTATTAGTTCAGTTTCGACTGCTACACCCCCTTTCGCCCCTACAACACTGTCTCCCTACATGATGGTACCTGTCTCTGCGTCTGCTCTTTCCCCTTGGCTGTGACACCTCAAACACTGTCAAATGTTGAAACACCTGTGTGTGGGATGCATGAGGTGAATTGGGCAGCAGCGCGAGACCGCATGGAGAAAGTGTTGGTGCATTCTACTGTGGGTGATGAGGAAAAACAAATGGTGGCGAATCAAGCAGCTCAGTGGGCCCGGAATGCGATCTATAGTGTGGAAGATGTGTGGAGTGTGATGAAAGATTATGAGCCCTTCATACAGCAGCATGCTCTTAAGCACATGTCGGCCATGCTAATCGACTGTGGGAACAGTGTTTTCAGGGTGTTGCACCGCAGAACATCTATGACATACGGGACAGGGTATACGCTACAGGTATGTCTCCCAATGAGGTTTTTAGCAATGTAATGATACTGGTGGCTGACCGAAGCAGATTGCTCCAAGAGGATCCGACAATAGGGACCCAGCACCCCATGAGGGAGGTCCATCCCATTTACCATCCTGAAATACCAGAACTGCGTGACTCCGCAGATAATGTAATTAGACCACGGGTTGATGCTCGGTTTCAGGAACAGTGGATCTATACTCCTTGGAAGAGGAGTGAGGTCCTATCCCTAAAGAGCCAGCTGCCAGATCCCCGAAAAAAAACCACTGCATATTATAAAGAATTGACGAGGCGGCCTCCTCCACAGTGATGACGTTAGCTGATATTGAATTGTTCTTTGGTCTGCTGGTACCGGTCAATATATGAGGCAGGTGCATACTCAGGATCATGCGCTGGAGTTGGGTGGCACATGGGATGAGATCAAGGCATGGGATGAGGAGCGAAAGCCTGGCGACAAGCCGAAAGCGGAGCTCCTAGCTGTGCCCGGGGCATATTATCACTTACATGCACTCCCTTATCCCGCCGAAGAGAGTACATTGGGATGAGTTGACTGTGTGTTGTCAGAAGGATGAGAGTGTGTCTGATTTCTTTACTAGATTTGAAGGGGTGTTTTTAGATTTTAGTGGTCAGGACCTGTCACAGGAGGGTAGTATCTGTTTGTTTGTTAATAGATTTGTCACTAATCTACTTCCCGAGATCGCAACTAGGTTGCAGGCCTCGGAAAGTACTTGGACAACCTCATCCCCATCAGTAATTTTGAGTATGGCACAATACAACGAGCATAGAGTGAATGAGGACAAAGAAAAGGTGGAGAAAAAGTCAAAGGTTTTGAAGACGAGGGTGTTGATGCAGCAGGTTGCGAGGGGAAGAGGCAGAGGTTCAGGTTCAGCTCAGCGGTTACCCAGGTCTAATAGGGGTGGTGCTTCGAGTGTACCCCTTGGGCTTAACCAATGTGCTTATTGTAAGCAGGAGGAGCATTGGCGGACTGAGTGTCCAGAGCTGTTGCAGAAAGGAGAGGCCCCGAGGGGTCGAGGGTTTAGAGGACGTGGACGAGAAGGAGGAGGCCGAGGGGAGATGCAGTCAGAGAATACATCACACAATAGACAGAGCGGGAACTATTTTAATGACTCTCGAGGCCGACAGTACTATCACGATGACTACGACATGGATGAGGTGACGGGGTTGTCACATAGCTAGGACAGCCAGTGTTAGGGACCAGTTCCGGTGCCTGAAGATCAGCGCGGACCCTATGTTACGGTGGATTTGCAGGGTGCAACCGAAAAAATTCTAGTTGATACAGGGGCTATGAATAGCTCTGTTTCCCGTTCACTGGTCCCGGGGGCAGCTCTGTCAAGCCAAAATAATGTATTGGTAGGCTTTTCAGGCATGCCGGTTGTTAGCCCCATTTCCAAACCTCTTGCTTTGACTATCAGCCCCTCCATGGTTGATTCATGATGTTTCACGACTTACTAATTACAAGCATTTACAATGCAACGGTCTCGGCATTGTTAAAGTTAGAGCTATTGGCATTGCTCATGACAATGCCGTTTCTTTAAATGTTTTAAAAACAAAAACATAAACAAAAATAATGTCATGAGCAATGCCAATAGCTCTAACTTTACCAATGCCGAGACCTTTGCATTGTAAATGCTTGTTTGTTTTACCACCCCCCCCCCCTTTCCCATCTCCTTTTCTCCCTTCTCCACCCCCATTGTTGCATTGTATAGCACCAATTGTTCTATTCTCTGCTATAATGTACCTGTGTTGTGAAACTTACTTTAATAAAAACTGACGACACAAAAAAGGAAAAAAAAAGACAGTCACTTACAAGAAAATCTGGGCCTACATGAAACTCTAGAGGATGGGCTGCTCCCCACGGACCCTCTTTGGAAAGGGCGCCTTTCACCAGACATGGTGTTCCTGTGCCACTTCTGATGCCCATTACTTTAAAGCAATTCTCCCTGTACACGAGCTGCTCCATTAACAGGGGTAATAGTTACATTAACATCCTAGTCAAAGTAACACTACTGTGCAGGCTTAACTAGACAGTGTGAACAGACAATTTATTAAAACGTGCACTTCTCTTTACTAGAAAAATTATACAGATAAACCCCCTTAGAGATGCGAGAGGGATATTACACAAATGTAACATCAGCTCATTCAAGATGACCTCATAGATTCCTCATTACATGCACCGGACATGAGCTCTATAGTTGCCCTTCGTATTATTAGTTGAACTAGAAGTACCACTAAATTGGGTAAAAACAACTGCCCTTTACAAAACTTAACATCAAACCTGCAGTAGTGCAACGCATTATCACTGTTTATAATAGTCTGGTTGATGAATGCTCCCTCGCATAATTTACTGCATTCCACTAGCCGCTGTCCTGCACGGCTGCAGCTATCAGCTTTTACTGGCCCTCGACAGCTCATGACGTACCTGTCACAAACCCACGGAAGCAGTCGCCTTTGATCAGCCGCAAAATAGTCGCCATCTTGGAATGAGGTCTAGACGCTCATCTGCAGCCGCCAGCAGTAATCTCCCAGCACCACGCCTTTGCCATATGTGAACACTGCCTCACACCCCGATATTTAGGGTCACCCTCAGTTTTTGATATTTCCATAGCAGCACCATAAGGTGGACTACTACTTCCATCTTTAAAAAAAAAAAATACTGAATGTGTACAGGTTGGAGAAAAATAGAGTTAAAAATGAATTTGTATTCAGTAAAGAGCAGCCAGTGCGAGATGAATGAACTTTCCTGACATCATAAAAGGTTCTGTTGATGCGGTGGCTGCTTATAGCTCCCACATCAACTCATCCTCCCACCTCAGCATCCCGAGTCTCTTCTATGCCAGTATCAGCATGGGGCACAGCAGAAGGTTCTCGTGCTAGGCATGTGTATTTAAACACCATTGTAGGGAAGACAGAGTTACTGCTATGAGACGGAGTTAATTCAAGGCAATTCCATAGTGTCAATAAGTGTAAGGCAGCTCTTAAAAACAGAATAACTTCCTTTCGCAACATAAAATTGTACAATGAAATCCTATGTGCACACAGCGTAACTGTGTGTGAACTTGCAATATTTCCTCTGTCGGTTTGTGTACAGAAACCATCGAAAGCGGCCTTCTGCTTCCTCCTCTTGCTGTAACGTGTCCAAAGCGAGGCATTTAAGGGGTCAGGCTCCGAGATGCCAATGTGGACTCACTCGAGCGTGGGCTTGGACACCGTGCCCAGCTGCAGATGTGTCCGGACGAGCCAGCTCCTCTTCCCCCACTTGACCAACCTGTGGTATAGCGAGAGACCACTCGGATTAGGCCACCCAGCTAAAAGGTAGGGGTGGTTAGAAATCTGGTGTGATGTGCTACAAAAACGCTTTTGCCCAAATAAACATTTCTGTCTGTGTACCGTGTCTGCGTGTGTACGCATACGCCATACACACACGTGCGCTTTAAGGCGGAAGTCTTTCCATATGTCCGAAAAATGTATTGTCATCTTCCCTCGCACGTTGGTGGGTTTGTTTCTTAGAGGAAGCACACAAGTGTGCACAGGGGAAAGGGGAGTCCGCTTCTGAATGCTCCGATCCCACACAGATTGCGTGCAAGACGCACAACTAAAAAAATCAGACAGTTGCGCAAAGCAGCACGATACCGCACCCTTTTTGTGACTCAGGCCCCCATCCTGGAGCGCACAATACCAGTCCCAATAACAGACCATAATCAGGGGCGACTGGTGACATTTGAAATTGGCGGTGCGTAAAATGATTGCAAAGGAAGCAAACGAACGTGTGAGCAGTCGCGAGGGGGGAGTGGGGGGGGGGAGGAGGGGGGTCGCACGGGAGAATAAGCAAACGAACGTGTGAGCAGTCGGGGGGGTCACGCGCGGGGGTCGAATACTATGATAATTAAAAGGAAAACTTACCAGTCAGTGCCAAACAGGACAGCAAAAGCACACCACCGGAGAAAGGCAGCGTCCTTTTCGGATCGGGGGGCGTGTTTTGCTGTTGTCTCCTACTTGAGACTTTTCGCAAAAAACACGCCCCCCGATCCGAAAAGGACGGGGCATGATTGGAGTGACGGGACCTCTTCTCCAATGGCTGGCCAGCATTTACGAGGCCAGCCAATGGAGAACAGGGCAGAAGAGGGGCGGGTGCAAGCACCTCTTCTCCCAAGTCATTAAATCTCCGGACTTCCGGTCTGCCGACCGGATGGTCCCGAGACCTAAAAAAAGGCCATTCTGCCCTCGCATACCTATCAGAGTGTGTAGCTCTGCTCCCACGTTAAGAGACGCTGAGGCCCAGCAGGGCAACCTTGAGTTGCCAATAATATGTACCCATCTGGCAGGTGGTAGCGTATCCCTCTGTGCCCTCTTTGATCATGTTTGGCCCAGGCCGGTAACTTTCCACTGTGGGCGTTGTTGGAGGCTGTTGGGAAGATTCATTACGTGTTGTAGTCCGTTGGGGGTCAGTCCCTCGGCAGACATCTTAGGGTGCAGGTCAGGATGGACTTCTCTGAAGAGTATTGCTAATAAAATGTATGTTTGTATTCTCTACTGTCTGACCGACTCTTCATTCTTGGGAAGGCATAGCAGGTGGTTGTAAGTAACCCGGGTGGCCCCTAAGGGCCACTTCCTTCAGCCTTGACATTTTATTTTTGGCAGTTTTACATAGCACAAACAAAAACAGAGTTTAGAACTCTGTTTTTGTTTGCGCTGTTATTAAATTACCAAAAATGAAATGATTGTCTGTCACCCTACAGACCAATCAACTAGATTCAGGTAGATTGCTTCAATATGTCAGTGGGGAAAATGCATTCTCCCAAATAATTTTTTTAATCTGCAATTTGCCTGCTCTAAAATGTTGACATGTATGCAACATTCACCCATGAAATAAGGAGCTTTTCAGGCTGTTATGGTGCTGGTGAAGCGGTTGTGGTAAGAAATCTCCCAGATCAGTTGGATACTAACCCAGTCAAGCCAGTGGTGGGAAGGAGGCCACCAGTGGTGGGAAGGAGGCCACCAGTGGTATGAGATGATTTGTGGCAGGGGCTCAGGCTGGGCAGATCAAGGCACCAAGTAATATGTGTGATCCATCATCCACAGCTGTCAAATTGCTTCATGTCATTTAAACACTTTTGTAAGTTTAACTTTTAAGGGAATCATTTCTGATATTTATCTTTTTCCATGGACTTCGTGGCTTGGTTTACTTGCGAGAAAGCATCACTTTTAGTGTCACACATTTGGTCGTTGAATGTCAGTGATAAGTACACTAAAACAATGTAAACGTTACACATAAGCAGTCTCAAAACTAGGCAGCTATGTAAATCAGATCGGTTTCATAGCTGAGTTCGCAGTGCCGAACTCGACTCCGCTTCTCGGAACGCGATGAGGTTACTGGTGGAATCAGTCTCTCTGAAAGAACAACTTTCTTGGGAGAGGATGTGGTCCTTGGCTACACTGCCGACTTTGGTGTTGGAAACCAGAGTTGGAGCCTCGAGGTCGCGTTTGCTTAATCTCCCCCGTGCCTGAATGTGTAATGTAAAATACGGTGCTCATGTAAAGCGCTCCAATACCTTCGGGTCGAGTTCGCGCTATATAAATATGCAACAAAAAAAACAACACAAGCGAATGGTGTAAAGAGGACAGTCACGCATCACACAAGTAGCACTGTCGCTCACCGCCACTTCCGGGGCAACATTGGAATATCACATCCGGAGCAACTTTGTATTAATTTTCCGGGTAGCGTGCCGTCGCTGGGGGAGGGGCTTTTTTTCCGGCCAATTGTAGCTTAGTATATTCACGTAGCTCCACATGGCCTCGCCCACAGACGTGTCAGTCTAAACCATGTGTCCTTCCGATTGGCCTTCGCTGACTTTCGGTTTGAATACGCGCAGTAGGGGATGAATTAGTGAAGATCTGTGCCAGCCCGGGACACAGGCGAGGTAAGTGACCGCGGGGAGGTACAGTGAGACTGCCGTTTTACTTCTCAAATGTAGCGATTTATCGTGGAGGGATCTGTGCTGATACTATCAGTTAGTACCTGCCCTGTGTGCTACTTTTCTTGACGGCAGCGCTCTTATACACGTAAAGCTTCGTCCAGTGTGCATCAGCCCCCACAACTCTTTGCTTGAAATGCTCATCGTTATAGTGCGCCTTGTGTGCACTGTTTTTTATACGTATAGTGCTTCATGCCGCAAGTATGACGTTTCTAAGGGCTGTAAGTGACAGATGTTACCATTACCACTGCTTAAAAAAATAATTGGAGGAGCCGGATTTTTTTCTCAGGAGAGAACTCCTTGCAGGTGCACGCCCAGCCATCACTTTCTGTCTATTTTACTCCTGCAGGTTATTTTCCATCCATTCTTTAACCATTTGTCGCTGTTTTTCTCTCTTTTTTGCTTGCGACGCTCACTGTCAGCAGCAATTAAGCACTGCCTTCACCCAATGTATGGTACTCTGGCTGAGTCTCCCTAATCGGGATTCAGTCTCGCATCATTGCATTTGTTACCTGTGATTGCCCAACTCACTATGCAGCCCTACCCGCACTTCACTTAAATCGACTTTAGTTTCCATCAAGATTGTTCCACATGTGAGTTGAAAATGGACAGCATGTTCGCTAACTATGCCTTCAGGTTTACTATCCATTCTACTTCTGTACACTGATCATAGGTATGCAGTTCGCTGATAACGTCTTTGTGCATGTCTGATAGTCCTCTATGTACACTAGAAATTCCACTTCTCAATACTGATGACTCGGTGATCTCAATTTCCATTGAAACAATCTTAGTTTCCATTAAATGTCTGTTTTGGATCTGTCTAAAATAGTCCTAACGTGCTGATTATTTTTAAGTCTGTATTACAGATTATTAAAAATCATTGTAAAAAAACACCCCCAAAACTAAAATTTGCATGTTAGCGCAAGTTAAAAGAATCCACAATAAATTCAATTAAATAAACCGTGTGCTTTAAAAACTACGTAAATAAAGGAAGCGCTAACAGTGATTGCCCAATGATAAAATTGCAGTGTAATGCCAAGAGTCGTATTTCACGATAATTCACAATTCGCCCTTTGATTAAGAGTCTCCTACTTGGATTAGCTACCTGAAACAATAACATCAGGGAGCAATCTATAATGTGCAAATGTAAGGCAAAGATTTTATTGAATAAGGGCTCGCACTATACAGTACTGACTGTGCGGATTAGGTGCAATAGGGTGCAAAAAGTCATGTTTCACAAGAAGGTTTTGGAACAATGAACAAGGGACAGTTTCTAAAATGCAGAAAAGAGAAATAAAAAGAACAAATATGTTGCGCTGGGAGTCATCAACTGCAATTAAAAGCTACCTTTTTACTAGCAGTAGAAACTTTGTGGCCCTGCAGGAAAGCTGTATGTTATGCCCATTTAGAAGCGCCATCATTGTGGGACAGCAGGATCTGATCTGAAGAGCCCTCAGGTTAGGACATAACAGTTTCAGTCTGAGGTGGGCGACGGCGGTACAGATGCATGAAAAATGTAATTTACTTTCTTCTGAAATACCGCATAGCCGGCAGTGGGGGTCCGGCCAAGTTTGCTTCCAGACTGGGACCAGATCTTTCGATGGGAATACATCCATACGTATTAAAAGAAGAGAGTGTTGTATGGGCTGTAAAATGTGATTAATGAGATATGGTTTTGGGCTCCAGTTGGTATAAGAGTAGAGAAACTTACCATTCGTGCCTCGTACGTGCCATCTCTGCTTTGTCAAATTTCCAATAATATAGTTTAAACACCTTGTTGCAATTTCTTTTAAAGGCGGTGAAGCCGTTGTTTAAATCCCATGCTTTGGACAAGTTTAAATTGGTTAGTGCTTGCTGGACTACTGTTGACCAGGACATTTTGTATATGGACTGGTTCTCTATTTCTGACCCTCACAGAGCAGTAAGTGAATCGGGTAGAGCTGATCTGAGCTTCCTACACAATTTGATGATTGCACCCATCCTTATCGGGTCTTGATGTAATAAACCAAACTCTAGTCTCACCTGTGCTTGTGGAATGTGTTGCGGAAACATTCATATGCTTATGTTGGGAATGACTCTTCTGCATGTACATCAAGATGACGCACCTGAGCTGGATGTTTCAAATTCTGCATCAAGTGCTTGATAGACACACACATCCCAACCACATGTTGTTGTTGTTGTTTATCACATGTGTAGTGTAAAGTCTGTAATTAGTTTGGCATTACAGGATCTTTCGGTAGTCTGGTGTGTGACTTTCCAAATGTTTCTATTACATACCAGGGTCTGATTTGGTTTGTGGCATTGTGCAGTTGGTAGGGTTGAGTGTATTGGTTGTTTTTGATGGGTGAGACCGGAGGGCTGTACCAAATTACTTGCGGGCTTCCTCGGTTGGTAGGTATGGCCTTTACTTAGTGAAGGTATATATGTGTTGAGTAGCGGAGAGTAACAAGGGCTGCTGTAAGCCTTAAGAGCCAGTTAATTGCATATTAAGTTTGTGTTTAGTCTGTGGATCCAAGGCCATTTAGTCTGCAGGTGTGTCCTTTGACTAAAAATCTCACAGCAGGACACATTCTGGCGCAACTGTTGCAATGTTGGTTACATTCTCGCGCATAAGTTGGTGGAATACATAGAAGAGACGTGCAATACAACCAAAGCAACGAACAGTGCTACACAAAGTAAATAAAACAATCTACTATGGAAAAGGCTAGAACTAGTGGGTTCCTGTTCCGTGGAAGACCCCTCTCCCACACAAGCTTGTGTTCCAGGGCAGTCAATTTTAAATTGCCTGAATGAAACATATTGCTGCTTATTGAACAGATTTTAGTAATACCAGATATGCAATCTTGTGAGTGAAGAGTACATTTCTTAAACGTTTCCAGAAATTCAGGTAGTTTTGCCTGTTTGTAACGGTTTGGCTGTTTTGGCTGTTGGTCATGGACCGAAACCAGTATTGTTAATCATCCAAAGTGGGCTACTCTCTACCTTTGAGAATGGCCAAATAAATCCTCTACTGGTACTCAGCCTGTCTTCTGCCAGCCATCACGCGGTGGAGTAGGGAGTGTTGGAGAATAGGAACAGTGCTAACCTATATCACTTCCTTTCTGAGCTGGGACATGTTCCCCAGTGACTCTTTCCTCCCTAAAATGGTCACTTTTAACTGTAGACCTCCACTTAGATCATATCTCTACTCTACTTCAGACACTTCAATATCGAGTTACTCTAACCTGATAAATTATGAAAATGTGTGCCTTTGGAACTGATTGTGAATATCTTCGAGGTGAGAACAATATAAATATTGTGTGTCACTGCTAACAGGAGACAGCATGAGACGGAATTTTAAGAATGGGGAAACAATTAGACCCTACTTTGTCACCTTTGTGCTCATTCTTTGAGTGGTAGTGATATTTTCTACTTGGAAATGTATGACGAAAGATTGGTAAAAGCAGAGTTTGAAGATCCAGACATATTCTTTGTGGTCCTTGAGGAACTTGCCATATCCTTTGTGGAATATGTTGTCTTTGTGACACCCCTGCCTACTCCGTTGCGATTCTTGCTTGAAGTTCATAAGATCTTGGTCCATCCTTTACTAAGACTACAACCTCCATAGATGGCTACTTTGTGGTTGGTAGAAATAGTGCTCTCTTTGTATATAATAGCTTATAGCATTTGCACACAGTCTTACAATTTTGTGGTGCTGCCATTAACGGGTATTATTTACCACCTCAATAGTATTACATTCAATTTTTTTTAGCTTCAAACAAACGAAGGACTTGATTCGAATGGCTGAGATTTTAATCTGAGAAATGCAAGTAGCATACAGACTCATTGACTGTTGGAGACTATTGATGTTGTAAAAAAAAATTGTTTTTGACTGCTTAAGGTGAGGTGTTAACCTGATCCTCTTCATTAAAGCTCTTGGTTTCCTCTTTTACCCAGAGAGACTGTTGTATTGAGTATTTTTAATTTATCACTGTATGTTAGTGTCCTTTGCTTTCATATCGATTTTTCTCTTCATTTAATCCAGCCACGTGTGGGGAGTTTAGCTGTATTGTTTTTTTATTGTATTTTCTGTCATGGGGGGAACATAAATGTTTATTTTTGCATAGGAAGGCAATACCACTGTCATCTTAAAATGAAAGCATTGGATAGGAAATCAAAAGATAGCTAAAGGAAGGGTGAAAGACTGGACTTGACTGTGCTTAACTGGTACATTTAACACGTATCAAGATCTAAAGGAATAAGGGTGGTGCACACAAGGGAGGAAAAGGGAGACCTCTAAATGGTGGGATGGGACTACTCTTAAACAATATATTAAACTCAATAGAATCCCCAGGGGACTCAGATCCCAGGTAATCCCCACCTATGATGACCTTGATGACCTGCTCTGTATTTGGGAGCAGGAACTCACTTCAAGCTTCATGAAGCTAATGGGGATACTAATTGAAAACGTCGACCACAAAGTGAATAAACTACAAATTGAAATCCAACTATTGGTAAAGGAGACTAGAGTTGAATTTACCAGAACCTACCACGAAAAACTATGATATCTTGAACAACATGATCAATAGGCATCAAACAAAGAATGGTGAGAAAAACCAAGTGAAATGAGGTGGACTACAGGAGTGGAAGGGTATTTACCTTTGCAAAGAAATATGATCACCTAATGAGGAAAGATCCTGTCAGTAGACAGCAGGATGAACTCCCCGCTAGTCATAGCACTTCAGTTAGTATCCTGTCTAGTAGCGATTGCGAATTGGATGCAGGAGAAGGAACCTCACTCCAGAACCTGGGTGAGAACACTTTTTTAAAGTAAGTCCTGAGAATAAAAATGGGGATTCGGGAGCAACCAATAGGTTCAGAGAATATAAGAAAACCAGAAGGGGCAAAAGAGGGGGTGGAACAGACAGGAGAGCGAAGGGGGATGCACACAAGATCATGGGACAAAAAGAGATAATTGAATCCTCAACCCAAAATGTATCCATAATTAACCTATCTGATATTGTTCCAACCCCGGACATGTAAACTTTAATCAAGAAGGGTAAGGGCTTTTGCCCCGAGACAAGGGGGACATCAGTAAAATGAAAATTGATTCGTACAGATATATCAGATACCTAAAACGTAAGAAATATTTTGATTTGAATCCGATTGCTAATAAATATATACATAGGACAGCTTGTAGTGAATTATCCATACAAGATGCACACAATACTGTGTTGCTGATGTCAATCTTGAACTTAGAAGAAGATCCAGTTACTGTGTCCAAGGTTCTGGATGACTTGATTGTACAACCTGATGTGAGTATAGATAGTGGTTTAAAGCGTAAATCAAGGTGGACACCTCAGGTCACGGGCACTAATAATATTGATACATTTTTTGGTCAGGTTTGTGATGATCTTGATAGACTTAATCAAGAGCCCCATTGGATCAGACGTGGTGGGGGTACTGACACCTCGGCTATGGAGAGAGGATAGATAGCCCTTAAAACCCAACAGGCGAATGATGATATTATCCTCAAAGAAGCTGATAAAGGGGGTTTCATTGTGATAATGAACAGATGGGATTATGATGCTGAAATACTTACCCAACATAATGATCGTGATTGCTATAAGAGGGTGGTGGGGAACCCTACATTTGTATTAACTAGCAGGATTAATCAAAGTTTGAAGAAATGGCACTATAACAGCTTGTTAAATGATGATGATTATATGTATTTAAGGATAGACCGCCCAGATACCCCTGCATCTACATACTTCCAAAGGTACATTACAACTTACCTTTTCCAACAAGGAGACCAATAATGTCTGCCATTGGGGGACGGACAGAACGACTTTCTGAATTTGTTGATTCATTCCTACAGCCTTTTGTTAGGAACCTGCCCTCATATGTGCAGGATACTTAACACATACTCTACCTATTAGGAGACATAAACTGGGAGCCTGGTATGACAATGGTAACATTGGATGTGCTATTGGTATCCCTCTGTACTAGCATTGATCATGAACATGGACTCTCTCTACTACGACGGACATTAAAAAAAGAGATCAGCAAGTTTCTGGGAACATACAGAGATGTTACTTGAGATGACTGAGTTAAGTTTGAAAAACAGTGTATTTTTATTCAAGGATGAGTGGTTCAGACAACTGCAGGAGACCACAATGTGTTGAGAATTTGCCCCCTCGTCCGCCTGCCTCTTTATGAGGGGGCTGGAGGAGGAGCTGCTCTGAGGCACACAGTGTACACCATGGAAGAACGACATACTATACTGGGGTCGATATATAGACAACTGTTTTTTGGTGTGGCCATGTAGTATTGAACGACTTAACAACTTTTGTGCCTAGCTTCACAACAAGTATAATATTAAGTTTACCTACCATTATAGCTCGTAGAGAAACACCCTCCTTGACCTTGAACTGTACATCAAAAATGACAGATCTGGGGGCGGGGCCAACCGCTGACGGGAATGGCTGCGTGGTAGCTCAGCTCCGGAGCACCACTCCCAAACTATCTGTATAATTCAGGATCCCCTGGTCCGATTCTCGCCCGAGGGACTCCTTGGTGAGCTGTGGTGGCCGACGAGGTGTGGGCCAATTTTGGGGTGGATCGGTGCAGTCTTTCAGAGAGCGCTGCACACACCGGATCGGAACTAGAGGCCCTGCCGGTGGAATTGAGGCCGGGCGGTGGGAGAGCGCTACGCAATACCGCGTTTGCGACCTGATCTGGTATATCGCCGGTGAGTGCCCGTTGCCAGAGCAGCGCCCTGCCGTGCTGCTGACGATAGTGGAGAGGATTAGTTAAGACGTTGATCCTGAGACCCCATTGCAAGATCGTGTGCAAGCTTCAACGTGGATGGTGCGCACCCGCTCGGAAGCGGCCCGGCGGCCCTGGGGCTTGCTTTAATTTGGATCCGACAGGCTGCATCGTAGACCACTGTGCTACCATGGGCCTCGTTATGACTATTGGTGGCCTTGGAAAGTTTGCGAATGCCGTGGCCTGCAAGCCGCCCCAGAGGCAGCCCAGAGTGACTGGAGTGAGCACCATTGAGCAACTCGTTCCCACCTGAGTACTGGGGCCTGGAAATGTTTTGCGGCATGACCCTCTGAGATCTGGGTAATGACTGAAGATAGCGAGGTAGGA
The DNA here is from genome assembly GCF_964204655.1 of Triturus cristatus. Lineage (NCBI taxonomy): Eukaryota > Metazoa > Chordata > Amphibia > Caudata > Salamandridae > Triturus > Triturus cristatus. Next base: position 103,776,383 of record NC_140590.1, on the reverse strand, counting down.
GTTTAAGGCACCTGCGCGCTGCTTGAAGAGAAAGTGTGATTGGCCATCTCTGTCCTCCAAAGTATATTGTGGAGCCGGAGCGACCATGCGGGGGGCCTGGATTCCTGATCTCCCCGCACAGCGGCTTAGTCTCCATGATACGCAGTGTGAGGAATGGCAGTGGTGGAGCCTTGGTAACTAGATAGAGAGGTGCTTAACCCGGCTCCAGTTAACGATCAGGGCAGATCCAGTCTGTGTGATCACCATCGAGACGAGGTGCACGCAGTGAGTCCGACCAAACGTCCTGTAAACGGGGTGCCCCATGCAAAAACCGACAGGCCAAGTGGACGACTCCACTGCAGGCGGCGGGGAGTAGCGGTCGCACACCGACATCGAGTGGTAACCACCGGAACTAATATACCATAGCGTCTGGACGCACCAACCGGACGGCGACGCAGACCAAACTAGAGAAATTTTCATGGCAAAAGCAACAGGGTGTGGACCGAGGGGAGACGGCGGCCCGAGCGGTGCCATGGAACCTATGAACAACGATATTCTCGAGGCAATCATGGCGATTAGGACCTCCCTCTAGGTGAGGATCGATACAGTGGCAACAGAAGTGGAGCTGATTCGGGAAGTTATGAAGAAAATGGTGGAGCGCATGGGGACAGTAGAAAGTACCACCAAGGAACTTGTCACAGATACCACCCTTCTTAAGCGGCAGGTAACTGAGCTGCGCACTTCCCACTAGGCAATGGCTCTGCAGCTGGATGATTACGAAGGAAGAATGCGGCGTAACAACGTACGCATTCTAGGTGTGCCGGAACGCGCAGAGGGACAGGCCGCTGACCTTTTTGTTGAGGAACTAGTTCTTAAACATCTGCAACCACGTGGACTCTTCAAATGTTTTTCAATTGAAAGGGCTCAACGTGTGCCGGGAGGCCGGCCGAAACCGGGTGCGCCCCTGAGGCCGCTCCTAGCCCAGGTGTTTAATTTCCGTGATCGTGATGTCATTCTCCAAACGGCGAGAGCGGCCCCCCCACTTACCTTCGAGAACAGCAAAATCTGTTTCTTTCCGGACTTTACTCTGAGAGTGCAGAAACAACGCCGCAGTTTCTTGGAGGTGAAGCGGGCCCTCCGAGACCAAGAGGTTAAATATGCAATGATGTTCCCTGCCAATTTGAGGGTGGAGGCCAATGGCAAATCGTGTTTTTTTCACTCGACCGGAGGACGGCTGGGACTGGTTGGAAGGCTGGCGCACGGTCGGAAAGAAGGCGCACAAAGGACTCTCTGCCGCTGACGATGCTGAAGACTGGCGCCAGCAGCGGCGTTCTCCTCCGTAATCCGATTCTCAGGGACATACAAGGGGGCGCTGACTTCGGAGTCTGGTAAGACTATGTCGGATTAATCCCGGTCACTGGAAGCCCTCTAGAGCGATTTAATGCGATTACACGCGTTCGATTCCTCCTGTGTGCTGGTGCAATGACTAATGGTTTGGCTGGGTCGGCCGCCGGCCGGGGGGGGGGGGGGGGGGTCCCGATATCTATGCAATGCATTGAGCCAGAGTTTGATGTGTCGGCCCAGTGCCCTACTGAGCCACTTAAGATTTTTTTTTTCATGCTGTTTTTCACTTCAAATAGTTCTACAGTTGTTATTTCTATTGATTGGGCCACAGGCGCACCTGTGTTTGCTTGAGGGCACCACTAGATAACGGTTTGGTGCCAAGTGGGACTGCTGGTTTGTGCTTTACCTTGGGGGGAGAGGGGGGAGGGCCGGGTGGGATAACGCTTGATGTTTATATGTAAGTGGATTGGGAGTGGGGTAGCTCACGTTCCCTAAAGTTGTTTATGGGTGGGCGACAGGCACTCTGCATGTTGGGGGTGGCGGGCGTTCTAGTCCCGTTGTGCAGGGAGGGGGGAGAGACTTCAATGGGGTGGGTAAGAGTGGGTTTGATCTGTTGGGGCGGGGGGCGGGGTTTTTGGTTTATTGCAGCAGGAAGAAATGACAATTGGAATGTTTTGCTTTGGCATCAAAATCCCAGTTATGGACAATGTGTTTCAAGGCGTTCTAATGCATAGTGGCTGTCTTGGGGTCGCTCCGGAGGGTGACTCTAGGGGTGCTGGATGTGACAAACTATTTGTTGTAATCATTGTACTATTGATATATGCTAATGGTAATGGGTCTAGGAATTAAATTGTCCTCCTGAAACGTCAACGGGCTGGGGGACAAAATTAAAAGGGGTATTGTCTTGCAGTATATCCATCGGCATGCACTTGATATAATACTGCTATAAGAAACTCACCTGATAGGAAATTTGTGCATGGCCCTGAATAGGAAGGGATACCGCATGGTGGCACATTCGGACTTCACTACAGGATCAAGAGGGGTGGGGGTTCTCCTAAGTAAAGGCTGCCCATATGTGATACAGAACACCTGGACAGACGCACAGGATAGGTATGCAGCATGTACTGACATGTGGGAGGGTAGAATCATTAATGTTATTTCAGTATATGCCCGGCCAGGATTGCAGCGCCTAACATTGAAGGATGTGGGAGCGTTGTAGTTAGACTTGCCAGTGGGATCATTGGTAATGGGGGGGCAACTTTAATTTGACGATGGACGGCCTACTCGACCGGTTCCCACCCAGACGTGACCCTGCACAAAGCTCACAACTCCGTGATTTTACTAATGCTTTGGTGATGGTAGATAAATGGAGATGGTCGCACCCCCATAACACACACTTTACGTTTCAATCAGGTGTATATAGCAGTCAATCACGGATTGACTATCTGTTCACTCATACCCAAGACATACATGATTTCACTTGCTCTACTTGCTTGGCGCGGGGAAACTCTGATCACACCCCTGTTCTGACGGTCCTCTGTGTGCAGCACACTAGATTTCCCAGTCCAATCATGATACAGCCATGGGCACTGAAGATACCACACATTATCAAAAACCTGCGACAGGACACAGATTATTATTTTGAAGAAAATGTAGGATCAGTCGAGTCGGCAGTGACACTTTGGGGTGCATACGGGGCGGTGATCAAGGGGAGGGCGTTATCTCTGATGGTGGGCCACAGAACCGAGCGTAACCGGAGGATATTTTGCAAATGAAGGGGGCCATCTCTCAGGCCCCTGATCCTGACGCTCAGCACCGCCTTAATATTAAAAGACAGGATTATAGGCAGCTGCTTCTGGAGTACGCCACTATGCGTTCCCTGGCTTCTCATCACCAGATTTACGACCAGGGTGAGTGTACGGGTAAACTTCTGGCATTGCTGGAACGCAAGGGACAGTCCGCGAGATGGGTACGAGCAGTAAAGCGCCCAAACAATGATTTGATCACTAACTCGCAAGGTATAGCTGACACCTTTGCGGTTTATTTCGAGAATGTGTATGGAGTTCCGCAAGCTACACAAGCCTCGATGACAGCGGATCTTCTCGCCACTATAGAGGTAGTATGCATCCCCCCACAGGGTAGAGAGGCATTGGATGTAGACATCTCTGTTGATGAGATCCAGAAGGCCATTCAGGGTGTTCGAGCCAGCAAAGCGATGGGTCCTAACGGACTTCCTATCGAATTTCTCAAACCAATGGCAACGAAGTTAGCGCTCCATTTACTTAATTTATATAATGAAAGCTTTGAATCTGGGCTTCTTCCGGCTGATATTCGCACGGCCACCATTGTGGTTATTCACAAACTTGGCAAACCGGCGGAAGATTGCACATCGTATCGATCCATTTCTCTGATAACAGTGGAAGCCAAAAGTCTGGCCAAACTGTTGGCTAATCGATTGCTCCCATATCTCAAGGATTTGATTCATCCAGACCAGTCGGGATTCATGACGGGTCGGAATACGGCATGGAATCTGTGATGTGTACACTTAGCACTGGGGCGAATAGACACCCTCGAAGAGGAAGCTATTTTACTGTCACTCTATGCCACGATGGCATTTGACACTATTGCATGGGAGTACCTGTTTGCTGTGCTGGCCCGTATGGGGTTTGGACCCAAACTGATTGGGTGGATCAGACTATTATATGCGCAACCCACGGTGCACGTCTCGGTGAACAATCATCGCTCCACTTCTTTTCCCCTCTGTCGGGGCACAAGGCATGGATGCCCGCTGTCGTCGCTCCTCTTTGCCATGGTGCTGAAGCCACTTGCAGTTTGGATCAGGGGAGACCCGGGCATCAGAGGCCTCAAATGGACGAGAGACCATGAAGACCGTATATCGCTCTATGCGGATGATGTTTTGCTTTATCTTGCCTCTCCAGCGCGCTCGCTATGACGGGTGTTACACATTTTTCATATATTTGGGGCGCACTCTGGGTATCAGATAAACTGGTCCCAATCCCAGATGTATGCACTCTGGGGAGAACCTCCAAAGAGGCCTCGAGGTTACGACATTCCAGTAGCGCTCCAGGGTTTCCGATATTTGGGGATTTTTATCACTCCCGATACTACACTATTTTTCGAACAAAATATCCTGGGACCTTTACAGCGGTTTAGGTCAGACGTCACCCATTGGCGGATGCTGCCCCTTACTCTCTTGGGACGTGCATCCCTATTTAAAATGCTCGCCCTACCACTCTTTCTCTATGCCCTGCAAAATGCTCCTTATCCAATTCCTAACTCTTACTTTTTGCAGCTTGAAGCAGTGGTGCGGGAACTGTTGTGGGAGAACCGACCGCCCCGGATTGCCATTAATAAACTCACCAGGGGATGGTACGACGATCCTAGTTTTCGCACAGACCATTGGCTATTGGGTAAGGAGTGCTACAACAGGGCACTGTATACAAACTATCGGAAGCTACGTATGACTGGCCCCACGGCTCGTACGGTGGAAGTGTGGCATGGAGTCCAGCGTAGGCTGGGATGGCAGGGACGCCTGACGAAAGCTACCCCCTTGTGGGAACCGGACTTTTTGGGCCGCCTCAGTACCTGTTCGGGGTTTGATAAATGGGACATGATTGGAATTTCTACCGTGGGGGACATGTGGGTGAAAGGAAAAAAGGCAACGTTCGCGGACCTTCAAACTAAGTACCAATTAGCATCTTCGGAGCTTTTTCGATATCTCCAGATCAGCCATGCCATTGATTCGGCCCTCCCTAAGGATACCCCCCTTCCGGATTCCTCGCCGCTAGAGGACAGACCACTGCTGGGCCCAATGGACTGTAAGGCCATTTCCCTCGCGTATAAGAAGCTAGTTCACAACCAAACCGACCCAATGCTGAAACTACGGTTGAGCTGGGAGGCTGATCTGGGGGAGATAGCTGACGAGGACTGGAGGGAGGCGCTGGCTTCTCCCTGAGAGGTGGCGATTCCGATGCGACTTCGACTGGTCCAGCTCCAGATTCTCCACAGAGTATATTTTGACTCCAACTTGCTATTTAGGTTGGGTAGGAGGCTTGATCCACTCTGCCTCCGGCGATGTAACTAGACTGGCACATTCATACACATTCTCTGGGACTGCCCCCACATACAACAATATTGGAAGGATGTCACCCGACAACTTGCCAGGGCATGTGACAAACCCATTCCACCATCTCCCACACTTTGCCTCCTTAATATCTGGGAGGCAACTGACCTCTCGTGGGCGGAGCAGTCTTGGGCCACGATGGGCTGGATTATAGCTAAAAGAAATATCGCCCAGAAGTGGGGGGTGGACACGACACCACACATACCTGACTGGGCAAAAGACATGGACCGTGCCATGATTGCTTAAAAAATAGTGTATAAAGGGAGAGGGTGCCCACGAAAATGGGACCATAAGTGAGGAAAGTGGAACAAATCTAGGGGTGAGATCTGCATTTCTCCTACGGTGGAAATGCGGAGGGAGAGACAATCCTTGTTGGGGAGGGTGGGTGAGACAATGGAAGCCCCCACACCGGGCAGCCGAGGATAATATGCAATGACATACGGACCAGTGGCGGGGTTTCTCGCAGTTTTGACCTAAGTACACGGCTGTAACCATAATGGGAATACGATGCCTCTGAAGATGGTAGTCTTATGTACTCCTGATTCTTTGAAAGTTGTGAAACAATGCTGCAATCTTGTGTAACCTTGCCAAAGATGTGTGTGTATATTGTCTTTTAATGCTGCAATTTGTTATCAATAAAAACAGTTTAAAAAAAAATTACATATATGACAAACTCCATCGTAAACAGACGTCATGCAACTCAGTGTTACATGTACGGAGTGCACATCTGAAATGTCAGGTTAATGCTATCCATTTCGGGGAGATAAGAGCAAAGCATAACTGTAATGATAAGATGGAATGTGAGAGGACTCTCAATGACATAGAAACGATGTTTCTACAAAGAGATTACAATAAACAAGTGGTAGACACTACTAGACAGCGGATTGCTAAAATTAGCAGGGAACGCACATTGAGTAAGAGACAAAAAGAACAGGAGACAAGTAAAAAAAAAAAGTGCATCTAGTGACTGATTGTAGTGAACTCTCGTTTAAGTTCTATAAATACCTGCAGAAACACTGGCACTTACTGCAGATAACTCCCGAGAAGCCATATATCTGACAGACCAGATATAATGCTTCTCAGAGGACAGGCACTTGAAAATCTCCTTAGCCTCAGCTACCTTAATAGCAGGCAGAAGGGCAACTGACTGTCTAAACACATGCAGGGCTCTACAAGTGCAGGCACTGCGGAATGTGTAAATGGGCAATGGATAAATCAAAAACATTTAGTGTGTGAAAGACGGGGCCTTGCGATATCTCCCATAATATTACCTGCAACACTAAATTCGTGGTGTCTATGATTGTAAATGTGAACGAATTTACTTTGGGAGTACTATCAGGTGCCTGAAAGGGAAAGTGGGTGAACACATGCGGGCTCTCAAATCGAATGATGAAAGGTACCCCATTGCGACTCACACGATTGAATGTGCGGCGCAAACTGAACATAAGTTTTAAATTCTGTGGAATTAATCATGTTGTCTGGGACCCCAGAGGGGTAAATCGGGAACTAGGCCTCAGACGCAGAGAGGCAATGTGGATTTTACGCCTGCACTCCGTTGAAAGGAGATTAAATATTGGCCATGAGTTACAATATTTTTTGAGGGAGTGCTGGAATATATAACAGATGATGTTATACATCCCCATTATAATTCTTTGCTTATCATCTGTAACTTTTGATGTGAATATATCTCACCAACATGTTAATGTCTTATTTTGTATTCATCCAAATATGTTATTATTTTAGAGATTTATCACAGGGTCAACAGGGTTCTAAATAGTGGTGGATTTTCTTGACTAATTTCCCTAGAAGTCACCCGAGCATTGATAACGTTTCTTAGACACTGCACTGTTATCAATAGTACTATTACTGTAACTGAATTTGGACATGGTATTCCAAAACCATGCTTGCAGGTATATGATCTGGACTCGCCCCCCTTTTTAGGTCCACCTTATACTTCCATTATAATTTATCGTAACTTTAATTTCTTTTTAACCGCAATGGCGACCATGCTGTATTCCATTCTGCGCTGTGTACTTGCAGTCAGATTTGATACTGATAGGAATTGGAAAATTATTCGGCGGATATCGGTTCCAAGATCTTATGAGACGTTAGCGCTTACAGTGAGAGTTAGGCATGTTTACTTTGATAGCTCCCGGTTTCTTTCCTTGGTGGATGCCGGTACTGAGATGGAATTGGTATTGGATACCAGCCGACATACTAAGATGGCGCTCCGATGCACTTGAAACAGACTCCCCTTACTGGGTGAGTCAGTTTTAGATTTTTCTTTAAATTCATTCTTCAAGATGGCGACCGTGCTGAATGCTAGTTGCGCTGCACATCAGTCATCTCCGATACCGACTAGATTAAGTAAGTGGCACTAGGCCAGTTCGGATCTTTGATTAATTTAGGTGCTCTGCCTAAAGTGATAGATTGGGATGTCTACTCTGACGAACCCCTCTTATTTCTTTACTTATCCCACACTCTCTACATGGCACTCTTTGGACACATTACGGAAATAATACCACATCCGTTGTATATCTAGCAACGGTTGACCGTCCTCTTGTTTGTTCTTATATGTGAGTTTTATTCTAGTGTTCACTCTGAGAGATTTAACAAAGTATAATAATGTGGAGCTTCCCACATTAGAATAACGCTTCGTGGCCTTACAGGTTAATAGACCTTACTTACAAGCACTATTAGTTACTTGGCGGATTGGTCGCCTTCTTAAAATACGGGGGTACGTTTATTGAATCAAAATACCACGGCGCAGCCCAAATGGCTTATGGGACTTTCATTATTCGCATCAATATTAAGACCTTATGTACAGAGACACAGGTCTGTAGTGGGTTTTGGCTGCCTGGACACACTCTGACTGTTCATGGTGTTAACAATGTTATTAGAGGTTACTGCTGTTATTGGTTAAACTCACAGATTATCAGCACTACTACCAATAGGTGAACTGCACTTACTTATATGTCTTCTTCTCCGAGGTTAGATATATATAATGGAACATAACTATATTTTTTGATGTGGACTAGGAGATAACGGCTGAATGACAATAACCCTCTATACATAGGTGGATCTTTGATGCGTCTTCTAAATTACGGCTTGACTTTGCTGCTGATCAGATACAGTTTAAATTACCAGGTAATAGGCTATGGGCTCCTGCATGTTTTTCTTTTACATGTGGGCCCCAATATGTGATAACTCTGACCCTGTGATCTTTATCTAATATGATTTTGTTTGTAAAAATATATTTTTTACAGTTGAATCTCTCTATATAAGCACGATGTACTTGCAAACCCTAGGGTAATACGAACGTAGGATAATAACATAAGGTGAAATGGCTCTCTCCGTCACAAACCTGCCCACAAATGAGTTAATATAAAAATGATAAAGACAAAAAAGCCAACATTTTGTACACCAAGTCACTGGTGGTGGCATTAATATGTGTTTTGATACCTCTGTAAAATGAACTGAATGAATGCAGGTGAAATGTCTTCTTTGCTCATGTGCATGCCCACAATGAGCTAATAATAATTTTACTGTTAAAATCCTTTTTTCTGAAATTATTGGCACCATAAGTCACTGGTGGTGGCAATAATGTGTGCCTTGACATTGTCATATGAACTGTTTATATGTAAAAAAAACAAAATCCTATTCTCTCGATATTTGTTGCCCTGATGAAGTCGATATTCTCGACAAAACGCACATTGGCTACCCTGAATACTTCGAAGACCTAAACCTGAATCCACCACCAATAATAAATAAAAATAAAATGAATACACGTTGTAGGAAAGTAGGATCTGCTTTCATGGTTACCCCCACTTTTTGCTGGTATACAAGATGTTTTCTGACTAGTCCGGCTGGGATCCTGATAATCAGAATCCCAGTCACTGTGCTCTCACCCTAAATTTGACAATGGTAAGTACTTTGGTATCTCCACAATTGGCAATTGGTGTACCCTTGTAGGTCTCTAGTATATTGTATTCAGGTAACCAGGGCATAGGTACACCAGGGGTCTCCCATGGGCTGCAGCATGTATTATGCCATCCATGAGAGACCACTCAAACTGTGACTACAGGCCTGCCATTGCAGCCTGTGTGAGTGGGTGCTTGCACTCCAAACACAGATATAAGTTTCCTTATAACTGAGGTCACTACACTTAAAACATATTTCACCCCTATGGCAGGCTCTTCAGTCCTGAGGGCAGGGTGCTTGGTTACAAGTGTGGGGGTGCACCGGCATGAGCATGGCACTCCTACAAACACCGGAGTCGATTCGCCTGTAAGTACGGTCACGCATTTAATACATACAGTGGACATCAAGTCAATTATGAGATGTCTGTCTATATATTGGCTGCAGAAAAACCGGTGTCAAACATGTTGGAATCCTACCCCAACACCGATTCCAGTGTCGGATGTAGGATCCTATGTACTGGGGGCTCTCCTAGGGTGCCCCCCTGTATTCCAGGTACCAGCGTTTCAGGGTGCTGCTGCCGACCACAAGCACGTTTCTGCCCTCCTAATGGTGAGCCAACCTCGAGCAGGGTAAGGGAGAACAATGGGTTTCCTGCCACAGGGAGGTGTGACCACCTCCGATACAGGACTTAGTGTATTGGGCTGGAGTGGGGGCGCTTGCCAGTGCCACCAGACTGCTTTGAAGGGCACATTTGGTGCCCTACTTGCATACTCCAGTGTGAGCCAGTTCAGGGAGCCCCTGGCTCCCACTCTGGCACGAAACTGTACAAAGTACATGGGGGTATCCTCTCCTCTGTCCATCCCCTTCTCTGGGAGGGATCTATGATTCGTCCCAATCCTTTCGCTAGGATACTTAAGGGCTTACCTGTGGGTGGCTCTTCAGATTCGGCGTGGGACAAGATTCAAACTCGAAACCACTTCAACCGTCCGGGCACCTTGGACTTCACTGGACTTCGCCTGGAACAGAGACGGCGCCAAGGAAGACTCTTGCTGCTCCTGGTCTTGCTGTTCGGCAAGTCGCCTTCTTCGTCTGTGCCTGTGCTTAATCCAGGATCCTGTCCAGGCCTGTGGGCATCAAAGACACCCGAAGGAGTCACTCCCCTGCATCTGCAGGCACCGCAGCGAAGCTGACCGGTCTGCTGCTCCCAGCGTCCCATGGATTCCGAAAGGCTCAGCAACACAGGTGGTGGTACTGGAACTCCCTCGAGGCCTGTGGGTCCTCTTGAGGGTCTTCTGTGGCTACAGTGGGCTCCCCTGCTTGCTCAAGCCTACTCTGACTCTCCTGCATTTGGCGAGTCCCTTGGACCTTGCTGGTCCCACCTTTTTCTGTTGACCACGTCTGCTGCCAAGGCTTGTTGGTGCTCTCGCGGGACACGTTATCACAACCCTTGACTCCCGGGGTGGGACAGCTCATGAGCGGCGCCTGGTCCTCACAGTTGCAGTGGCAAGGTCACCGGCATCACTCCTGCATCTTCCGTCATCGGTGGTCATTGCTCTTTCATCCTTGGATTCCACTGGACTCTTTCACCTTTTACGCCAGCGGCATTTTTCCTAAAGTCCTCAATTGTGGCCTACGGCGGTTTCCGACATCATTTCGCACATATGCGCCCGACATCCCTGGTGTAGGTATACTGATTCTTGGGGTATCCACGGGTGGGCTGACTCTCCAACCTTCTGTCTTCAACGGATTTTCTTCGGGGTCGGTCTTCCGTCTTAAACTGCAACTGCGACTTTCCTATTGATTTGCATGGACTACTCAGCTGTGTTTCCACTCTGTACAGAGCCTCCATGGGGTTCCTGTGTAATTACCTCGGGTGGTTCCTTGTGTCCCCCAGCTCTTCCGAGTCTTCTGGTCCCAGTCTCGACCTCGGTCGCAGTTTTCATTTCACTTCTTTAGTATATGGTTTGCTCCCCCCCCCCCCCCCCCCCTCCCAGAGACCACTGTGTATTTGTGCTTACTTTTAAAGTATAGTGTGTATTGTGTTGATATCTCTGGGAAGGAGATGTACCAATGTGTTAGCGAGTGTGTATAATAAATATGTTTCTTTTTGATTTAACCTACTTTATATGATTATTTCTGTTGAAACAAGCTCCTTAATACTACGTCTGGACTAAGCCGGAATGCTGCTCTCACTAGCTACCACTTGGAGAGCTTTCTATGGTTGTCTATGACCACTAAACTCACCATAAGGGTTGTCTGGATTTGTGCCTTGTGCATCACTTAAATAAGTGTGCACCATATACTAAGCCAGCCTCCTATACCGGTCACCTCAGCTCGAAACGTAGGGCTCATGTTTGACTCTGACCTTTCCTTCGCTACCCACATTCGGCATATCTCATTGTCCTGCTTTGTGAAGTTAGGATCTGTCAGGAAATGACTGCACTTTCTGCCGGTAGAGACCCGAAAGATGGTAGTCCATGCGCTTGGGACATCGTGCTTGGGTTACGCTAACAGCTTCTATCTGGGTCTTCCGGCCTTCCTGACTCATAGACTCCAAATAATACAAAATGCGGCAGCCAGATTGATTCGACGGGTACCCTTTCGTCATCACTTACTCCACCCCCCACCCCCATCCCATCCTTGAAGCAGCTTCTTTGGCTACCGGTTGCTTAGAGGGATGAGCCTAAAGCCCTGACATTGGCATTTACAGACATTAGGGGCAAAGGTTAAAGATACTTGAGAAATGGGATTAGTCCATACCAGCAGGTGAGAGCCTTGAGATCAAATCACCTGCAACTCCTGCATATCCCGAGGCTTGCCAAGGTTCGCAAAGGTGGCATATCTTTTTTGGTACTGATGGGCTACTTTGGACGACCGTGCCTATCCATCTTCGTTAGGCTGAGCCTGAACACTGTTTCAGAACGGATTTTAAAACCTGGCTTTTTGCTCCTGTTTTTTAACATGAGTGGCCGATCTTGTTCTTCAGTCTTGTGCTTTATTTTTGCATTTTGACATTCTTTCTGAAAAATAGGCTTTACTTCATTTTTTCTCTCTGTCTCTGTCTCTGTCTCTGTCTCTGTCTCTGTCTCTCTCTCTCTCTCTCTCTCTCTCTCTCTCTCTCTATGTCTATATCTATGTCTATATATAAGTTTTCTATTTGATTAGAGTGATATGTTATCATACTGGCTTTCCTTTTTAGAACTCTTTTTTTGTAATTCCATTCGACATCTTTACAACGCATCCAGTTAAAGCATTGTTGTAGGATTGACTTACAGTGTCGCCTTTCTTGTTATCATTGAGTACATTCGTTTTTTCTGCTTCTAGAAATCTTGTTTATTCGTCCCACAGAACAGTTTCCTCCCCTATAAGCTTGGGTGAAATCACAACATGGAAATCTGAATCCTAATAACAATGTTTTCTCTTTATTTTTGTTCTGAGCGCTTTTAGATTTTGAGTTGTGATTATTCTGAATGCATGCTTACGGGCCTAAGTGTTTAATGGGGCTTCTGAGCAAATAGGTGAGAACTTCCTTTCTTACATCTTTTTTTTTTATTCCCATTTGTGATTGTTTTATACTAATTTGTTTTCAGTAAAAGTTGAAGTTTTGTATTTATTTTGAAATGTTTTGTAATCTAAGAGTTGGAAGCCTGGCTTCTGAGGGGAGGTGGGTCACTGATGTCCATTTCATGGAGTCATTTTCTATCATGATATATACATTACATCGTAACTCTATAAGCCAAGCCTGAGGAGCTCATTTTATTCAAGTGACCTGATGTCACATTGTGTACTTGCTCCAGAAACACAATATCGGATTGATATCATTGCTGATACTTGACCTCACACTGTGATAGCAGGAATACAATATGGTACTGTGGGATAGTTAGACTGTTACACTGTCAAGGTGAACTTTCCGATTACATGCTCAGCGTTGTTGTGGTCATTCTCAGTAGGTTCTAAGCACTGAAAAGGGGTCAAGAAACTCAGGCTAAAGGTGTAACATCAAACTTACAGTAGGTATTTATAAAATAATCATTTGTTGGCAGCGTCAATAAACGCTACTCTACATTTGTCATTTACAAGCGACAACCTGCTGTGTATTTGAGCGTTGGCTTTCATGTAATTCAGAACCATCAGCAACAGTGCTGCATAGTTAAATAATCTTCCACAGTCCTTCCCAGCACTCTTCTCACTCTGGATATCCTGAGAAGCCTGCCAGATTGTTGTCTTTGACGCTCTCCACTAGGTAGGGACAGATACCCCTGGTTGAAAGCGGGCAGGATCCGAACTCTGCATCACTCCTAAGCATTCCTCATAGGGAGCTGCTGTGCAGTGCATAAAGCAATTAGTATTCATGTTTTTGTACCACCAATGCCCTTATACGGCCGAGCATTGGCAGGTGAGGCCATACAAGCGGTCAGCGAATAGAAGCATGACTTTCCATAATGCCCTGTTATACATGTGTAAAAAATCATACTTACCACACGAGTCGCAGAATCTGGACCAATTGAAATTTGAAGTCTTAAAGTGCACTTGCAATGGTGGAGAATCAGCTAACTTGCGTATTTAAAATGTCGTAGATGATGGTTTAGGATGGGATACGGACAGTGTGGGTGAGCCATTCTTCAGAAGTAGGTGAGTACACACAAATTGATAAGTTTGTGTGTATTTGCATACACCTTACCAGTAGTTTCTCACTTAGAGATGCACGCACATTTCAATATGCAGACATGCATACATACCTGCATCATTTACAGAGTGGAAAGTCTTCATGAATACATTTTGCAAATTTGAATACTTGGGGAATTTTATGGCTGCTATTGAAAAGTCGGAACCTTATTTCAAGCTTAGTAGTAAATCTACAGGAGTAGCATTCCGACTTTCAAAACCATTGAACTTAACACATCCACTGTGATAACGAACATATACACGTATTAGTCCTGCCTGCTCTTTAGACAGCCATTGCGGCACCTGCATGTCCAGGCTTAAAGTGAGAGCGGGCTCTGCGTGAGAAAAAATGTGCTCCAATTGAGAAAACAATGTTTTTGCTTTGTCCCCATGGTAGACTGTCCTATGGAAGACATCACCAAGACGTCTGTGTGGGACTGTGACACCTGCCAATGTACCTAGCCTCAACTTGTGACATCAGGTTGACCACTAATGCTCCCGCAATCCTTTAGGGTAGTCACAGCTCTCTATATGCGTGTTTGGGGAATATAAGTGTTGAGTATTAAAAAAAGAAAAAAGCTGTATGCTTCGTGGGTGATAGTTTAGTCTCCGATTAAAACCGACATCAAAAAAGGAACGAAAACCTGGAGCTCTTTGCATATTGTCAGTTGTGTATACTTGCCCTTTTAGACCTGTAAAGAGTAATACTAAAATGAATTCATTTGAAGGCAGTTCTGTACGTCAAACTCTTATCGCTCCATTTCGGGTCTGTTTGCAGTCACAGACGTTTGTTTTTTCTTTCCATGTCTTCAACCCTCCCTCCCTCCCCATCCCACAACAAATAGTTGTAAATCCCTTGCAATAATAGTTTTTACCCTCCTGTCATCATCCCCTTCTAGCAAGCAAGGACACGCCCCATCTTCCCAGTTTAAAGCATTGCCATTTGGACGTCGTCTTCGTTGGGTCCACTGTAACGCTGTCCCTCCCTCTACAACGACAATGTCTGAGTCAGGCCACAGCCAACCCGGAATGTACGGCCCCGGCCGGAGGAGGAGACGGAGGATGGAGCCAGGACTCGTTGGGAACCTGAACCTGTCGGGGTATGGGAGGGAAAGAGATTACATTCCCCGAGATAGGGATCCCTATGGAAGGGTAAGTGCACGCTCTCCTGGGGGGATGGAAGGGGACATTTTTCCCTAATGGGAAATAGACTAAGCTCTCAAACCTTTTTCCACAATTGTATTCACGTTTACTTGGCCATGCACAAGGGCAAAATGATAACGGAGATTAGAATCCATCTTCCTGCCCAACCTTACTTCAACTCTTACGTTTTTGAAACGCTGTTTCCACCTGGCTTTGCCATGAATAATTTTTCTGCCACAAAGACTTGCAATAGGAATTTTGTTTGAAATCTGTATAGGGAGAATTGAATAGCCAGTAATATCCATTGCAACACTTGGAAATTCCCAACATGAAGCACCCCCTGTATCTGTACCAATGCTTAGCTTCTTGGCTCAGATGTCTTGTTTTCTGTTAGTCAGCAGACAGGCAATGACATACCACAGCTAACAAGCCTCTGACGATGCCTGCAGCACTGCATTTCACACTTTATGTATATTTTCTGTAAACCTATTTGCATATTGGAATATAAGACACCTTGAAAGTTTGACCACAACTGCTGTTGTGTTTTACCAAGTGGCGTTTTTGTGCCCTCGACAGTCTTGGAGAACCATTACTGCAAGTATGTTGTAGATCCACCATAATATTTAGGAACATTTTGTGATGGCCAACAAAAATTTGCTTGTTGTGCCCAACAGGATGCCACCATTCTTTCTATTGTTCCCCTTGTACATCATTGTTAACTTCACGCTGTCACTTTTCAAGTCTTTAAGAACCTTAAGACTCAGCATCTTGATAGAACTACTTTGGATAGTTTTTGTGGAGGTAACACTTCCAGTTGGAAACTTCGAGTTGAGTCTGATGTGTTGAGACACTTGGGAATGTGTTCTAATAATAATATGCCACAAAAAGAGTGATCTTATTCAAAATACATGTAGTACTACGCCACAGAACACCCACTGTTTTCATATTCGGCTGTTCTTTGCTCAGATAGTCTGCCTTTTGTTATAATTGCTGGATTTTGTACTCCATCTTTTGTAGCAGGGAGCCAAGTAAACGTTAATATGCATGGCAAATAAAGGTGGGGGTATTCATTCCACTTAATATTAAGGGTTGTTTGACATCTCCTGTGTATACTTGGGGCTCGACTGTTCCATACACCTCCTTACTCTGGGCAAGTAGAAGGCTATTGATATTTGTTGGACCTATAGATGTTCATGATTTTGTATTATGAACAGTCATCTCGTCCGTTAGATTACTGCAGCGACCTTAACGAGCTCGGATTTATGCAGCCATCCATTAGCGATCTCATAAAATCGGAATGTTTGACAACTACTGATTGCCTT
Organism: Triturus cristatus; assembly: GCF_964204655.1. Lineage (NCBI taxonomy): Eukaryota > Metazoa > Chordata > Amphibia > Caudata > Salamandridae > Triturus > Triturus cristatus. Next base: position 103,759,865 of record NC_140590.1, on the reverse strand, counting down.
CATATTCCTGTTCCATCTGCAAGTAAACTAACTCTCATAGCATGCTACTCCTAAATTCTTTCTCCATTTTCATTCCATTACCCGTTCTTGATGTTCACTTACCACTCTTCTTCCATGCCTGCGTCTTCCCTTTGTCTGCCTCTTTCCCCCAAAAATTAAAGTATCTTTGTTCAGCACTGCTTGAACAATGCTTTAAGCCAACACTGCATTCTTGAAGACCATCTTGTCTTGCATGTCTTCACTGGCCTTTTTCCCCCTTTCCCCGACATAGCAACCATTTCTATGAAAAATACAATGCTGAGTGTAGGGACAGATGGTCATGGGTTTTTGCTGTAGAAGAGGGCCAGAAACTATAAGTTCTGAAATGTACTTTACTTTGTATAACCTATTGTTGTCTAACATTTCCCCAAACAGCCATTGTTAATATGCTTTAAAGCCGAATCACAACTTTTGGACATTATGCGAAACAAAGGTAATTCGGAACCCAGAGAGAAATTTTTTTGTTGCCTATTTTTCTGGAATCATGTTCCAGTCGGAATTTAAGTGTGTGTAACTCTAGTTATGCACCTCTTTTTTTTCTATGTTAACATCCAGTTGATGATGGTGGTGGGAGAAAGATATGAGCAGTAACATACAGACATGACGTGAAGGTGTGCAAGAGGTGAGAGAAACTGATTTGGGCAGGAATGGAACACACCACCTTTAAATAGACCGAACCTGATAGATTAGAGTTGATTCCTACATAATTTGCACTTACAGATTTATTGTGTTGGTCTATACTGGGTCAAAGTTGTTTCTTTGCAGAAAGTATACCATTTCCAAATATAGCTTGATTTTCGTACCTCGGTAATCTCTGCTAGCTGTCCTCTTGCTCGCTTTGTAACCTGCAAAATTGCGAGACACCGTGTCCACTGCAGATTTAAATTAAACACATTGTGTAGATTCGGATTTTGGTTCGCCCTGCGGCGGGGCTCTCTAAACGAGCTCCTGCTGTCCTATTGAAAAAACATCTGCATAGCTAGTCATGGTAGGTGTATATAGAATGCTGAGTGTGGCATTACTATGTATGATACTTCACCCACTCTCTGTGTGCTCAGTGCCTGCTAGCCAAGATACTGAAGGTAGGCCAAAGCTACTTACGCCTCAACCCAAATCTCAAAGACAGTTACTGTTGCATGAGGCTGAGGTGTGGGCTCAAAAGAAGGCTGACAGTTCCCTTATGGTGAAATCATACTGGTCACATTGAACACTTTGATGTTATACCATACCTCAATAAAATCTTCTACTTGCTCCATGAAAGACAGTACTGTGAAAATGGTAGATAAAGTAAACTCATGTTTCAGTCCAGAGTCTATGCTTTGAATCAGAGACTAGAGGCTGTGGAGCAACAGCTGGAACTTTTGCGGGAAAGCCCGAACTCGAGTTAGGAACTTTAGAATGTATAAGGAAAACTGGTGGATCTGGAGGACAGGAGTTGACAAACAACCTACGCATCATGGGTATTCCAGAGATGCTGGAATGGACGGACATGCTTATGTTCTTGGCTTCAGTCCTCCCAGATATACATTTCAATTTCTCCTTACATTGAAATGCCGCAAGGTACAATGGAATGCATGTTAATTGTCCCCCTAAGCATGAGTACCTGAAATCAGTCATCACCTGTTTTGTCCACCGCACCATGGCCAAGATGCCTAATGGTCCTTTACTGTCCAGTCTTCATATGCAGAAATTTATGAGGAAATCAGGGCCAGCCCAAGAAATGGAACATCAGAGATAGATTCATGAAGCCAGCTTTTGTGTTGTTCACTAATGATTTCCGGATCAGGCAAGACCTGGAGAAGTTTCTTGAGACATTTATTTACGCACTGGACTGCGCAGCTATAAACACATCCTAGGCTGGTGGTTGACTATGGGGGATACGGGGGCGGGTGTAGAATGGACCCAGGGATCACCAGTACAAAGATAACTGCAAGCACCGCTAACGAGGAAAGAGGCCGACTGGAGTTAATCACAAGGCATTGTGCCAGCAAGGCGAGACCACAGAATGCACTATGGGGCAGATGCAGGGACAAATATAGGTACCTATTGAAGACACAAATATACTTTTTAACTTCAACATTAACCTGTAGTGCCTTTATGGTTGAAGACTGTGCAGTTGGGCCACCTAAATCCAGTATGTTTGAGTACCTGTTGCTTGTTGCGGATTGCTTCTAGTTTATTATGGGATGGCGCCAGCGTCTTTTTGTTTTTTCTTCTTTTTGTTTAACACTTATTTGTAAAAATGTGCAGTGTTACAAAGCCAAGAGAAATTATAAAAAGGAAAGAAAATGACAAAACAAATATGCCGCATGCTGCACTTGTGCACATGACCATCCATTACATGTAATGGAATCAGTACAGGTACGATAGTCACCTTAACATGAACCAGGTCTGCTGCCTATTAGTGTCCGATTCTTTTTCATCAGTTTTTCATCAGTGTCTGGGTCTGAAACGTTTTCACTGTCACCATAGCTCTGAAACTTTTCTATTACCAACACCCATGTTGGGCTTTCTCATCGAAACTAGACAGTTTAATATGTTGTTCTTCTGCCACCGTCCACTCCAGGACATCCTTGTCCCATAAGCCAACTTAGGGCTGTGTTCCCATCCAGCAAATGGGCACATAGTTTTGCCAGGAGGAGGGCAAGGTGCATAAATATATACACCATTTTCCTGACCTTTGGCTTCGCCACCATACCCAGTAGAGCATGCCCCCAGTGCGATCGGAATTGTGAGTCCCACAGCTATCTCAGTCCTTGCTACCACCTCTGCCCAGTACGCTAAAACCTCCCTGCATGCCCATGCCAAATGTAAAAATGTGGTCTCTTCCTCCCTATAATCTGGAACAGTGCCAGCCTCTTTTGATATGGGTCCCATGAATGTCTAATGACCCTTCGCTGGGTCACTCTATACATGGGCACTATTGTCCTGTTGGTGGGCCCAAACGCACACAAATGACTCCTGGTTCATGCATCTGTTGTTTTTTGGATGGTTCTGGTTTCCCTGTGGGTGTTTGGAGTTTAGCCTGCCTGTATAAAGTAAAGTTTTGTGCCACTGCTTATTTTTAGGCTATGATTCCAATACAAGTATTCTGTGCCTACCTGTTTCTAACTGATATTCCCTCTGTTGCTGTAACGCCCCTTGCAATAGGGTAGGTACGGACTGTCCTAGCATAACCTCAGCTCCAGTATGTTGAATGCCTATTTGTAGTCTCATTACATGGTATGTAGATTGGTGCAGCTGGCTCTGTTATTTCATTCAAGTGGCTCCACATCTGCCTGGTTGAGGATTGCAAGAAACACCTTTAATAGTCTCATGAGAATACTGTATATGGACCGGATCACAATGATATGATGGTGTCCACAATCCTATCTGATTTATTTATTTCTTGTGACTTGTATAGCGCACTATAACCCAGGGGTCTCTAAGCGCTTTGTTAGGATCAGCTATACAATAAAAAGATGCATCAGATTAAAATTTAGCGGCCACCCCACGCTTGCTGGAAAAGCACAGTTTTTAATTGCTTGCGGAAGGGCATTAGTTTCTTTTCATTGCGGAGTTTCAGCGGTAGTTTATTCCACATAGCTGGCAAAGTATGTGAGAAAGCACGCCCACCCACAGTGGTCAGTCTACAGCGTGGCTGAACCAGACATATGGAATCAGCAGATCTAAGCACCCTCCCTGGTTTGTAAAGGGACAGGCGAGATTTCAGATAGGTGGGTGCTCTGCCATGAAGCGCTTTGTGTACAATGCAGAGCCCCTTGAACATTAGCCTCTGCCTAACTGGCAACCAATGGAGTTCCCACAGGAGGGGGGATGCCTGGGTACTCCTTGGTTTCTTGAAAATGAGCCTGGCAGCATCATTCATGACCGTCTGCATTCTGTTTAAGAGGCCCTGTGGGAGTCCTATATACAATGAATTGCCATAGTCCAGCCTAGCCAAAATCATTGCAGAAACCGCGCTCCTTAGGGTGGAAAAAGAGAGCAGCGGGGAAACTTTCCTGAGTTGGCGAAGGAGACCGACGCAGCAGCCCACCACAGCTGTGACTTGCTTTTTCATGGACAGCTTGCTGTCCACCTGGATGCCCAGGCTTTTAACCACCTCAGCCGGTTCTGGAGGCGTGCCCAACTCCCCAGGCCAGAAACGGTCACACCAAGGGTTGCCAGCGATGGTAATCGGCAACACCTCGGTTTTGTCCGGGTTGATTTTTAGGGAGTTGCCGGACATCCAGTTAGCTGTACTTCTCAAAATGTTTTGCAGTCTGGTAAAGGCATTCTGGCTATCCTCCAGCTGGATAATGATCTGGGTGTCGTCTGCGTAGTTATATACCTGACAGTCCATTTGATTAAGCATTCGAATCAAAGGCTGTAGGTATATGTTGAACAATAGGGGTGACAGAGCAGACCCTTGTGGGACTCCGCAAGTGATCGAGGTTGCGGTAGAGAGCATGTCACCTAATTGCACTTTCTGCGTCCTCCCTTGAAGGAAGGATGTGAACCATGCCAGTGCTATGCCCTGAATGCCGAAGTCCCTCATCCGCGACAGTAGTTGTGCATGACACACGGTATCAAATGCCGCGGAGAGGTCCAACAGCACCAGGGCCCCCGGGATTTTCTTGTCTGCTCTGTTCCTAAGTTCGTCTACGATTGACAACATAACCAGCTCCGTGCTGTGATTCGCACGGAAGCCTGCTTGATTCGGCTCTAGCAGCGTGTTGCTTTCCAGATGTTCTGAAAGGGTGATAAGGACATGCTGCTCCAGGACCTTCGCCAAGAATGGTAACTGGGAAATTGGTCTGAAGTTCTTCAGACATTTTGCGTCTGCCCCCGGTTTTTTTAGCAAGGGAATCAGACGGGCTTCCTTGAAGGCAGATGGCACTTGACCAGTTTGTAGAGAGAGGTTCAGGAGACTCAGCACGTCATCCTCAATGCCCGGGAGTGCGAGTTTGAAGACTTCAGGTGGGCATGGATCCGCCCTAGAGCCGGACTTGACCCGTCCCGTGAGGGAGACTAAACTCTCCTTTGTAATCAAGGGTAGATTAGAGAGCGGGATTATAATTGGCAGTATGGCTGGGATATCCACCGGTGGACAGTCAATTTGCGAGGTTGCCGTAATTTCAGTGACCAAATCAATGACTTTGTTGGTGAAGAAATCCTGGAACTTCTGACAGTCCTCCTGACTAAAGTCCGGGGGCTGTTCCTTGTTCTTCCTGAGCTCCGTGAGGACTCGGAAGACTTCTTTCTGAGGGTTCGTGGCCGTAGAAATCCTCTCCTCGTAGAACTCGGACTTCCTGGCTATAATCGCTTGCTTATAACCAGCGAGAGCCCGTAGATAGTTACTACGAGAGTCAGGACTGTAGTTTTTCCGCCAGGTTCTTTCCAGTTTGCGTAGCCCACGTTTCTGAGCTCTGAGTAAGTCATTATACCACGGGGCCCCTCGTTTCCTATCCGTACGGTTCACCCTACAGATTGGTGCAACTTTGTCTGTGGCATTCTGAAGTTTGTCCATGAGTGCCCCACAGAGGGCCTCTGGGTTGAGGGGGCAATTGTTGGCAGGGGGGTTGGTGCGAAGTAAATTTATCATTTTATCCCCATCAAACTTATTCCACTTCCTAACTGCCTTCCATCCTCCTTTGGTTATTGTTTTCAGTCTGTCCGCCAAAACCTTGCCTCTCACCAAGTGGTGGTCAGACCATACGCATGGCAGAGCCGCAGCCATGTCCTGGACAGGAACTGTCGTCCACACCAAGTCTAGGGTGTGTCCCTTAGCATGTGTTGGGCCTCTTACTTGTTGAGCCAGATCTAATGAGGTTAACGCCTCATCGATCTGTAACGCCTGACCATCTTTTGGGACCTTCTCCCAATGGTAGTTAAAATCCCCCATTATCATTACCTTGTCATATCTTGAGCGAATGTCCTGGGCCAGTCTTATGAACAAGTCGGGGAAATCAGGCGAGGTCCACGGAGGGCGATAGACTAACAGAATCAGCAGACAATCCGTCCCTGATTGCAACTTAACGCCCATCACTTCCGCGCCTGCCAAATTTTCTGTCAAGACCCTTTCAACCAATAGGCGTGAGTTGTACAGGAGGGCAACACCTCCCCCCCTCTTGGCTCCAGATCTATTGTAGAAAAGTGCCGAAAAGTCGGATGGTAGGGAGGCGACGAGATCCGGCATAGAGGAATCCTCTAACCATGTCTCGGAGAGTCCCAGGAGATCTAGTTCTCCTTCTTCAAGAAGGGTAAACACCTCTAAATTATGTCGTTGCAGGGAGCGTGTGTTAAGGAGGCCAAAGCGTAAGCCGCGGGCCTGACTCATAACCTTACGACCCGGCTGGGGAGTGGGGGCGGACAAGATTCTCTCACGCACAAGAATGTCAACACAATCTGGGCTAATATCAAAATTGCAGGTGTTCAAAGACTCCAACTCACCTCTGGTGTATACCAAGCGAGAACCAGGGGTCGTGGCCCCGGGTCCCGTCTGGTCCCTGATGGGCACAGATGGGCTTGCCTCTGGCGAGCCTCCGGCGCGCCCACGCTGCGCGCCTGCATGGTGGCAGGGTTAAGTAGCCTCGAGCGTGCAAGGTGGCCAGGCAGCAACTAGGCTGTCAACCACAATGGCGTCCCAAAGCGGCGCTTCCTCCCCCAAGATGGCTCCCGCCCCAAGAACCCAAGAAAGCAGCTAAAGACCCGCTCAACAGCGGTGCAATCTCCGATTAGAGTGTGGGTATATCCTAACTCAAACCCCACCAGAAAACGGGACCCTTCGAAAAATTTTAAAAGTGCAAATTAATTAATTATTTCCGCATTTAAAAAGCGCTATACTCGCGCTAGTAGCAGCATGTAAATTCTAACAGGAGCAGCCTCAGTATCGCGGCGCTTACCTAGCTGCAGTTAACATATTTGGGCGCCAATTCATAAACTGCTGAAGTTCTTCCTGCATCCTAAATCAGAAGGCCCACTATGGAGAAACAAAAGAATCGTCATTGGCGGTATTTCGATCTTTTGGGCTGAATGGTCCGAGGCAGTATATGGTGCTTGAGGAAATTGTTATCGGGGGGGGGTCTGCTCAAATCCTTTTGAAGACTTGCAACTTGAATTTCGTTTGAACCTCCCTCTAAAATGATGTCAACATTCAAATGACCAATTGTTTGAAGTCCGCACTGGGGTTGGGGGGCGTGGGGTGCACCACCATATGACCCACCCTTTGCTCCTTTATAGGCCACCCTTTGGGTGGTTTATGGAAATTGTCTCCAGTCTGTATAGAACCATTATTGAGCCATTGTTTTCTGCATCTTCTGCAGAATTGTTCAGACTGCCCTGGCGATTTTCACAGGAATACACAACAGAGGAGCAGGCTAATGTGCTGAGCCACGGGGAGATGGCTTGAGAGCAGCATGTTTAAAACTGAGTTTTTGCCAGATAATACACACCTGGCACAAGTTGCCACTGCAGCACATTTTCAACTTGTACTCACACTCTAAATGTTGGAGATGAGGTCAAAAAGGAGGATCCCTATCATGTATCTTATGATCATACCTGGTTGTGTCCCACTTGCATGCAGTAAATTATGGCATGAAGTCCACCTGTGGATAAGCTTTCCACCTGTTGGCTCAGATGAAGATGCAGCATAATTTCTCCAAAGTTCTAGTCGTGACCTTGCATTGGAAACAGAGAATTGCTACTTCCCTTGTTGCAGCAAACATGTGTTTGCTTATGAGATAAAAGTCGGTGTCCTTGCTCACTACAGATGAATCGTTTAAGGAAACTGTAGCTGTGGAAGCTCACAAGACGCTTATATGCATGCTTAATGACACTTCCTACACCCAGTACCTGTGACAGAGAGAGTGTTTGGAATCAAGTACTCTGGGAAGCATTCTGCCTATCCCCATGTTGGGGAACTGCCCAGTAGGTTGAAGGAAATCCATTCTTTGTGTATCAGTGGCGGTCCATTGCTTTTGCACTCTGCATAGATGAGAGTATCACTGTCTGTACCGTAGTGTTGTGTACCAGCAGTCTGGCCTCCTCTTTCAGGAGTATAGGATAGAAAGAAATAACCAGCTTCCATTCCCAGAACTCTCTGGAAAATGTATTTTGCAATAGGTGATTTAGTTGTTGGAAAGGCGGTGTTATATACTAATGTGGGTTGTATGTCCAGTGTTTTCCATAATTGCTGGTTACTTGCATGGTATAGTGGACTTCTCCACTATTTGTAGCCTGCCTCATCCTCCTCATACTGCATGCACTACAGAGAGCGGGGCAAACTAAGGTAAAGAATAATTTTAGCGGCATTAACTTAGTGGCCTTCTTCAGATAATTCTATGTTCTCTGGCCAGCTTTGCCACGCTGAATTAAAACACTGTGGTTATTTAGAGAAGCCTTTTTACTTAACGAAACCAGATGGTGTGACCTAGAACTGAACCTCTCAACCATGTATGTGCAACCACTCGGATCACAAACCGCACCCTGGCTTGGGCTAGTAAACATTACTTAATTTGTGCATGGTTTATTAGTACATTGGAATGTTGGGAGCTCCATTGAAGACAATGGAGTGCTCCGTGCTTTTACAGGCCGGTAAAGGCCCGCAAAGCAACATTCCAATGTTGTTTTACAAAGGCCTCTCGGAGCCCGAGGCAATTTAAAACCCCTCGAACTCCGAGAGGCCTTTGTTTACTGTTTAGAACATTCTGCCCTCTAGTGGCAGAATGTTCTTATAGCCCTTCATAGCTGGGCTATACTGGCTATTAAAGTCCCGCTCCCTTGTTAAAGTCCCTAGTTTAGCCCGCTACGGCAGGCTGTAAGGCTACCCTTATAGCCCGCCGTAGCGGGCTGAACCGGCTTTTAAGGCCCGCTCCAGCGGTAAAGGCCCGAGCTGAAGGCCAGGGGCTTGAACAAGGGAGCGGGACTTTTAATAGCCGGTATAGCCCAGCTACGAAGGGCTATAAGAACATTCTGCCACTAGAGGGCAGAATGTTCTATACAATAAACAAAGGCCTCTCGGAGTTCGAGGGGTTTTAAATTCCCTCGGGCTCCGAGAGGCCTTTGTAAAACAACATTGGAATGTTGCTTTGCGGGCCTTTACTGGCCCGTAAAAGTACGGAGCACTCCATTGTCTTCAATGGAGTGCTCCATATTCCAATGTTCTAATCAGCCTTATCATTAGCTTTAGTTTTGCCCCAGAGTTTACTAAGTTTTTCAAGTTATGGAATGCCACATCCTCCCGATCTGTGTCTTCTGCTTCTCAAACTCCAGTTGAATCACTATTGGGATGCTGGTAGGTGAGTGTATAAGGAAGGATGGGGTAGACCTTCTGGGACAAAATCTATAATGGCTATTAATCCTTTCCCATATTTAACTAACAACAAGAGCACCCATAGAAGGTCGACCAGGGACCCTGGGAATTACGTAATTACAAACAACAATAGTCCCTAGAAAGGAATAAATAGAAACAGCAATAAATAAGGACGCAATCAGTACTTATTTTTAGAGACTTGTCCAGCTGGACAGTGGTCATGAATTTTACTAATATGATAATAGAACAAAAATATCAAAAGGATTCACAAAGTGGGACACAAGCCTGTGTCCATTACATATAGCTAAACAAAGAACAAAGAAACAAAGGTTCAGGCAAAAGAGGTGTTTGTTGCAAATAACAAAGTTAGGAAATGGACCAAAAAACAATTCATGGAGCACCCTTATGTATCACACTTAGTATTTCTAAAAACATTTAGGGTGTTTACAAGTGTCGACGGCGTTTCGATCCTATAAAAGGAATAGTAGGATCATCATCAGGACAACAATAATTATGCCTGTACAATATAACCTGAATAGCCTTTAAGGAGAGAGGGGAGGGAAAGAAAGAGAGAGAGGATATCAATTAGAGCAATAGTAAATCAAGAAGGACACGATTAAAAAGGACAAGATTTAAAAAGTCTGAACAATAGCAATTCCGTACGTCATCTTGTATCAAGGAGGAATGCACGAACAACAAAGGCATGGAATAGCATGAAAAAGCATTAATTCACAAGCAACAAACAGACATTGGGTTGTCAATTGTATTACCGAGTATAGTTCGTGGTAAATGGTGGCAAGGAGCAATCCCCAAAAGGCTGAATAGAAGTAAGCGATGGTGCGCTGTGAAAGAGATACGGTGATTAGAAATTCAGCGACTTAAAATTAAAGCAGCGGATAGGAGTGGAGGGAGTGGGGAGACTCACCAATGTTAGGGGGTAATTGTAAGAGTCCGTCAATGCGGGGAGCAACATCCGATAATACGGCAGCTGCCGGAGGAGGAACCAGGAGTGTGTTAAGGACGGGGGGAGAGCCTGATTGGTCGGCAGCATGCGGGGACGTGAAAAGAGAAAGGACAGCGTTGTATAGTGGCGGCCATCTTAGAAGAGTCAGAATTTCAAGAGATGAATGAAAAACCATTGTAGTTACTGAGACAGAAGAATTTGGTGGTTTAAGCACTAATTAAACCATAGTCAGATCACTCGAAAAGCTACAATAGGGTCTCAGTAACTACACCCTAACTATTTCTCCTTCTTTATACATAGACTACGCTCTGGACCCACCTTCAATGTAAGTTTTTGTTGAATGCATGTGAAATTATGTCACAACGCAATTCTATACCTATGATGTCACTGCATTCTTCCCATTTGTATATGATGACATTCGTCGGTATATGATGACATTCGTCAGTATCTCTCCTTCCTAGCACAACACATTTACTTTATGTTTCTAGATCGTTACGCGCGTACCTTAAGCTTCTTGCCCAATGGTTTTTATCGCTACCTTTTAAAGGCATGTTCACTCTTGGGTATTGCTGCTTGCCACCATTTACCACGAACTCTACTCTGTAATACAATTGACAACCCAATGTCTGTTTGTTGCTTGTGAATTAATGTTTTTTCATGCTATTCCATGCCTTCGTTGTTCGTGCATTCCTCCTTGATATAAGATGACGTACGGAATTGCTATTGTTCAGACTTTTTAAATCTTGTCCTTTTTAATCGTGTCCTTCTTGATTTACTATTGCTCTAATTGATATCCTCTCTCTCTTTCTTTCCCTCCCCTCTCTCCTTCAAGGCTATTCAGGTTATATTGTACAGGCATAATTATTGTTGTCCTGATGATGATCCTACTATTCCTTTTATAGGATCGAAACGCCGTCGACACTTGTAAACACCCTATATGTTTTTAGAAATACTAAGTGTGATACATAAGGGTGCTCCATGAATTGTTTGTTGGTCCATTTCCTAACTTTGTTATTTGCAACAAACACCTCTTTTGCCTGAACCTTTGTTTCTTTGTTCTTTGTTTAGCTATATGTAATGGACACAGGCTTGTGTCCCACTTTGTGAATCCTTTTGATATTTTTGTTCTATTATCATATTAGTAAAATTCATGACCACTGTCCGGCTGGACAAGTCTCTAAAAATAAGTACTGATTGGGTCCTTATTTATTGCTGTTTCTATTTATTCCTTTCTAGGGACTATTGTTTATTAATCCTTTCCCGGCACTTTTCTCCTTTTCACTGGACTCCGTTTCTTTCTGGGATACATTTCAACATCTTAGTATCACAGAATATATCATCTTGCCTCTCTTTTCATGCACTTCAGATTCCTGTATGACTCAGTTATATTAGTCTGTACAACTCTTTGGCTCGTTTTTAGGGGTAGATGATCGAGGCATTGTCCATCAATTCCTTAACACTTTTGTTGCTTGCCAACTAGTATATGACCAAGAGCATTCCTCCTCGGATCAATCATCCCTGACACAATTTCCTCTTACAAGTCTAAGCTTTGTCTATCCAAGCCTTAATGTCAAGAGTCAAGTGCTTGTTGGTGAACTTGTGTCCTTTCGTTTAGTACTCTTGTTAATTCCAGACTGAGATTTTTGATTACAGGTATTTAACCTGACCATCGAAATGGGAATCCTGCTCTGATTTTCAAACTCCAGAAGATTAAATGCAAATTGCAGCTCAGTGGGTATTTATCTTGTACACTCGGAGGTCAAATCTTACTTTGCCAAACCTGGAAGCTCTTCTTTGGTTCTTATGTTAACAAAATTTGATAAGAGTTAAAAAATAAATGATCTAGACCGCGGCTGTTTCCTGTATCTGCATGTGTGTTTTGAATTCCAATCGCGATTGAGGTAGGCTAGTATTTCATTTTAACAAGTATAGCAAGTGATTTAACTTTATTCCATGTGTGCAGAACTTTTAGATGAGCTTAAAACGTACTCCCTGGCAAGTCTTCCATTACTGGTAGGGAATTGTATGTGTTGTTCAGTGTGTTGCTGTAGCATATACAGATATCTTGCATTTAGGAAGATCTTCTTTAGGAAGCCTTATAAGATTCATTTTTGCAGGATCAGCAGAATAAGGAGCCCTTCTGTTGGTCCGAGAAAATCAGAGACTTCGGGTGGTGACATTTTGTGCCCTGGAATGAGTGGGGTTGGAACTCTATATATTAATGAGCCATTTGAAGTCTGCATTCTGGACGCATGTACTGGTATCAAAGTTACACATGACTCCTTTCGAGTGCCTTACTTATTATGCAGTGACTGGCCTCCCAGGGCATTTAATTTAATAGCAAAAAAAGCTGAATCGGTAGGACTGACTTAATTTATCTTTGTGTGTTTTTCTTTTGTAGTTTCAGGTAGTATTAACTAAACCCACACACCACCATAGTAACAAGCTAACCTGTTTGATGCCCTGAAAGTTAAATCTTGTATTGGCCTGTAGAACCTTTACTATAAGCCTGTACCAAGATATCCGATATTTGGCACTTTACTCTCTTTCGTGTTTGCTACTTGAATTGCATTTTGGTGCCCCAGACCTGCAATGGAGCCGTCCATTATAGGCTCATGCCACGAATCCCTAACAACTGCAGCAAGATTCAGAGACTGTAACAGCATGACCCCTCCTGTTAGGCTGCATGGAGACCCCCTGAGGGATGTAACACAATGGCGTGGTGCAGTACAGTAAGACACAGAGTGTTACAACCAGATATTCGAAGAACTGACTAAGACCTGTGGTCTATTGGAAATAAACCCGTGGATCCACCTGTCCAGTCCTCACATGCAACCAAAGTTCACTGCAGTAATTACTTTAGCAGCAGTTGTTGAGTGGCATGAGTGATTTCCACAGTGGACAGAAGGCGCAGATTGCTTTTGTTCCAAACTAGGGACATGCTTTCATATCGAGTTAACCGCACAACTGTGGTGGCTTTGAAACGGATTTCGATTCTTCATCAGGCCATTGGTACCCCATCTCTATATTGCCAGAATCAGAAGTGGAGATGAACTAAGAATCACCACGCAGGAGAGGCACTAAATCTGTCAGTTCGGTGGACTCCGAAAAGAAAAGTAGTCTCTGAATTCATGTAGCGTAAATGGCACAAATCATCCAATCGCAAGATAGTGCTGAAGAAATGTTCCAGAGACCGCACAAATTAGGAATAGGAAGAAAATCCATTGAACAAGAAGCCTGGAAATGTGAAAGACGAGAACGCCTTTCAATCCTGGGGAAAAGTCCTACCCTAGGTGTTCTAATCTGTTAGCAACAGTAGGTCTTCAAAAATAGACAGCTAAAGCTGACTGTAGGCAAAACCAAAACCTCTGCATGGTAGTGGTCTCACGACTGTCAAAGCAATTACTGCCTGACTGCGACATGATTCCTAACCTTTCAATGACTACGTTCCTACAGTTCCATGTCTTGTTAATGTTCCTGCCGGAACCGATCACTGTTTTGTTGTCCAGTTTAATGGTGACAGAAAGAAGGACATTTCAGGCTGAAGGGGTCACTGCTGAAAATGCCCCGCCTCCCTTCCCTACTTAACATCATTCTGAGGCCTGGAAGAGATGATGCTCCTGCCGGTCTCAGAAGCACACAGTTACTCAGCTTGTCTGAGGTGAAAAACAGCCCGCGTGAAAGCCGTTGTTGTGCACCACAGATAACTACTTCCACCTAGGACACTGCGAAAACCACAATTACGCACACTACTAAATAAATAAGCATATATGAAGAACTCCTTAAAAAATGGCAGATGGAAATAACTATAATGACACCCTCTTAGGTAGTCCCACAACCTTCATTGAGGGTGCGCACAATAAAGAAAGCCGTGTTCCCCGAGCCTCCTGTGCAGGCAGTGGTACCCCTTAATGACCTATTCACGTACGAGCCCTAATATACTAAACAAAGATGGAATCGCATGTCCTTTGTATGAATAAATATTATATTTAAACTGCTTAAGATGCTTAGATGTTTTCTATATTCAAGCAGTGTCTGACTTATATAGGGCAATTGAGCAGTGTCCGATGGGCTGGTCCGACAGATCAGCGTGTGGGCCAGTTTTTTTCAGCAATCTGTTGGCCTGTTTTATGGGCTGGTGGGCCGATTTATTATTTTGTTTCCTGTGATTTCACTAATATTTTTCCAAACGTTGCCTGCGGCAAGCACTAATGCACGCAGCCTCCCATACCGTGTCTTTAGAAGTGGCACTAAGGCCAGTTTTGAAATGTTTGCCACTTTTTAATTGATCTGGTTCGCTAATGGGGCTACTTTTATTTTGGTGGCCGAGGCTATTTTATGTCATAGTCCGACTCTGTATTCAAGTATTGCAAGATTCCTAGCTCCAGGTGTGTTTAACAAAAAAACAAACAAGCAAAACTCTCACCTGACCACTTGTTTTAGGACCCAGGAGACTTCGAGCAGCTATCTTAAGACGGCCTCTCAACGCTCTGCACATGCACATTTTTAGGTCTCGGCTGCGAAGCCTGCGCTTGCGCAGTCTAGCTCCGAGATTTAATGACTTGGAGAAGAGGGGCTTGAACCCGCCCCTCTTCTCCCCTGTTCTCCATTGGCTGGCCTCTTGAATGCTGGCCAGCCATTGGAGAAGAGGTCAGTCATTCCGATTAGGCCCCGTCCTTTTCGGATCGGGGGGCGTGTTTTTTGCAAGAAGTCTCAAGGAGGAGATAACAGCAAAACACGCCCCCGAATCCGAAAACGACGCTGCCTTTCTCCGAGGCATTTCTGTTTTGCCTCGGAGAAAGGCTGTGGTGTTCCTGGCCCTCACCTCGCCCGCTTCCAACCCAAGTTCTAAACTACAAAACAAGTAAATTATGGGCACCTAAATTACCCGGGAATATTCGCTAAATAATACAACTCAATAATAACACTATACTTAAAAAACACAAACACATAAATAGTACTTGCTACAGAAAAACACACATTCTAAATCCAACATGAACAAGGAAAACACCACACAAACCAACTTACCAACAGAACAGAGGACCCCTCTGCCCATTTTTAAATCAATAGTGCAGATGCGGCATTTGGTCACGTGCCACCTTTCGACAAATCAGCGGCTCTTCAATAATTACAAGCCACGCCTATTGCGGTCACGTAACAATCTCATGGACAGTCCAAGGCCTCCCTGAGATCTAGGCGGGAGCTCGATGGGATGGAGCCAGGTGCACAATCCAAGTACCATTGATTGGCTCCTGAGTGAGAGCGGGACTGTGATTGGCCACGTGGTATTCGGGTGATGGAGTAGCTCTCTTTGTGCCCCGGAGGCTTCGGGTACTAGTACTTGCTACAGAAAAACACACATTCTAAATCCAACATGAACAAGGAAAACACTACACAAACCAACTTACCAACAGAACAGAGGACCCCTCTGCCCATTTTTAAATCAATAGTGCAGATGCGGCATTTGGTCACGTGCCACCTTTGGACAAATCAGCGGCTCTTCAATAATTACAAGTCACGCCTATTGCGGTCACGTAACAATCTCATGGACAGTCCAAGGCCTCCCTGAGATTTAGGCGGGAGCTCGATGGGATGGAGCCAGGTGCACAATCCAAGTACCATTGATTGGCTCCTGAGTGAGAGCGGGACTGTGATTGGCCACGTGGTATTCGGGTGATGGAGTAGCTCTCTTTGTGCCCCGGAGGCTTCTGGGTACCCGAGGGTGGCAGGGAACAGCCCCGGAAGAGGAATTTTTGATGCCTGGAGTAAGTGCCATGTCACTATGGACCATTAACTTGTCCGAAGGTTCATTTAAAGAGGGGTGTATTCGTGCACAGTTTATTGACTTGGCCTGTAGGGAAGTGGCTCTGGGGTGGGGTGAGAATAAAGGAAAGTGTAGAAACGGATTATGGTTCTCACCTGCGTCTAGTTCATCTACCCACGCTCTCTCACTGTGGAGTTTTCTTTAACAATCATATGCATTCTGGGAGTTGTAGTCTTGGATCACCTGCATTGCTCATCACTGAACATGTCGGGTTAACCACGCTTTGTAAAAGGAAAAGTAGGCGTGCATTGATTCATGGGCGGCTGAAACGGACGGAAATGTCAGATTTAGATATATCTGTTATCGGATCAAGGTTTTCTTTTGTAAC
The DNA here is from genome assembly GCF_964204655.1 of Triturus cristatus. Classification (NCBI taxonomy): domain Eukaryota; kingdom Metazoa; phylum Chordata; class Amphibia; order Caudata; family Salamandridae; genus Triturus; species Triturus cristatus. Next base: position 103,743,418 of record NC_140590.1, on the reverse strand, counting down.
GGGTGCTCCAATCCCCAGACAAGATGTGTTCACTTTCCAAAACAAGTGTCGAGGTTAAAACAATGCACACAGGGCCGGCTTTAGCGCTGACGGCACCCTGTGCAACAGTGTCTGTTGCCCCCCCCCCCCCCCCCAATGACCACCTCTGCCATGAATTCCCTCACTAGCACCCTTTCACAGTGCCCCCAAAGTCTCCATAACGCTGTCGCTCAGATTCATTTAATTTGATAGCACCACTCATACCAGTGTAAGGTGTCAGAGCTCTTTACACCACACACACATTGCACAGAGACAATCATGTGGGTAAATCAGTGTATAGGAAATGTTACATCCGACAGTACTCCAAGGTGTAGTGTAGGAGTGACGTCATCAATACTGGTATAAAGTGGGGTTGAAGGTGCACACCGTGTTAATCTATTGCAACCTGGTATGTTTTTGTTAACTATGATAATGGGTGCTACGGTACTATATCTGCTGTCAAAACGGATCACTTAAATAATGAAGCAAGAATGTGTAGCAGGAAAACCTACTAGGTACCATGCACTGTTCACTTGGTTTGTATACTGCAAACCCAACATTAAAGTCAATAAACAAGATTAAGAAATTCAACGTAGTAACATTAGCTGTGGTTTATACATGAGTTCATACAACAAATATAAAGTCAAAATGTTCACAATGTAACACAAAATGAAGTTGCTTTAAATTCCATAGCATTAATCAGTCTTAATGCAATGTGCAAATCCATGAATAAGTACAAGAAAATAAAGTTGCAAATCTTGATCCATCCGAGTTTTTATGGTGCGGCCCGATGCATTTCGGGACAAACAGGTCCCTTCGTCAGGGGCAAACCTACAACAAATATTATGAGATTACTCAAGGTAGTTGATTTGTGACAGATGAAGAGTATTAGCTCAACAGCTGTTAGTATGATGCTTTCGTGGTCAATCACAAGAAATTGTGGTAAACACTGTTAGTTTGCTCAAATGAGATGCACCAATTGCAGTAGTGAAAACACCCAATGTGCAGTAAAATCTGAGGATGAATAAAGTTATGGTGAAGAACACTAAGAGGTGCGTGCCAAAACAGATGCCAACTGTCAGGTGCTCAAATAGAAAAAACAGAACCCGAGTGAAAGGGAACCGAATGAAAAAATAAATAGGGAACTCACCATTCCACGTGGTGAGTACAATGGTACACGTTCGTGTAAAGTGAGATTCAATAGCGCTGACGAAAGAAATGAAAATGATGTGGCCGAGTTAACAGCAATAACAATATGTGTAACCTAGATATGCTTAAGAAACTAACTGGACGTGAACACTCACCAAAGTTGTTATAGGAATGGTCAAAAAGCTGCTGTTACTTGCGAGCACATTTAGAAAGACGTGTACCTATAACGTCTGCAATTAAAGGACAAGCATTTACAATGCAACGGTCTCGGCATTGTTAAAGTTAGAGCTATTGGCATTGCTCATGACCATGCCGTTTCTTTAAATGTTTTAAAATCCAAAACATAAACAAAAATAATGTCATGAGCAATGCCAATAGCTCTAATTTTACCAATGCCGAGACCATTGCATTGTAAATGCTTGTTGACAGGTGTTGCCAGGCCTCAAGGGGCGTTTTCTCTGCCCTCGATAGACTGCTTTCCAGGGCCTTTGATGCACTGGTGCTGCTCTTTTCTTTCTTGAAAACCATAACGCCTATTGGTGCTCTTCGAACGTTTTTTTTCTTTTTCAGGAAAAAGAGAGCACTTGCTGTCCCTTTTCTTTTTTAAAAAGAAAAGGGGAAATTGTGCTTTTCTGGGGCTGCATGGGAGCCCATGCAGCTAGGCCAGCTTCACTCCTGCTCTGCATACTCTCCAGTACTGTCAGATAATCTGGGCTTTCTCTCTCTACTTTCTATTATCCTGCTTTCTTGTGAGAAAACACAGTGGTACTACGACTCAGCGGAGTCCAGTGCTCTTCATGGTCCTTGTGCCATAGAAGCTAGGCTCCCAGGGCTAGCCCTTGCCTTGCTGCACAATGATTCCCTGGTTCACATGTACTTGTGAAGGACAAAGCAATACACTCTTAATGGCTCCCTGTCTGGGGACTGGCCCTCCCAGGGGGCATTCAGTGGAGTGGAGTGCAACATGTTCAGATGGGCTGATCCTCCCTGGAACATTGGCCCTCCCTGTGGGTAGTAATTAATAAACTGCTGGACACAGTATAGAATTTTTCTTCTCTGTGACCTTGGGACACACCAGGCAGCCTGCAAACAAGCAGGCTTAACAAATACTTTTTTTTCTGGATCATTTGTTTGGGGTTTCTTGCATTTTGCTCTTGGTGTCATGTAGGCGTTTGGGGCTTCCAGACCTCTAAAATTGTTGCGTACTCTTTACGCTTGTTTTTTAAATACTCCCCATCCAATGAGGGTGCATTCGGGGACCTGAGTCCACATGAGTGGAGCAGCATTGAGCAGAGAGGCAGTGAGTGTAGCGGAGTGTCACTGAGTGTAGCGGAATGACATTGAATGGAGAGGCATGAAGGTTTGTGGAGTAGCATTGATTGGAGTGTCGTGGAGTGGAGCTGAGTTAAGTAAAGTGGTGTTGATTGGAGTGTTGTGGAATGGAGCTGAGTTAAGTGAAGTGGTGTTGATTGGAGTGTTGTGGAGCTGAGTTAAGTGGAGTGGTGTTGAGTGGAGTTGCGTGAAATGAGTGGGTAAATCCATCATTCTTTTGCTCACCATGCCTCCCCAGTTTAGACCTGGCCATATGCAAATCAGTCTTGACCCTGTGCCTCATGGGAACAGTCCAGCCCGAACTGCCATTGGAATCAAGCTATCCTGGCTGAAGAGGGGTGAAGCCCCGAAACCGGTCCTAGGATGCTTGTTTCCGGTCCAGGGAGGACCTGGCTTGGCAGTTCGGGCTGTACTGTTTCCATGAGGCACAGGGTCAAGACTGATTTGCATATGGCCAGGTCTAAACTGGGGTGGCATGGTGAGCAAAAGAATGATGGATTTAACCCAGATCTCTTGACTGGGGGTGATTGTTTTGATTTGTTCTGCATTCCGTCCATCAATTGTATGTCTTTTGCTTATGTTACAATTAAAGCTGCTAGTCGTCAAAACCGAATTATTAGTGCAGAAACCTCTTTCTTGGCTCATGCTCAAAGACTTCTAACAACTGTATTTAACACCTTCTTTTGCATGCTTCGGTCTGCTATTCTCCATTGCTCTGTCTCCTTTTCCATCTTCCATATCATCACCGGTAGTTAATTCTGCTTGTAGTAGTGCTTTTAAGATGGTTGGCTCGTCCAGTAACATCACTACATATGTTCATCCGGTTCTCTTTCTCTTTCCAGGATTGCAGTGACGACCCCCCAGGCTTCATGATGCAGAAGGTCCCGATAATCCTTGCGAAGCCTCCGGCTGAGAGGGTAAAAGTGATGCAAAAGCAGCTTTCTGTAGCTTTTAATCAGGGGTGGTGATAGGGGAGTTTGTGTGTGTTTGTCTTTCTGCCTTTTCAATCATTGCACTTCATAATGACCGACTGAGGTCCGAGTACATCTCTTATGTATTTTATTCATGATATTTGTGTTGCATGAACCGTGCCACATGGTAATGGAGAGCTTTACATGCACCTGAAATACAGAATTCAGATAGTAACCGGAAGAGTTATGATAAGAACATGCATTGTTGGCCATAGGAAGTAACTGTTAGCAGAGAACAGGTGTAACATGTTGAATTCCTGCTATTATAAGGACTCTAGGTGTTAGTCATGTAGGTATATTCTGAAAAGGTGTGTTTTTTTTTAATGTCCTCCCTGGAATGATTAACGTGGACAGTGGTCCTTGTAACAATTAATGCAAGTTAAATAAATATAGAATGCATTCAAATCTATATTTAAACTATCCAGCCGGATAGGTAATTAATCCGATTTATTCAGAATTAGCAAAGCGCGAATTTAACCAAAGTGGGGTACAATCCTGTACCAACAAACATAAAAGTGAGGTAATGGGTAACATTAGGACACTGGAAACAAAAACATTTAAGGCAAACCAAAACAAAAAAGCTTGTTGTAATAATAAAGCATAAAACAAGCATGATAGTGAACAAAAACGTGGCACTTAGTATGAGCAGATTTAGTAAGTGTACACGTAGTTAACAAAGGTCGACGACGTTTCGATCCCGTTTACAGAAATAGAGGGATCATCATCAGGACTGACAATATTGCCTTGGGCCCAGATAGAAACGTAGGGTTCCGTGGTAGTGGCCCTAGTGAGGGACCTTCGATAAGGCCCTCAGTGATAAAGCCGTGTGGGAGGATGCGGCAAGGGAGGTTCAACACAATGGTCCCAAATAGCGTTGTGGGAAAGGGAAGGGTCCGTAGTTTCAGCCCCAGTAATTTAAGCGACTGCCGTATAACGGGACCTTGGATAAGGTCCTCAGTCACGGAACCGTGTGGGTGGGTACAGCAAGGGAGGTTCAACCCAGTTATATAGGCAGTGCGGGTTCAAACTGATAGTTGTGAACCGAAACCTAAAGGACGGTGAATTCACGGGGTAAGTTTGATGATCCGTCCCAAGCAGGAGCTCAATGACTCACTGGAGAGTCATTGAGCTCCTGCTTGGGACCGTCCTTTAGGTTTCGGTTCACAACTATCAGTTTGAACCCGCACTGCCTATATAACTGGGTTGAACCTCCCTTGCCGTACCCACCCACACGGTTCCGTGACTGAGGACCTTATCCAAGGTCCCGTTATACGGCAGTCGCTTAAATTACTGGGGCTGAAACTACGGACCCTTCCCTTTCCCACAACGCTATTTGGGACCATTGTGTTGAACCTCCCTTGCCGCATCCTCCCACACGGCTTTATCACTGAGGGCCTTATCGAAGGTCCCTCACTAGGGCCACTACCACGGAACCCTACGTTTCTATCTGGGCCCAAGGCAATATTGTCAGTCCTGATGATGATCCCTCTATTTCTGTAAACGGGATCGAAACGTTGTCGACCTTTGTTAACTACGTGTACACTTACTAAATCTGCTCATACTAAGTGCCACGTTTTTGTTCACTATCATGCTTGTTTCATGCTTTATTATTACAACAAGCTTTTTTGTTTTGGTTTGCCTTAAATGTTTTTGTTTCCAGTGTCCTAATGTTACCCATTACCTCACTTTTATGTTTGTTGGTACAGGATTGTACCCCACTTTGGTTAAATTCGTGCTTTGCGAATTCTGAATAAATCGGATTATTTCCCTATCCGGCTGGATAGTTTAAATATAGATTTGATTGCATTCTATATTTATTTAACTTGCATTAATTGTTACAAGGACCACTGTCCACGTTAATAATTGATACCCAAGGTCCTTGTGTACTTAATTGGGTCCCCTTGTTTTTTGTTTAAATACTCCCTGGAATCATGGCAGTTTTGTAGTGCGTATGACTGTCTAGTGATTGATTCCAGATTCTTTGTGCATGGCTCGAAATTGCCTGGTCCATGATTCTATTTACTTATTCATGTATTTATTTTTTATTCCAGCAATAAAAAATATGTGCCTCTAGTGTAGTGGGCTTCCATCTTTTCTATACTATGCTTATCTCACCAATTTGTTGAATTAAGACCCTTGCTTTCCCTCACACAATTGTGTTCTTGGTAGAGGCTACTTGTCCCTTGAAGACGCATGTTTGGGAGCATTCAACCTGCCCAGAACCACTGGTCACATGTGTAGGATATTTATATAGCACAACTTAGCAGAAAACTGTCAGAGCGCTGTACAGGGTAAAAGGCATGCATTAAGTCAACAAGTGATTAAGAAAGGTAGCTGGGTTATGGACGGTTAATGCATTGTGATGTGGTGTTCAACACTTCCCTAAATTGGTTCAACTCTTTCCTAAATTAGAGCAGCGTTGGGGCTGTCCTAATGGATATGGGGCTATTGTTCCAGATCCTGGATGCGTAGATGGAAATATTACGTCTTGTTTTTTCTTTTTTCACTTCATAGTCTGCAGTCTGATGGTGTCCTGAATGCGGATGTGCCGAGAACCACCAGTGATGATCTTGTCTGCAAAATAAACTGGGGAAGTGCTAGTTGTAATGGCTTTGTAAATAATGCAGCTGGTTTTGAGGATGGTGTGGGCCGGCAAGGTGAGCCAATAGAGTTCCATCAGAATGGGGACAATGTGATCAGGTCCTGGATCAATCAATCAGTCAGTCAATCAAGCATTTGTAGAGCGCACTACATACCCATGAGGGTCTCAAGGCGATGGGAGGTTGGGCGGGCGCTACTGATCGAACCACCAAGTCTTGAGTAGGCTCCTGAAGGTCAGCAGGTCTTGGGTCTGTCGTAGGCACAGTGGGAGGGTGTTCCAGGTCTTGGCGGCGAGGTGGGAGAAGCATCTCCCGCCGGTGGTTGTTCTTCGGATGCGCAGGGCGGTGGCGAGTGCGAGGTCGGTGGAGCGGAGCTGGCGGTTGGGGATGTAGAAGGAAAGTCGTCTGTTGAGGTAGGCTGGGCCGGTCTTGTGGAGTGCCTTGTGTGCGTGGATGAGGAGGTTGAAGGATATCCTCTTGTTGACGGGCAGTCAGTGCAGGTTTCTCAGGTGGGGGTGATGTGGCCATGGCGTGGTACGTCGAGGATCAGTTGTGCCGAGGCGTTTTGGCTGCGTTGCAGTCGTTTGATGAGCTTGGTCGGGGCTCCCGCGCAGAGGGCGTTTCCGTAGTAGAGTCTGATGCTGACGAGGGCCTGGGTGACAGTTCTTCTTGTATATGTCGGGATCCACCTGTAGATCTTGCGGAGCATGCGGAGGGTGTTGAAGCAGCAGCAGGAGGAGGAGACTGCGTTGACTTGCTTGGTCATGGAGAGCGTTGAGTCGAGGATGATTCCCAGGTTGCGTTCGTGGTTGCCCCCAGTGCCGTCGGCCACCAGGAGTCGTCCCAGGCTGAAGGGTTGGAGCCGAGGATGAGGACCTCCGTTTTGTCCGTGTCCAGCTTCAGTCGGCTGATCTTCATCCAGTCGGCGATGGCCTTCATTCCTTCGTGGAGGTTGGCTTTGGCGGTGATGGGGTCCTTGGTGAGGGAGAGGATCAGTTGAGTGTCGTCGGCGTAGGAGATTATGTTAAGGTCGTGCTGTCGGACGACGTCTGCGAGCGGGGCCATGTAAATGTTGAACAGTGTCGGGCTGAGGAAAGATCCCTGGGGTACGCCGCAGATGATCTCGGAGGCTTCGGATCGGAATGGGGAGAGGCGGACGCTCTGGGTTCTGCCGGAGAGGAAGGAGGTGGTCCATTCCAGAGCTTTGTCTCGGATCTCTACGGCGTGGAGGCGTGCGCGTAGTGTGCGTTGGCAGACAGTGTTGAAGGCGGCGGAGAGGTCCAGGAGGATGAGGGCTGCGGTCTCACCGTTGTCCAGCAGGGTCCTGATGTCGTCGGTGGCGGCGATGAGGGCGGTCTCGGTGCTGTAGTTGCTGCGGAACCCTGACTGGGAAGGGTCCAGGATTCTGTTTTCTTTGTGGTATCGGGTTAGCTGTCTGTTGACGATCTTCTCGATGACCTTGGCCGGGAATGGGAGCAGAGAGATGGGCCCGAAGTTCTTGAGGTCTCTAGAGTCTGCCTTGGGTTTTTTGATTAGGACGTTGATCTCAGCATGTTTCCAGCTCTCTGGGAAGGTCGCAGTCACGAGGGAGAGATGGATTACGTTGCGCAGGTGGGGTGCGATGGAGCTGCTGGCTTTGTTGAAGATGTGGTGCGGGAATGGGTCTGACGGGGAGCCGGAGTGGTTTGTGCTCATGGTCTTGATGGTGTCATCGATGCTCACGCTGGCCCAGGCTAGCAGGAGGTCGTGGTCGATGGTGTGCGGAGAGTCTCTTGTGTTGCTGTCTGTTGGGGCTGTCTGGGTGTTGAAGCTGTCGTGGATGTCTGCTATCTTGCGGTGGAAAAAAGTGGCGATGGATGAGAACTGTTGCCTGCTCTGGTAGCTTGGTGGTCTAATTTGTCCACTGTAGGGGCCTGTGTTTGACCTTGTAGTCACAGGTTCAAATCCCGGCAGGTTCACTCAGCCTTCCATCCTTCTGAGGTCAATAAAATGAGTACTATTTAGTTGGGTAACGATAAACATCTGTTATTCAGCTCCAAGATACCCTTGGGTGAACGTCCCCTTTACAAATACACATTTTGTTATGCTTCAGCGTGTTGGATGTCCCCAAGGGTGTCAGTGTGGAGTCTGGAAAACCATGGAGAGGGTGCCATTCAGATAGTGTCGTTACTTGGGGCCTGGCTTACCTGATCAGCGCTGTTATGAAGAACCACAGGATGAGGGCAGGGTCAAAAGGGTCAGTTGAGAGGAGTTGGTGTCAAATACCTTGTGATCAAGTAAAGAGTGAAAGGATGCAGAAAGTGGCGGGCAGGTTGTGAATAAAAGTTTAAGTAATAAGCGTTAGAGGTAGAATCATTGACAGAATCAGAGACAGGATGAGTGAAAGTAAAGATTGGGAGTAGTCAAATGTTACAGAGAAATAGAAACAAGGGAGAAGGAATGAAGGAATGCTGAGTAATGTGTAGATTGTTATAGGATAAAGTGATTGTGAGATAGTGACTGAGTAGAACACAGTGAAAGGGATATAGGAAAATGAAGAAAATAAGAGACTGAGAACCTCTACCCCAGCAGACTTGAAGTGTTTAATCTCTCCTCGGCCATGATCAGACATGTCTACTGTTGCTGTCAACAAACCAGCCGGGAGAGCTAAGGCTCTGTTCCCTGTAGCCTCCCCTTCACTGCTGAGTCTGAATTCTCCACTTTAATAATAAATTTCCTCATAATAAAGTCTCAAAACCCCCCTGCACCCCCTCATGCCCCAATCAACTCCTTTTATCCTTTAAATGGATCATCCCAAATGTTTATCAGCTATGATAATGCCCACCTCATAATCTTTGTTTTCCTACATGGAGACAGCAAAAGGTTCTGTTTGGATCTCCATGGGTTTTTACCTGCCATTGCACCATAAGTGTAAGGCATACACACCTTCTATTAAGGACCAAGTCTGCTGTCACTCTAATTGGGGAAATCTCCTGCTGCCGTATCCACTTGCCAGCCATAGCTGCAACCCAGGACCTATTCTAGGTAGGCGCCAGTTATGCTGATACTCGTCACATCATATTGAAAGGGTCTCCACATTGCTGGAACTCAGCATCTCCAAGTCGGTGATCTCACCCTTTCGGCGTATCCTCTGACTGTCAGTGCCCACGGCTCGGACACTCTTCTGCACAGCCATGTTGCTTTTAGCAGCTGGCTCCCAGCAGTCAGCTCCCAGCTTCTGTTATATCACAGCACAGCAACCTCACCGGTGGCAACTTCCATCCCTCCACAGATTACCACTCCTCTACAACATTTCTTGTTAAATCTGGTAAAATGGGCCACATGATCAATAAAGTCCACCTCCTCGCTCTACCTTCCTTGAAATCTTGAGTGGCATTTGAGCTTGTTACCTTTTTCATTTTTGGCCCTGTTTCTTTTGCCGGAGCTGGTTCCCTCTTTCTACTGTGCTTTGTTTTGTGAAAACCCACAATTAAGGAAACCAACTACAGAATAAAAGTGTGAGATTTACAGATTGTTGTAATTCCAAAGCATACCTGGCAAAACAAAGGTTGGACATCCTCTCCAAATGCAGTAGGTTGCACTTCCATGCTGCAGGTTTTCTTCTCCTAACCCTGTGACCTGATCACACCATATATTGTTATATCAGTCTTTATTGTTTTTTTTATAATGTTTCATACACAACAGGCACAACAACACGATTAGCATCACATGACGAGCAGTACATTATATTGTTTACCTACCCTACTGGTGCCAGGGGCCACGAGGACTCACTGTCCCAGCAGGCAAATCTGGAAGGAGAAAATCGCGCAATAAGAAAACTGCTAAACTGTGAACCTGAGCCTATGCATTGGAGTGCGTTATGGTGCGACTATCTCTGAGCATCGACAATTTATTTTAAAAAGCTGGCAGTAAGACTCTGTACTTTGTGTATTCACATGAAATTACAGTATGGTAGTGGGTGGACCATCATGTCTATGGGTTGGGTAACCTATCCACAGTAGATGGCGCAGGTCCATGGCGTCCACATTGCTCCTCAGAGCATCTTGACAGTGGAACTCGTCTTGCAGATCCCTGAATGCGCAGCCAAATGAACTCCTCTCTATCCCCATTCTGTGGCCACATCCCAGTTTGAAAACTTCTGCTTTAGTGTCCTTTCTGTGGTACACAGTTAGTTGTTCAAATATGCAGGCAGACCTACTGTAAGTGTAAGAAATTAGGATTTTGATTGATGGACAGATAAAACCCTTCCCAAGCAACAAAAGCAATTCTTGTCAGGGTGAACCCCAAAAGTCACCAAATTAACCTGTGATTAACCCTCTGATAGCTTGGCACAAAATCAGTCCGGCTTAATGTAGAGGTAGTTTGTGTGTGCATGAATACTTAACCGATAACTAAGTTAAATATACAACACAATAGATATCCCAGGCTAATTAAGAAAATCAGAGTAAATTTTAGTAAATAAACCAAGAACATACCAACGCATATCCAATCAGGAGAACCAGAGATATGCAATTTTAAAGGTGTGAGTAAAAATAATGTAAAGATCCAGAAAACGTTAACTGTGGGTATCTGGGCTTGCTAGACCGGGGTAAAGTCACAAGTTCAGGCCGACCGGGATGGAGTGCGTTCTGGATATAGTGGCCAAGTTTGTCCTGCTCAAAAAGTAACCTTAAAATTCAGCGTGCAGCGTGAACTCACTCCATCAGAGGTCAGCAGGTCCAGCTGCAGCAGATCATCTGGGCATCCTAGAAGTTCTCGAAAAGTTTAGGGCAGGAGATTGCCAATTTTCTAAAACTGGCATTTTCAATTTTCTAAAACTGGCATTTTCAAAATTGTAATCTAAAGTCCGACTTTATCATTAAAGCGGATTTCAAATTACAGTTTATTTGAGTCCAAACATGACATTTCTACCTGTTTTCAATCAAAAGTTAGCACTAATTAATTGTAATAAGGTAACCCAATGTTATCCTATGGGAGAGGTAGGGCTCACAGTAGGGAAAATTGAATTTAAGAGTTTTTCCCTTCCAGGACTTGTAAAACTTGAAAGTACATGTCCAATGATTTTTCTTAGGTGGAGTATTTAGCAGCAATCATTTTTTGCAGGTTTGGCTGCAGTTGTATTTTTGTCATTCTTTGATCTAAGTGAATGAAATGCCTAATGTGCATGTGTCTCAAGCCTTTTTTTCCCTTTAACTTGAGGGGTGGTTTCTCTGGTAGGGAGGTGGAGAGACTCCGTTTTTTCCCTAAACAAGTTTTTGCTTGATCCAATTTTAGGGAGACTATCATCCAACATTCAGTAAATGGCAATGCACCCTTGATCTCTTTGACCTGCCGCTCTGTGTAATTATTGTTCTGCTGGATACAATTCTCACACTCTCCAGTAGGTGGTGTCGTGCAGTTCCGTGTCTGATCTGGTCTGTCCTGCCCTGGAAGTGACGCCAGGGCCACAATCAGGGGTGTGGAAATAAAAAATTTAAATAATCTGAAAATGTTACAGAAATCTTGCTGTAAATATCTGCTTGCCTTACCTTCTCCATAAATCACTAAGCTAGGTCTGCACAGAGATGGTATGTTGCACAGCAAACAGTGCAACATACCATGCAGGGTATATTTCAAATGCCAGTACAATTATGCAGTGAATGGTGATGCACCCTAATATGCAAATGTTGTTCTGGCTAGTTATGCAGTATGTGTGAAGATGTGTCATTGTGCACTGCGCCCACTCTAATGACAAATTTAGATCTCCCCTGGACCAAGGAATGTACCGTCACTTTCCCAGGGAGAGAATATCAGTTCCAAACTTATGGAATATAACATATACACAGCACTTCCTAAGGTGGGCAAACTTTCAACACTCCCCCAAAGGCAAGGCAAGAAAACAATATATACACAGACATTGCACATCACTTGCCAGGATTAGACCAACTTCCTATAACACAATTACCTGCTAGAAGGGAATTCACCCATCCTTCTACAACAGAATACTTGGCGAAGAAGAGTCCACACCTCCTGCTACAAGGAAAAGACGAATTGGTATATCTGGGATGTATTTATTAGTAAATAGCACCACACAGTAAGCCAAATGCACCTAACATAGCAGACTCTAACAGATCAATAGTATGATTGAAACACAATCAATGCAAATATATTTATATGTAGAAATATATATGTATGGATATAAGAATCAGAAATAAGAAGGAAAGGAGAGAATCAGTAAAGAATCAAGAGACAGTTAGTAGCAGAGACACCTCACCTAATGCTCCATCATTTCCCCCCACTTTGATCAAGGGGAGTCCATTGCTTGAACCGGGCGAAAGCTCAGAGATGACACCACTTTTCCGTGACAACACGTCTGCTCGACGGATGAACTTCCACCAGGCCAGTGTAGACTCCCCTTTTTAATACACATTCAAAGACAGCGAAGCTTCTAGCAAGCTCCGCCCCTAGTTCTCATGAGAGCCCGTACCAGCTTGCTCCAAGGTCACAGCAATGGTTGATCAGGCCCTTGCTATGGCTACGAGTCAAACCATGTACATTCCTCTGATAAGAACCAGTTCTCTCTAGTCCGAAAAATGCGAAAAACAGGAGAGAGAACTTGCCCTCCTCTTCGTGCAGGCACAGAAAATGGCTTCAGCATGAAAATGGAGTTAGTTAAGCCATGCACACAAAGGCCCAAAGCAAGATGGAATCAGAAAAGCAAGGATGACATAAAACCATGTCAAAGGAGCACCTATAATTCTCATCCACACAACTTACAAGCACCACTGTGCACACAGAAAAGTTTGAAGCAAGGTAAAGTAAAAAGGCAGAATGACATTAGACCACGTCAAAGCCAATAGGTCAAAGTCATAATTCACCTAACCCAAATAACATTATACACTTAATCCCTCAGTATATAACATTGAGCACATGTGTGCACCACCACCCACAACACTGCACCTCAACATCCCATACCTTCTATTCTTGGAAAGACTATTCCACTAAAATGCAGAAGAAAAGCAGGCATATGCAAACCCATCCTACATTAAGGCTAAGGTAACATAACACACTTAAGTCAGTACAAAATGGTGGTGGTTGAGGGTCATCATAGGGTGTCAGACCGCAAAAGTGGCTCATTCACCACACCCACTTAGCAGCCAGTGTGCCGGTAACAGATTTTCATATGTAGAGAAATAGTGCCTACAGGCAGAGTGCAGACCGGTAATTAACTACATTTCTTGCTGTGTCTTTGGGGCAGACTCTGTCGGAATATGAACCCGTAGGACAGAAGGGTTTTCTCCTTCCTAGGGCCAACTTCTAGCTCTCCAGCTTCAAAAATACTTGCGAGATTTTCTGATAAATGTGTGGATGGGAATAACTGCACTTCTAGGCAGAGCTTATAAGCTGTTCATGGGACAGCAGAATCACGTAGCAGAGGTACTGTGGTTCACTGAGACGCTATCCTCAATTCTTACAAGGGTTTCTATTGTTTAAATGAGGAATTTAAATAAATGTTTCCTTTTACAATGCTGGGCAGGTGCAACGTGGTTATATTCTGATTTATGCAAGGCGACATCGCACATTCTTCTCCCACACAAGGTTGATATACAAAACTGGCAGTGGAAGTAAAAGGTTTTTGTGCACAGTTCAGGTGTAGTAATGGTAGCAGCAGTGTACGCTTCACTGACTTGGAGATGCAACTCTTCAATAGATGTACAAGTTTGTCTCACTCAGAATAAAAGGTATGTAGTACATTTACCGCACACTCACACAGCAGCAAAGCAAGCTTCATTCTCACAGCAAAGGGAAGGAACAGTCCATCTAGAAGTGGAGGGATGAGGATCATTTAGATGGAGGGGTGGTGAGTCACTAAAAAGACTCGGCATTCCATGTCACACCTGCAAGAATGCCTGGGCTCAGTCACAGTAGAGTTGGAAACACCTTCCTGGCCTGATGGGTAGTCAGAGGCTAGATTTATTTATTTATTTATTTATTTAGGAGCTTATAAAGCGCACTAATACCCGAGGGTGTCCTGGCGCTGTCATGCTGAGCATCCCTAGAGAACGAGGGTCTAATCCCTGAACAGCCAAGTCTTCAGCCCCCTCCTAAAAGACATAAGTTCCTCCTCTCTCCTAAGATGTGCTGGAAGGCAATTCCATGCGGAGGCCGCGCCAAAGGAAAACATCTTTCCACCCCAGCTAGCCTTTTTTATCCTGGGAACAACCACAAGGTTGTTCTCAGCAGAGCGCAGTGCCCTCCCTGGCACATACCGCCTAAAACAATCCCTCATGAACTCTGGGCCAGTGCCTTTCAAGGCCTTGAAAACCGTACAAATGGCCTTAAATTGAGAGCGTCTGTGAATCGGAAGCCAATGGAGTTTCCTTATTCCTTCTCGAACTGAAACATACTTAGGAGCACCAGTCAATAGTCTCGCTGCCGCGTTTTGAACCACCTGCAGTCTGTCCAGATGTTTTTTTTTCAGATTAAGGTACAAACTATTGCAGTAGTCGTGTAACGCCCTGAACGTCTCAGGATCGTTTAACAGACACGATAATGAGGACGCAACCACTTGTGAAGGGTTAGTTATTTTAATGAAGGCAAAAATAATACAAAGAATAAACAAAGGTTATAGCCACTGGAATCCTCCAGGCTAAGTACGTTACCAGCCCACAGCACGGATGGTCCTAACCGTCCTCTGCATATACGCCGATCCCGGCGTATGCCAACAGAGGGCAGAAATGAAATGGCTGACAATGCCAATCGGTAGGCTGTGAGGGGCACGAAGAGTGTTGGGGAGAATCGAGGAGTCAGGGAAACACCCAGCCGGGGTCTCTACCTGAGGGAGCAGCCGCTCAACCTCTTCCTCAGACTGCACCGGGACGCGGAGTCACCTCCTGGTGATGCGTCACCGATACCCCAATCAAAAGCAAGAAGACTGAACCGAGAGCAGCCGCTCGATCGATCCTGTGGACTTCCGAGTCTGTAACGCGGCAAACACCTCCTGGTGTGCGTTACAGCTGGCAGTCCCTGTATCTCTGGTCGGGCTGGGAGTTACGACTCCAACCAGCAAAAGCGCCACTGCGCTTTGACTCAGCCGAGTCAAAAAGCGAAGCTCAATGGTTAACCGGTAGAGCTTCCGGGTCCTTCACAGGTGACGATGGGGCAAGACACGGCCCAGGGAGTAACGACTCGACCTACCTCCGTTCTTGCCTTACTGGAGCACCACTCCGGAACACTGCTCTTCACTAAGCAGGTACGTCGGTGTAAACACAATATCCGACAGCGTTGTACCTCCCGGTTCCTCCCTTTATAGGGCGTGTTTTCCTTGAGTTATGTAACAGCTCTCCTGTTTACATAAGGGCGTGTTTTCCTTGAGTTATGTAACAGCTCTCCTGTTTACATAAGGGCGTGTTTTCCTTGAGTTATGTAACAGCTCTCCTGTTTACATAACCTCTCAACCGCTAAGCATCCTGGGAGATGTAGTCCGTTTTCGCTGGTTACCGTTTTCCTCCCCTCGCATGACAGGAATTCTTGACAAGTCGAGGCGCGACAGGATCAAAGCTGAGACTGCTAACCGGAAACCATCCTTGGGCAGGAATGTTTTTACCTTCCTTAGTATCCTGATGATGTGAAAGCATGAAGAAACCACTCCGCTGACCTGACCTACAAAGTCCAATTTCTGGTCCATAATGACACCCAGATTCCTAGCTTTTGGGGTAGGCACTGGCTGCTTCCCTAGGGTCTCGGGCCACATGGCTGGCGACCAGGTATTTGGATTATTTCCAAATATCATGACCTCAGTCTTGCCGGCATTCAGTTTGAGGCAATTTGCGGCCATCCAGTTTGCGATATCTTTAAGACAATCATGACACCTAGTTGTCATATCCACTTTAGACTCTCTTTGTATCGATAGCACGATTTGCGTGTCATCTGCGTACGAAGTAAGTTGGAGGCCATGGGATCTAATCAAGGCTCCCAACGGACTAATGTAAATGTTAAAAAGAGTGGGGCTCAGGGAAGACCCTTGCGGAACCCCGCAAGGGAGGGCAAATGGTTTGGACACCT
Organism: Triturus cristatus; assembly: GCF_964204655.1. Lineage (NCBI taxonomy): Eukaryota > Metazoa > Chordata > Amphibia > Caudata > Salamandridae > Triturus > Triturus cristatus. The sequence goes on along the minus strand of NC_140590.1, from coordinate 103,727,304 downwards.
CGGCACCCAGCTCCACGGTTTGGGTTCTATCAGCCAAAAAAGACTTCAGGAGGCTCCCGGCCATGCCTTCCACTCCAGACTTGGCCAACCGGTCCAACAACACACCATGATGCACCGTGTCGAATGCCGCCGACAGGTCCAGCAGAATCAGGACTGCCTCACCCCTCTGATCCACCGCCTCTCTCCCCTCCTCCGTCGCCTTAATCAGGGCCAGTTCCGTGCTATGTCCTGCACGAAACCCGAATTGTGTGGAATCCAGGATGATGAATTTAATTTATTTATGCTTCAGTTACTGGGATTTCTGAATCCAGTATTAGGTTTTCAGTTGAACAAGCACCCTCCATTATTCGATGTCATTTTCTGTTTGTCATTGTGGTCCGTGATGATCACCAAACCACTTCTGCAGCCTCACCACTAGTATTTCCCTGAAGAACCAGAAATGGCTATAGGAAGAAGGGAGCAGGGGGTACCCCAAAACCACACGTAGAGCAGGGACCAACGCACTGCGAATGCCAGCATGTCGCAGGCCCCTCTCTCCCTGCTTCCTAGCTCTAGCCATAAGAGGTCTCAAAGTTCTTCATGGACACAAGACCCCATCATTTATAGTGCTTTTGATACCTTAGCAATGAAGATCGACCTACAGCTCCTCTCAACACGAACCTCCCCACTACTTCAGACAAATGCAGTAGAAACACAAACCATGCACTGACAGCAAATAAAGTAATCCCCGTATTAATAACAGGAACATAAAGCAATGTATGCAGCATCTAATGCTGAGGGCTGCAGACACAAACACCCTCCAGTAGTCGCCGCCACCCTTCATTCCGGTTCAAATGTAAATTACAATTACACACACACGCGCTCCTGGTTCTTCACTCAGGGGCTCGTCTTTATCCAGCTTTGGTTTAGGGGTAAGTTGCTAAAAAAAGATCCCTAGCAGTTTCGGAACCGGTTAGGTCTTGATAGCTGCCAGACACACCCTCAGAGTGAAAGTTTATTGTTGAAAGGTATCTTAACCTTGGGTGGTTTAGGGTATTGAACCTCCGGTCCTGTGCACCACAATTTGTTGGATATTTTCCCAAGAACTAGATGGGTGCAATCCTAGTTGCCTCAATCCCCGCGAGTTCCTCACACTCGCAGAGTGAGCCTTATGCCCGAGTACAACTGCAGCCAGATCATGTCTCTCATATCCAGGCAAAGGCAGAGAAAAAAGACATTAGTAATGTTGGAGCACCATGCTAGCGTGCGGGGGGACCAGGCAATGACACTTCTGGTGGCAGCGGGGGAGCTGTTTTTCTTGTTCGTGCGCCCTCTATTCCCGTTCCTTTAGGTGCTCTGTTCTGCATCTTGAAAGGATAAGTGATGGGATGTGCCAGGTACTTCGACCTACAGCAGGTACCCTCGCAGGCTTTGCTGTCTAACTAGTATGTGCTCTTCTCTCACGCATCACAGAATGGCTCTTAACATCCCACCGCCAGCCCAGCTCTTTATCGGCTACTGCACTCCAATGCCGAAAGGAATCGGGGTCCGAGCACAGCATTTCTTTTCAGAGAAAGAGAAAGTCATTAGCAACTGACGGAAAGGTCCATGCACACGTGCGCATCAACTGCATGTTTGTTTTATTCGGTGCAGAAGCAATGGGGCTGAAGGGCCAGTACTCGGCTGCAGCACTAAATACATACAGCGCCTGCGCCTCTGCACTTGCGTTCCAGTACCTGCCAGTGTCTCAGGCACTCGTTTATCAGAGGCAGGCAGTTTAAGTGAACCTGCAATGCATGGCCTGGCTGCTTCAGCCGCCATATCCGAGAGACAGCTGGGAAGTGTAGGCCCTCTGAAAACTGGCCTTCATGCCGGCAGCACACCATGGAGCTTGTCACGTGTCCTTTATGACCATGCAGCGCTGTATGGGGTGCTGGGGGGGGGGGGGGTTATCTCTGTGCACAGGACCACACTGAGTGGAATAAGGGGCTGAGAAGACAAGAAAGGACAGGACCCTACATATTACAGTGTGGACGACACCGAAGCAAATTGCAAAAGGCAGAGTGCGAAATGACAGTAATGAAGGCCTCTCTCGTCCCCCACCCCCTCTCAGACTCTTACCAGTGAATGCTGGAAGGGCGTTGGAGGGAAGCGATGTTTTCCTGCTCCTTCATGCGCAACCTTTCTGCTGTATTGACATTCCCTGTATTTCATGGCCTTTGGGAAATGCACGGGCATTTTTCTTTTTTCTGCGTAGTACCCTCAAGCTCACCCCCAGGCTGATTTTACGGATAGTAACCAATGTTTTACTTGGTGGTGGGCTCAGGGTTCTCAGAACCAGTCGCAGCTAAGAGTGCAGGAGTAGTTTTCTGGCCAATCACAGGCCATCACACATTTGGTATATTGATTGTATTTATTTTAGAGATCCTGATTGGCTGTTAGCATGAGAGTCCTGTAGCTAGATAAATGTTCACTTTAATTTAAAGCCTACTTGTCTAATGGACAAAAAAAGAAAGTAAAACTTCTTCCCCTTTAAGGAATTCTCCATGTCTTGGGCGTCGGGCAATAGAAATCCCACATCCCTGACAATATAACTGCTATCTGTGCACATCAACATCTGTTTCTTTCTTTCTGTGTGGATATGACGTTCGCTCCATTGATTTCTTTTTTGTCACTTGACAGAGTATTTGCCTTTAAAATGTTCCCAGTGTCCAAGGGACATGTGTCCTCTACTAAAACGATAGGGTTCAAATCCAATAAATATTGCCACAAAACAAATATCAGTGACACGCCTGCATGATGTCTTCTCTGGTGTCTGGCATATCCGCATGACTCTTAAGTTGTACAACAAAGTCACTCAAATGATTCAGTAGGCCATCTGGGACCGCAAGGCCACCAAAGGAAGGCTCAGAAGGCTTGATCCCAATTGAAGTTGAGGGCACAGCTGAGTTCTCAGTCCCAAGGCCACTCCAGAGAGAGGTCTTCATTCCAGTCCAGATCTTTGGGTAAATTAAAGTGGAAAAAACACAAGACTTCCAAACACAGTACCCCTTGTTCCTGCCATTCTCGTCAGACGTCGTGTTGTCATTCGCTTACCACCAGATCTCGGTCGTCCACCATGAAACAGACTGCCGACTAGTCCCAATCCAGCCTGAGTTCCTAGGGCCATCAGCAATGCCACAGGAAATTCAAGCCATCAAAGAGGCCGTATTCCACATTTTTGGTACCCTTCAGGCCCCATAGATTGGAGGGGGTCTCCAGTTGAGTTACTCTAGGTGGATCTGCTCCTGGTGCAGATTGAGCTTCTTGACCACACTTCGAGACCAACGCCTTCAACTCCTTCCCCTGTGCTGAATACCACTCCAGTTCTTTGTGCTCTGCTGCCGACACCGTAGGGCAAACCCGTAGTCCTTTCGGAATCGGAAGCAAATCCGCTGCGTCCTTCATAGAAGTCACACCCAACTTCACCTCTCCCTCAGCTGCGTTCTGATACTTGTGACACCACTTCCTCCCCGTAGATTCTCAGACACTGAGCCATATGATGATGCTGATGACGAATCTCAAGCATAGAGTGCCGAAAATAATTTTCTGGACCGCCAGGAGGCCAATGGCTTTGACACCTCTCCAAGTGCTGGACTAAATTCCTTTCCAGGCTCCTCTATTGAGGAATTTGCCACTTTTATTCTCAAACAGGGGGGACTAATGGGCTTTTGAGAGGAGGTCCAGCATACGGGCCCGAATAACCGTTAAGAGAATAAGGAGTATGCAGTTCCTCAGAATAGAGGGAGAGTGAAAATGTAAGGAAGGGACCGTGTGAAAGAGGAAAGGGGATTCCTCTAGTCGGAACTAGGGTCCTCACACACCAAGCAAGCTAGGTGTCATGCTTCATCATATGGACCTGCTCCTCGTCGGGTCGGCGCTGCAATACCCGACGGGCACCCTTAAAGGGGCTCTTTTGCGGAGATCTTCTGTTCCTGGCCGTATGGTGTAGTGCGTGTGAGGGGTCTAGTGGTGTAGATGTGAATGCGTGTAGGTGATTAAAACAAGTTGGATAATCCAAAAATAGAACTTTATTGGGAATGGCTATCCACTTGATTAAAAAACAAAACAAAAGCAGAATGGCAGCTAGCTGACGTGAGGGTTCAGCTTAGCTATGCTCTTCTGTGATGGTCAACATGTTTCATGCCTTGCGGTCCTAGTGATCCTTGGCAATTCTTCAGGACCTATTAAACTGTCAACTATCTACACACTGTGGAAAGTACAATAGGTACCTGCCACATGTATTATGGAAAACGGTCTTGCCATATGTCAAAGGGGACCTATTGGGGTGTGTATCCCTGCTTCTGTCCGTATTCGTTGCGCCACCGGGACACCAAGATTCTGGTGTCGTTTTAGGTGCTGCCGGGATGGACCGTGAACCTACCCAGGCGCCTCTCGAACCCTTTCCTCTTTCACACGGTCCCTTCCTTACATTTTCACTCTCCCTCTATTCTGAGGAACTGCATACTCCTTATTTGCCGCTTTTGCCATGGTAATTGGAAAGATGGCAAAAATTCTTGATCTCCAGCTTACCTCAGTGGATGTTAAAACACATTTACTGACTGACGTTCTGCAGCCAGGAAAGACCTCTTAAGGACCACTGCTTCCATTCAATGACACCCTCACAGACCCCATCTTGGGAACCTGGGCAAAGCCAGGACCTATCCCCCATCAATGAACAAATAGCCCAACGGCAGAGACTCACTCCGGGGCACCCAACTGTTCCTCCTGCGGCACCCAACACCAGAGAGCTTCGTTGTTGAGGCTTCCATCAGTTGACAAAATCCAAATGCGTTTCTAACCACCCTGCCATGCAGAGTTGAAACATGGAAGCATTCGGCAAACTAATGTTGTCGTCTGCCAGCATTCTCTTCCTATCTGTCAGTTAGAGTTGCCTCCTGGCTTATTACTCGCACGCATTGTGGCACATGGCGAGTGTTATCTTGCCTACAGCCCCAGTCTTTCTTCGTTCCAGCCACCAACAGATAATTCAGGATAGTCAAGACTCCGTGAAGTATGTGATCTGGTCTAGCCTGGACACTACTGACTGCCTGCGTAGGGTACTTGATACCAGGGTAGTGCTTCTGCATCATGCCAGGATAAGATTGACAGGGCGCCCTGGTGATTTCCAACAGTCCCTCATAGCGATGCCATTTGCTGGCATCCTTCTCTTTGGAGGCAGACTCTACATGAGTGCACTTTAGTGAAAGCAAAGCAACAGGTTTCTCGTTTGGCCTTCCATTGTCTACAGCAGTTTTCCCAACCAAATCACCCCTTTTGAGGCGGCTTCATAAAAGGAATGCAGCAGAGGCCACAACAAACTTTGCCTCTGCAGCAATATACCACCCAGTCCTTTCGAGGTTGGGATTCTGTTGACATCATCGAGGCCCCAAGGGGCAACAAACTATCCTGTCCCCTGCCATCTCTGTTACTGGTGCTACTGCAAACCTCTTTAGTTTACCCACAGTGGCTCACTGTTGCCCAGTTAGAGGTCAGATATATTTTTACCTTCACAGATGTCAGTATTATATCAGACCGATGATTGGTTCAAATTGTCCATTGCCCTCCCCTTCCTGTCCACCCCTACAGACATGCCACCTGCACCATAATAGCTCCCAGATGACCACTTGTCCATTCTCTGGCAAGAATTTCACTCCCTTGGGGAAGGGAGTCCTAGAGAGGGTACCAGCATCCGAGGTCAGAACTGGCTGCTACTTTCTGGTGAAGAAGGAAAGAGGACTCTGTTCTATTCTAGACCTCCGGCCTTGAACCTTTTCCTCAAGGAAATTCATTATGCTTATTTTAGCCCAAGTTCTGTGATCCAGATGACTGGATGATTGCATTGGATTTGCTGGATGCCTATTTCCATATCCTTGTCCTGCAATCCCACAGATGCTTCCTGTGGCTGTTCCTGTTGTTTCTGTTTGTTCTCTGTGCTCCCTTTTGGCTTACCAATGACCCTCTGGTGTTCATGAAAGTGATGGTAGTGGTTGCTGTTCCTCTTAGAAGGTTAGGACTACCATTCTACCCACACTGTCATGACTGGTTGCTAAAGACGGGCTTGCCTCACACTGGTGAACAACCTCCAAATGACTGCCGAGCTTCCTGACATTTAACATCAACGTGCCAAAGTCACACTTGACTACTTCACAGAGGCTTTCTTTCCTACGATCCATCCTGGTTGTGGGCTGTTTTGAGCCTTTCCCCTGCCTCAACAAGCCTAGGATATTTGGGCTAGGATCCTGATGTTTTAATCCATGACCTTGGTTTCAATGAGAACGGCTCTGATGTCTTTCTGCCTTTTGGCTAGTGGACCACACCAGGTAGCACATGCAGGCTCCGCAGGGGGGTCTGAAGTCCCAGTGGGCTCGGCACCACGGGAACCTCTCAGATTTCCATCCCGGTGTCAGAGTAAACTGCAAAAGATCTGCAGTGGCTGTTGCTGGACTACAGTTAGACTGACGGCATGCCCCTCTCCCCCTACCCCACCCAGAACTAATGGTCATGACTGATGTATAATTGCTGGGTTGAGGAGGCCATGTAGAAGACGTTGAGATCAGAGGACTTTGGCCTGCTGCGGAAACCCGACTGCACAACAACTTGTTGGCGGGCGATTCGCTTGGCACCAAAGGCTTTATTCTCATCCATCAAGGGGGAATGGATGCAGGTTCTTACAGACAACACCACCGCCTTGTGCTACTGTAACTAGCTGGTTAGGGTTATGGATCCTGTGCGAAGATGCTCTGAGCCTTTGGAACTGGCTGAGTCATTAGGACATCCTCCTGATCGTACACCTGGCAGGACCTTTAGATGTCAGGACAGACCAATTTAGCCAACGTTTCCTAGTGGATCACAAATAGCAGCTGCACTCTGAGGTGGCATGGGCCATGATCTACCAATGGGGGGAAACCCTGTCTCGAGCTTTTCGTCACTTCCGATAACGTCCTTTTGCATGTTGGAGTTTCCAAGGCACCTCTCCCTCGGAAATGCCTTTTGGTTGTACGGGAGCTCACAACTTCTGTACGCCTTCCTGCCTCTACCTCCTCTGCCAAAAGTTCTGAAGAAGATCAGGAACTAACGGGCCCAAGTTATCCTTGCAGCACCGAATTGGTCAAATGAGTGTTGTACCCAGAGTGTGTGGCCATGAGTATCTGTCCTCCAATCCGACTGCCTCTTGGAGAGCATCTTCTGTCATAGTAGCAGGGCAAGGACATGGAACTGAGCCTGCACAACTTAAACATCCAAGCTTGGAAATTGAATGGAGACAGCTAGGTCTTGCTGTGGTGACAGTTAAAGGTTATTTGTTGGCCTTCTCTGCTTTTCTTACTATTGCCTGATTAGATATCTTTTTGAAATTACCTGTTGTAATGCTTTTCTTGGAAGGGCTTATTCACATGTTTCTTCCTCAACCTTGTGATGCCCCACAGGGATCTGAATTTGGTTCGAATATGCACCCCATACGAAGTGATGAAGAGTTGTTCTTTGAGGCTACTAACACTGAAGACCGTATTCCTCATAGCGATCTCCCCTGAGTGAGCTGCACACACTTTTTGTCCAACAACTGTATACCATCTTCTTCCCGGACAAGTTAGTGCTACGGACTTAAATGGTGATCCTTTCTAAAAGTTCTCAAGTACTTCCACATCAGGTAATCTATCACCCTGCTGGTGTTCTTTGACCCTCCTCATCTATCCAAGGAGAAGGAGGGAGGGACGTTAAGCTAATTCATTGATCTCATCAAGTTCTGAAGTGAGTGCCATGTATGTCAACGTTCATCCTAGCATGAGTTAGTAGGTGGGAAGAAATCCTAGGAACGCCCTAACCAATGCGGTAAACGTTTACAAGGGCAAACCTACTTACTTAGGACGTTTTCAAGATTGCACAAGTCTTTGGCTACACTAAATGGATGGTGGTGTGATAGTGAAGTGTACTATGCTAATACTCGTATCCTCCAAGATTTAACATTAAAATCTATTTTTAGCATTCACTCTTCGCCCAATAAACCCAAAGACAGAAGTCTGGTAGAACAAAGCAGGATTGTACTACTGAATATTGAAGGACGTGACCCGATTAGGGGCACCCGGATCACTTGTGACCACCTCTCAGCCTTCCATGCAAATGAAGAGTCGGTCAGACAGTAGAGAACACAAACCAAGTATATATTTATTCAGATACACTCGAGTGGAGCTCCGTCTGCCCAGTCGCTTAGGGGTGCCGCAGAGAGGATTGACTTCAGCAAACATAACAATACATTAGGTACATTTCATAACCAAGGAAGACCCACACATAATGGAATTTTCCAAGCAGGTGCAGCTAACACAAAGAAGTACAGTAGGATGGGTTACGATTCTGAGGTCGGGCACACAGTATCTCCTACCCAAGGTCATGCTGTCCATGCCTGCAGCTAGACTGGGGGGAGAAGACCTCTATCTAGTGGGAAAGTATACGCTAATAAGAACAGTGTATTCATTAGCAGAGCAAGGCCTAACCTTGGAGAAATTAAACTTTCCACAGCCTGCTTCTCGAGGAGGGAATGTGCAGTTAAGGGCTTGATTAAAAATGGCGGCTAAACATAAAATGATGCCGCAAATGCTAACTTACATGGAACAATGCACAAAAAAAATAGAAAAACATATTCATTTCATCAATATTTAGAAAAGTAATATTGTGATACCTTAATCTAGTGGACGAAATATCCAAAGGTAAGTGCATATAGAGCAATCGTAGATTTATTATCCTTGACTCCACATCTATGTACCTTAACGATATACATCTGTGTATTTATATGTCTGTGTATTTATGTATGTATGTATGTACGTACGTGTGTGTGTGTGTGTGTGTGTGTGTGTGTGTGTGTGTGTATGTATGTATGTATGTGTATATATATCAGGTATTTAAATCGTTACTCTACAACTTGGCAAAAATTAGTGAGAATTTTTCCCCCTTTTTTTTAGCCAACCACATATTTATGTTTTAGCAATGTTTTAAAAATTTTTTTTTTTTTTTTTTAAAGAATTGCCTTTTAAAAAAACTGCTATTTTACGCATGAAACATTGTTTTTTATTTAAACCCATGGCTTTAACACTATATGTCTTAGAGTATACCTGAACATACAATCACCCATGCTACATAACTATGACGGGGTGCAAGATCTTTTCTTTCTATGCGACTCCTTGCACATTTTTAAGGCACTTGTCACTTTAAGAGCAGTAAAAAGCAAATAAAGCGGCAAAGAGTAAACAAATGCTGAAAAAAGAGGTATATGAAAAAAGGGGTATATAAACTAACCAGGTTTTGTAGAGCGTGTCATGTGATTAAGACCCTCCAGGGTCGAAACGCGTCATGCTGCTTTGTTTGGTGGAACTGAATAATCTTTAAACCTGCACCGAACTGAAGTCCGTGCTCCTGTTTTCCATTCTCTACGAAAGCGAGTGAAGATTGGAGTCTTGTGGATATATATATATATATATATTGAGTGGAGCCGAGTATTTTGTCTATCTTCATGAATCTATACAAGCACTGGCACTTTAAAAAGCGAGACACACTGTTGAGCGTTGTGTTGTTATCAAGGCCGCTTGTACGGCCGAAAAGCGTAATGGCAGAAGACTGAAGAATAAAATAATTGTTGCACAATTGGAGGTCTGCACTCGTCTTTTCTTCCTAACAAATTGGATGTATCACAAGGTGAAGTGAGAGAGATATATATATATATATATATATATATATATATATATATATATATATATATATATTCACTGGAAAAACCATAGGTTTCACACATGTTATAGTTAGCGGAAATTTTACTGATAAAAAACCAATGAAATTCCCCCGTTATAGTTAGTGCAGGCAACTATAACTCACGCGACCGCAATCCTCTGCTGATGCTAATACTGTATTTAGACACTTTTTTGCCCATGTCTTCTTCCATACATTTTTAGCTATACATATATTACAAATATTTTTTTTTCATAAAGACACATGTCATCAGCAGAAGATTGCGGTCGCGTGAGTTATAGTTGCCTGCACTAACTATAACGGGGGAATTTCATTGGTTTTTTATCAGTAAAATTTCCGCTAACTATAACATGTGTGAAACCTATGGTTTTTTCAGTGAATTTGTACGGTTTTTTAAATGCTAAGTTACTTTACGCCATTCGTGGCGTGCGCGCCCACTTTACGCAGTTAGTGCCGTGCACGCACGGTGGGCACGCGGTGCGCTACGCGCACCGCGTGCCCACGTTACGCTAGATGGGCCATGTACGCACGATGTGCTTCGCGCACCGTGCGCACATGGAGGACATATGATGCACTTCGTTTTGAAAGGTAATATTTTAATTTTTCATAAAAATCATAAGCCATGCACAAATGGTGCCCTTCGGGCACCATTTGCACACGGGGTGGAGAGAGTGTGGATAATTTTTTTTTTAATTATTTTTTTTAAAAATATTTTAGTATATCTACGTAGTAATAAGCCATGCGCAATTGGTGCCCTTCGGGCACCAATTGCTCACGGGGTGGGGAGAGTGTGGATAGTTTTTTTTTTTTTAAATAATTTTTTACCGTACGCGTACGGTAAGCGTAATCGGCGAAATTAGCGAAAAAATAAATATTCCGTTTTTGCCCTTGGGGGATCTTTGGGGACTCCCTCACCATAGCTATGTGTGTGGGAGCTGTCTAAACAGCCCCTTTACATGTTTTTGTGCTTTATATTTTCAACATCTCTCTCAGTGCGAGAGAGAAAATGGCGGCCGCCGCTTCCTGGTTTCGGTCGAATCGAATGTTTACTAAGATCAAAGAGCCAATCAGAATCGCGCTCGCGCACGCCACCGTACGCGTACGGTAAGCGTACCGTAAGCGCACCGTAAGCTGGCTCAGATATATATATTGATTTAAAGACTATTTTCTCAGAATCTACTGAACAGATTTACACCAAACCTACAAAAGGCACTTCCTTGACCTGAGGACTACCTCTCTGCCAAATTTCTAGTAATTCTGTTCAGCCGTTCGGGCTGTAGCCCTGTCTAAAGGTCCTATGAAAAAATGCATGGGAAAAACGCGTTTTGGGACCCCCCTTTTATCTCAGCCCCCGCTTGACGAATCCCCCCGAGACTTTCAGGGAAGGAGCGGAGCGTAGCGCCCCACCTATTTTGAAAAATTCGCGAGGATTCGTCGACCGGCGCCAAAGTTATTCAAAATAGAATGTTGCGGATTTCCTATGGAAACGTGGTCCTAACTATAACTACCTACTGGCGACCGCCAGTAGGTTATATATATCTATATCTATATATATATATATATCCATGTTTGCCCTGCATTGAGGACGCACTCCGCTGCAGATGATACAAAAATCCTTTATTGAAGAACTGGCATTTCATCCTGATCTTTAACTCTGCCTGACGCGTTTCGGGGTTCCAAACCCCTTATTCATAGGCTCGCATAAAATTCACAGTCAAACAGCTTCCCCGCATGCTCACTAATTTATGCACGTGGGTGTGCCTCTCAGGTGAGTTCCATTTCACATTGCATGCCGGAATTTGTAGTTCACTTGCGTGCCGATTCAACCCTTCAGTGGGTCCTGTGTAATTAAAATGCCATCTCATGAATCCTTTTTGAAAAACCCTCCAGTGGACCTCAGGAATAAAACGGCCAGTTTACATTTTCTTCTCTGCTGCGCCGCTTGTGATTAGAATATTTCAAAACCCAGCAGCCTTGCATAACGTTTTCAAGTGGTGCAGTCCTCTACGGCTGGACCTGCCGTAAATAATGTAACCATGTTGTTTGCCCTGCATTGAGGACGCACTCCGCTGCAGATGATACAAAAATCCTTTATTGAAGAACTGGCATTTCATCCTGATCTTTAACTCTGCCTGACGCGTTTCGGGGTTCCAAACCCCTTATTCATAGGCTCGCATAAAATTCACAGTCCAACAGCTTCCCTGCATGCTCACTAATTTATGCACGTGGGTGTGCCTCTCAGGTGAGTTCCATTTCACATTGCATGCCGGAATTTGTAGTTCACTTACGTGCCGATTCAACCCTTCAGTGGGTCCTGTGTAATTAAAATGCCATCTCATGAATCATTTTTGAAAAACCGGCGGCGCAGCAGAGAATGAAATACAAACCTGGTTGTTTTAATTCCTGAGGCCCACTGGAGGGCTTTTGAACAAATGATTAATGAATTCGCATTGGAATTACACAGAACCCACTGGAGGGTTTGAATCGTCATGATAATGAACTACAAGTTCCGGCATGCAATTAAAAATGAACTCACCTGAGGCACACCAGACGTGCATAAATTTGTAAACATGCATAAGGGGTTGGGACCCCGAAACGCGTCAGGCAAAGGAAGTGATCAGGATTAAATGGCGGTTTTGCAATAAAGGATTTGTAAAATCATCTGCTGCGGAGTGCGTCCTCATTGCAGGGCAAAAACTTGGGAACATATATATATATATATATATATATATATATATCATAGGTTTCATGCACGTTCTAGTTGGGAATTGGCATTTAAAAAACCTTTGAAATTCACTGAAAAAAAACATAGGTTTCAGGCACGTTATAGTTAGGAATTAGCATTTAAAAAACCTTAGAAATTCACTGAAGAAACCATAGGTTTCAGGGGCGTTGTAGTTAGCTGGACATTTTCCTCGTACAAAACCCTAGAAATTCAACTGTTATAGTTAGTTCAGCTAACTATATCTCGCGCCCCCGCAATGCACTGCTGATGACGTCACATATTACATCACTCATGACATGGTCAGTGACATCACTGATGACATCACTGATGACATCACTGATGACGTCATCCATGTGATAAATTAGTACATCTTCTCACACCCTAATATAACCTTTGATACACCGACTCAAAATTTCAGACTGCCATTTTAACAACCATAGATACTCCAATACCAATAACTACAAACCCACTCATTCACTTTTAGGTCTACATACATGTCCACTCACTCACCTGTACAGTCACTCATACTTACAGTCACTCTGTGCATTTATATACCTATATAGACACTCACACACCGCCAATCATTCATTGAGGTACTGACACATCTAGTCAGTCATGCAAATAATTAATCACAGTCCGATTTACTCACCTATACAGTTAAACACACTCAAGTTCACTTACTCCTAAAAATACTAACAAATTCTGTGTCTTCCTGCAGAAACATAAACAGCACATGACACATATATCATTGCACTATGGCGCATACAGCCACTCCCAAAATCACACACTCTCACATATAGATAGTTATATACTCCTACACACATATACACTGCGTTTCACATATGTAGTTACTGACACATGTACAACTGAGATATACATTCAATCACTAACACACCCATACGTACACTCACCCAACCATACAGTCCATCACAGATGCACTCTTAAAACCATGCACCCACTGAATCACCCACTCACACAACTAGTCACAGAGTCACACACACCTTACCCACACAAACACTCAGGCACCCATACAGATACTCAGACAACCAATCAATAACCCATATAGACACTCCTATAGCTATTCACAAAACCATGCAGCCACTTCTACACCAACACACAGACACATGCAGACATTCACACAGTTTAGTCACTAGTCTGCAGTAAGATACATTTAATGACTCACTTATAGAGTCAGTTACACACCTAGAAAATCATCCATTCACACATTTGTACACCCACTTATTCTTCAACAGGCCTTTCCCTATATATATTAAACATAATAAAACTGTTCAGAAACACATACTCAATGGATGATGTCATGAGTGAGATCATCAGTGATGTCATTTGAGATGTCATCAGTGATGTCACTGACCATGTCATGAGTGATGTAATATGTGACATCAGCAGTGCATTGCGGGGGCGCGAGTTATAGTTGGCTGAACTAACTATAACAGGGGAATTGCTAGGGTTTTGTACGAGGGAAATGTCCAGTTAACTATAACGCCCTTGAAACCTATGGTTTTTCAGTGAATTTCTAAGGTTTTTTAAATGCTAATACCTATCTATAACTTATCTCTAAAGATATCCTGAAAAGCATTCTTTTTTAAAAGTAGGGTGCACATTAGTTTTGTGGAAAAGCATCTTTGTGATTGGTTAAGAAAAAGCACTTTCAACGTGGAGTACATATCAGGATAAAATTTGCTCAGCTCAACCACACCTGCTACTTGCATTTGGAAGGCACTGTTCGAACTTAAAACAATCGTCAACTTTTAACCTGCACGTGTCATTAAATATTCAAGAAAATGTTACAAAAAAATATTGTTAAGTTTTAAAAAATTGATGAACTTTTAACCTGCACGTGTTGTAGAATGTTCTAGAAAGTGTGTTGATAGAATACGTTGCACTTCTGACTTCTATGTGTTGTTGAATATTAAAAAAAGGGTTCATATTGAAAATTAAAAAGAAACCAATTGAGAAGTTTTGAAACCTAAAAGAATCAAGGAACTATTCTAATTTATTCTTTACATGTATTTATGTATGCAGCAACAAAATTATAGACACAACAGCACAAGGAAGAGGAAGAGGAAGAAGCAGGGAGTGGGGGGAGTGGGGAGATGGGCAGAATGGCACACATGCACAATTAAGTACAACACACATATAGACTAACAATGGCCAAAATGAAACACACCAACAAGCAGCACAAGTCACACAACTCGCCAACATCACACCACTGAGCGAGCATCGAAGTGAAAACCACGCTGCAGTCATACAGGATGTGTACAAAGGCCAGTCGTTGGTGTTGTGGGATGTCTGCGACCGTGGTCATCATGAATGAGATGCCCAGCATGTGGCACATGGTCGAGTTCACTGTGTGTTATGTTGCCAAACGGCTGCTCCTCCCTCCCACGAGCCCCCACACTTTTGTACGGTGTGCTGTTGTATCTCATGCACTCGTACGGCACACCATTGTAATGCCTATTTGCGCATGTCCTTCTACATTCAAACTACAACATCACAGTGCCGTTTGGAGGTGGTGCATGCCACTTTACAACATCGACTGCTGCGGCTCTTGTAGCAGGCCACACCAGAACACAGACACACACTTACCGCACTTCCTGTACACGGACATGTCCGAGACACCCCGTTCCCCTTGCCGGATAGGCACACCCCTGCACTGACCTGTGAACCCCAGACCAGCACACGCCAGTTGTGCATGCAGCAGGCTCACTGCCAACGCTGAGGTGACCGCACACTGTGATGTTGCAGGGCTCGTGCCTATCATGCTAAGACAATGACCACAGGGACACACTTACTAAGATGTGGGTTTGGGGGGCATTGGCGGTCCTGGAGTTGTTGAGATGAGTCTTCTGGCCCTCATGGGTATCCCTGTATCATGCTCATTGACTCTATGGCACCTGTGGGTGTTCTGGTGTGGCTCTTGGCTGTGTTCCCTTTCATGGTGTAGGTAGTTGTTCTGCTTAACACCAGCAGAAAGCAGGTGTAAAATCCCTGGTGCTAACGTGTCTTATCGCCGGAATTTGTTTCGCATTGCAATTGGTGTGAAAGATGTGATGTGATTTTTTTTCGTGTGCAGAACAATATACGAACTGAGCAGTGTATCTCGTCAAGATCCAGCACCTGACGCACTATTCCCAATCAATATAAATACAATGAGATTTCTTAATAGAGTTTGTGTGTACACTGTAAGTGCAGCCAATACCTCAGTGCAATTCAATACAGGATTTTAGTATTTAGAATAAATTGGAAAGGTGCACCTTGTGTCTTTTTTCACGGGAACGGCTACTCTCCATTTCATTATCAGCACTGTAACGGAAGTAAAGTTGAGATAAATCTAACACACTATTCAGAAGTTGGTGCAAACTACAGATATCACCAGTATTCCAGCGATGAGTGTCCCAAAATTTAACACCATGGTGGACTCCATCAAATAACAGTAATAAGAACAAGAAAGAGTCACATAGCAGTTAAGTGAACAACCAAAAACGTTATTAATTTTTTTTTCAAACTTTAGTTTTTATAATAAATATATAAACGATAAACTATTTTCAAACTTAATTTTTTTATTAATATATATGAACAATAAACTAATAAACAAAATGTAACAACAATAATACAAAACAACAAGGCGGAACACTCCTGTGGGGACCATGGATGTCGACGACAGACCTGGAAAATAAGAAAGATTGTTAAAAAAAACAACATGGTATTCTCAACAAAATACCACAAGAAACAAATCCCAAATATATAAAATGCATACAGCTAACAAAATTATATAAGTTTAACTTACAAAAACTGTAAATGCTGCCACTTTAAAATATTTACCGAATCTGAGGAAATTTTTTTGCAGAAGGCACCACGCCCACAACGTTTTTCTTTAGTGGTGAGGAAATTTTTTACTTTTCCCAAGGGGCAAACAAAGACCAATGCCACCTTCGTCACTCGCAAGATTTGCCAAAGAGTTCTGTTACGAGGAGCTCCTAACAAAAAATACTCGTGCGGCACAGCAAGTATGATGAAACACCTAAGGACCCTTCATCCAAACAATCTTGCACGAGAAGAGTGCAAACGGATGAGAAACACTCCTGTTCTGTATCTGTAAAAAAGAATCACAAATAAATGTACATTAATAACTTTCAAATTTATACTATTCCATTACTGTACAAACACATTTTATATAAAAACTGACTAAGAAACTATAACCCTGAACCACAAGTGTGACGATCGTTAAAACACTACATGCATAGTGCATACTACTTTGAAGCAGTTCATGCCCTAAAGCCTACCTCACTAAACGACTACATGCTAACTGACTAAATGATTACAGTACTATAAGGAGACACACTGGGTGAGTGACAGGGTGTTTGCTAGAAGAGTATGAATACTAACTAGGGAATAGAAGGTGTGAAACACAACTGTGTAGGTGATTAGAGGACTGCATCCATACTGCATAGGCATTTAAAGCAGTCCAAATGCTAAGGCCTGGCTCACTGCATGACTACTTGGGTACTGACTGAATGATTAGAGTACAGCAAGGAGAGTGCCTAGGTGAATTTATAAGTGCTAGGCTTTTTGCACAGGGAATGGATTAGTACTTGGTACTGAATGGGTCACTAGAGGAGTGCAAAGGCAGTGACAAGTGCTGGACTGTATGGATACTGACTAGGAAATTGAAAGTGTGAAAGACAAGTGTCTAGGTGGTTAGAAGACTGCATGCATAGTGCATAGGGGTTTGAAGCAGTCCATGTGCTAAGGCCTGGCTCAGTGTATGAATACTTAGGCACTGACTGAATGATTAGAGTACTGCAAAGATAGTATCTTGGTGAATTTATAAGTGTATGGGTTTAAGCACAGTGAATGGATTAGTACATGGTGCTGAATGGGTCACTAGAGGACTGCAAAGGAAGTGGCAGGGTATTTCCTGGAAGTGTATGGATACTGACTAGGGAATTGAAGGTGTGAAAGACAATTGTGTAGGTGGTTAGAGGACTGCATGCATAGTGGATAAGGGTTTGAAGGAGTCCATATACTAAGGCCTGGGTCACTGGATGAGTACTTGGGTACTGACTGAATGATTAGAGTACTGCAAGGAGAGTGCCTGGGTGAATTTATTAGGGTTTGGCGCAGTGAATGGATTAGTACATGATGCTGAATGGGTCACTAGAGGAGTGCAACGGCAGTGACAGGGTGTTTGCTGGAAGTGAACGGATACTGACTGGAGAATTTAAGGTGTGAAAGACAAGTGTGTAGGTGGTTAGAGGACTGCATGCATAGTGGATAGGGGTTCGAAGAAGTCCATGTGCTAAGACCTGGCTCAGTGCATGAATACTTAGGCAGCGACTGAATCATAAGAGTACTGGAAAGAGAGTGTCTTGGTGAATTTATAAGTGTTTGGGTTTTGGCACAGTGAATGGATTAGTACATGCTGTTGAATGGGTCTCTAGAGGACTGCAAAGGAAGTGACAGGATGTTTCCTGGAAGTGTATGGATACTGACTAGGGAATTGAAGGTGTAAAAGACAAGTGTATAGTATGTTAGAACACTACATGCATACTGCATAGACATTTGAAGCAATCTATTTGGTACTTAGAAACTGACTAAATAATCAGACTACTTCTAGGACAGTGCTTAGGTAAAACTTTTAAATTTTCAGTTCTGCCACAGTGAACAGAATAGTACATGGTACTGCACCTTAGTGTCAAACCCTGACTCATTTTATCAATGCATAAGCAAAGACTAGCTTCTAATGCTACTAAAACTTGACAACATGACATGTTTTAAGACAGTTATCTGTCAGCAAATACACGATGTTATCAAACACTTCTCTCACAGTGGTTCCCAAATGCACACAGACTCAGTGTGATTCTAGACAAACAACACTATCCCTAGCAGATTACCAAAACTCATTCACTACAGTGGAAGTGGTAATGGAACTGCACACAATCTACATATTTTACGACTGCACTTTAGTGTCAATGCCTGACTCATTTAATCAATGCATAAGCAATGACTAGCTTCTAATGCTACTAAAACTTGACAACATGACAGGTTTTAAAATAGTTATCTGTCCGCAAATACACGATGTTACCAAATGCTTCTATCACAATCCTTACCCAAATGCACACAGATTCACAGTGTGATTTTAGACAAGCAACACTATCCCTAGGAGTTTACCAAAACTCATTCACTACAGTGCAAGTGGTAAGGGAACTGCACACAATCTACATATTTCACGACTGCAATTTACTGTCAATGCCGGACTCATTTAATGAAAGCATAAGCCAGAACTGTCTTGTAATGCTACTAAAACTTGACAACATGACATGTTTTAAAACAGTTATCTGTCAGCAAATACACAATGTTACCAAACGCTTCTCACAGTGGTTCCCAAATGCACACAGACTCACAGTGTGATTCTAGACAAACAACACTATCCCTAACAGATTACCAAAACTCATTCACTACAGTGGAAGTGGTAAGGGAACTGCACACAATCTACATATTTCACGACTGCACTTTAGTGTCAATGCCTGACTCATTTAATCAACGCATAAGCAATGACTGGATTCCTAATGCTACTAAAACTTGACAACATGACCGGTTTTAAAACCATTATCTGTCAGCAAATACACAATGTTACCAAATGCTTCTCTCACAGTGGTTCCCAAATGCACACAGACTCACTGTGTGATTCTAGACAAACAACACTATCCCTTGCACTATACCAAAACACATTTCTTCATCTAGAAGTAGTACTACATTTTAGTATAGAAACTTAACATAACTCATTTCACAAATTCATAAACAATGACTGGTTTCTAATTCTACCAAAATATAAAAACAGCACAGTTATCTGTCTACAAACACATGAAAAACACAAAGGCTTATCACAGAATGGTTTCTACATGCACACACATTGTAGAGAAAAAATGTACTACCTACACTTTAGCAGGAGAAATACATTAGTCTGATTAAAATCAAAATAGTCTACATACATCCCCTCACAATTAAATAACTCATCTTTCAAGTTCTTTTGTAGATTAAGAAGTATATCAATCACTCACCATATTTTCTTTTACAGAATCTCTGCACTGTGCACCTCTCAGCAAAAACAAAGAATGGAAAAGTTTCCCTTTCATTTTCCACACATATACATGTAAACATCAAATCACAATCCTTCACACATAAACTCAAAAGCAAACACACATTTCTATTGGTTAAACATTTCAACCCTTTCCAACTGAAATACATTTCAACCCTTCCCCCAATCTGCCTTCTGCCTGGTACCATAGAAACAGGTCATGGAACACTGCACTGAGCTCACAGGTCACAAGTTCAGCACACAATGTTGCTAATCAAGACAGGAAGTGTGCTTGACTTTTCAACATATCAGCTTATCATATATAATGTTCCTTACAATCTGTTTTTGTTAACCAATAATAATCATACCTTTAAAAAACAGAAATATACACCCTACCTTTCAGTGTAGAAAGTAGTCATACAACCAATGATTTCTTGTCTTTTTTCCCAAAACATTGCCGTGGATCCGCGCACCCAACGTGTGAGAATCCGTGCACCCAACGTGTTAGGATGCGCGCACCGTGCGCGTATTTAGCTGTTTTTAAAAAAAAATTTAAAGGGGGCCCCAGGGGGTCCTTCTAGGACCCCCTAAGCACCTCTAGAGGGTCAGAGTATTTCCACTCTGCCCCCTTTATATGTTTTACACACTTATTCCCCTTGCTTCTTCAGCCTCGCTTCTACTGTGGCAGAAAATGGCCGCCAACAGTTCCTGGTTTCGAATGCAGAGAGACACTCGACAGCCAATTAGCATTCAGTCCGCGATCTGGAGGCTGCGCACTCGGTTCGGGAAGCGTGCGCTTACGGTGCAGGTAGGGTCCGCGGATCCTCCCCGGCCCTAGATATCACTAACTTTTTTACCCTAATTTTCTCAGGAACTACTGAACAGATTCACACCATTTATGCAAAAGGCACGAGTCTGAACTGAGGACTACCTCTTTGCCAAATTTGGTGTCATTCCGTTCAGCGGTTCGGGCTGTAGCTGCGACAACAGATCCTATGGGAAATTGCATGGGGAAAACGTGTTTTGGGACCACCCTTTTTTCTCGGACCCCGCTTGACGAATCACCACAAAACTTTCAGGGTAGGAGCGGAGCGGAGCTGGCCAAAAGTTTGGAAAATTTCGCAAAGATTCGTCAATCGGCGCCAAACTTATTGGGAATAGAATGTTTCGGATTTCCTATGGAAAATAGGTCCTAACTATAACTATCTACTGGCGACCGCCAGTAGATAATATATGTTTTCACCTAAATATAACGTCACTTTAACCTGTGGTGTGTATATATATATTTTCCACTCCCAAAAAACCACAGGTTAAAGTGACGTTATATTTAGGTGAAAACTTCAGTTCCAACGTAAGATTTAAAACCAAAGAGCGGATATTCTGCAGTTATAGGTATTAGTGCTTACTATAACTTGCTTCCCCGCCATGCACTGCTTATGACCTCACATATTACATGACTCATGACTTGTTCTATGACATCATAGATGACATCCCTGATGAAATCTCAAATGACAATCATTGATGACGTCCCTGATGGCCTCACTGATCATGTCATCCAAGCTACTTCTTTAGACAAAACACTTAAAAACTGTACAATATGTAAGGTATGAAAGTAAGTACCAAATATTACCTCTCCCACCTTTACCTCATTTTAACCTTAATTTTTTTTGGACAATTTTTACGTTTTTTTAATGTAAAGTAGTAATTTATTATGAAATGCAACACCAACCTTAAGAGTGTGAGGAGAGACTGTAAGAGTGTGAGGAGGGACTGTCTACTCCACTGACATCTATCTTTTGCTTCACAGTTAAGGGGGGTAGGGTGTGGAGAGGGACTACCTGACCCAGTGAGACTTCTCTTTTTGATGACGGGTGTGCATTTTAGGCTGTGGTAAGGACTGACATCTCTGCTAGGAGTACTCCACAGGGTGACAGGTGTGCACAGTAGGGTGTGGGGAGGGATTGGTTTCTCTGCTAAGACCCCTTCCCAGGGTAACAGCTGTGTGTAGTGGAATGTGGGTAGCTACTGGCCACTGCTCAGACCTCTCTCTCCAGGCTTTCAGGTGTGCATAGTAGGGTGTGGGGCAGGTAATGGCCTCTCGGAGAGACCTTTCTCCAGATTGATGGGTGTGCATAGTAGAATTTAGGGAGAGACTGGCCTCTCTGCTGAGACCTCTCCACAGGGTGAAGTTTGGGGAAGGAGTGGGCTCTTTGCTGAGAGTTGTCCCCAGGGTGATGGGCATGCATAGTGAAATGTAGGGAGGGACTGACCTCTCTGTTGAGACCTCTCTCCAGGGTGACAGCCATGCATAGTAGGGTGTGGGGCAAGACTGGCCTATCTACTGAGATCTGTCCTCAGGGCGATGGCCGTAGAGTGTAGGGAGGGACTGGCCTCTGTGCTGAGACTTCTCCTCAGGGTGACGGGCATGCATAGTATGGTGTGGGGAGAGACTGGCCTCTCTGCTGTGAGCTCTCCCCCAGAGTGATGAGTGTGCATAGTAGTTTGTGAGGAGGGACTGACCTCTCTGTTAAGACCTCTCCCCATGCTGACTGGTGTGCATAGTAGAGTGCGAGCAGTGACTAGCTTTTCTGCTGAGACCCCTCCCTAGGGTGTCCGGTGTACATATCAGAGTGTGGGTAGGAACTGGCCTCCCCACTAAGACCTCATCGCAAGATAACAGACGTGTGTAGTAGGAAGTGGGGATCGACTGACCTCTCCACTGAAACCGCCGTCTTGGGCGACAAGTGAGCATAGTAGGGTGTGGGGTGGAACTGACCTCTCTCTGAGACCTCTCCCCAGGGTGACAGGCATGTGTAGTATGGTATGGAAAAAGACTGGCCTCTTCGCCGAGACATCATCCCAGGGTGACGGGCATAAATAGTAGAGTGTGAGGAGGGAGACCTTCTTCGGGTGACAAATGTGCATACAGGGTGTGAGGAGGGACTGGCCTCTCCGCTGGGACCTCCTTCCAAGCTGACATGCATGCATAGCAGGTTGTAGGGAGGGAGTGGCCTCTCGCCTAAGACTGCTCCCTACAGTGACAACTGTCTGTAGTAGAGTTTTATGATGGACTGCCTACCCCTTTCTATTTCAAACTTGAGTCCCGTGTTATCGCAAAAGTTTTTAAAAAAAGAATTTACAGTTTGTTTCATCACAGTACATATGTGTAATACACCTCCTCTCAATTGCTAGGAGGACAGGATCTTTTTATCCTGCCCTCTTTCATATAGACTCTTCACGCTGACAACACCAGCACATTTTCACAGTAAACAGTAATGGCGGCCATTTTATTCCTAAACCTCCGACTGCCAGCCAATCGGAGCGCTCATTCCCTTGGGACTTGTGGGAGCCTCTTCCTGCATGGGTGAAATGGCTGACGGGGGGGAAAAAAGGGCCTTTCAACCAATCGAGTGGCTCCATTTTTAAATTTTTGTGCCAACAGGACTCTTGTGAGTCCTGTGAACCCAGTCGTCCAGTTATGCTAATATTTTCATCCTTAGTTTCTCAAAAACCACGGAATGGATTTACACCAAGTCAAAAAAAGTTCGCTTTCTGGACCAAGATCTAGCTTCCTGCCAAATTTAGTATAATTCCGTTCAGGAATTTCGCTGTAGCGTTGCTACAAAAGACTATGGAAAATGCATTGGGATTTTGCCCCCACCCCCACAATTGTTCTCCTCTCCCACTCCATAGATCACTCAAGACCTTCCATGCGCTAACTAGGCAAAAAAGAGAAAGCTTTTGGAAAATTTCTTTAAGATTCATCAAACTGTGCCAAAGATTTTAGCAAAACAAAGAAGGCCTTTCCTATGGAAACTCTGACTTAACTATAACTACCTAGTGGCAACTGCCTTTGGGTAATGTATATCTCTTCAAGGTACAGCAATGTGGAGTTAGGCATAGAAAATCTATACATATTTACCTTTGATATTTTGGTCCCCGATATTTTGTCCATATTAAGGTCCTCAATAGGTACTATTCGATATTCAGTATCCACGCTACAAAGCAGAGTTTTTGAGCAACCAGACAGTGTATGCACAAGAATTATTTTGACATCCTGTTTCCCTTACTTTCAAGTGCTCCGCAGTGTTCCTTGTATACTCCAGCAGACCTGCCAAACAGGATTTGACACTGTCACAGCGAGGCCCACTGTAATTAGGGCCTGGCTGCCTGGGAGAGGGCAAAGGAAGGGCCCTGCACAGATGGCAGTTAATATTTGCTTGTAACAAAGGAGGTCTCTTGAATTAAGTCCTGTTCCTTGGCCCAACCCCTATGGTCATCCTGTCAAGAGAAGAACACGTCTCCACACCAAGGCCTTAGTTCTCTGCTCTGAAAGCAGTTTTCACTCGCCTTCAAATGCGAGTTACTACCTGGCAGAAGTAGGAGAGCAAATGGGCCTACAGATGCTTTCGTCAGGAAAAAGTTAACTTTTTAAAAGTACCCTTTCCTTAATATTGATCAAAAATCCAACTTTACTACTGAATTGAATTTTTAATAACCATTAAAAGTTGTTTATTTTTCTAGCTGTTTCCTAAACAAAATTATCATTATTAAATATAATCATATAGCCCAGTGTTTTCCTATGGACCAGCCAGCCTTCCTACAGAGAAAATAGTGTGCAGGGATTTTACACTGAAAGAATATGTTTAAAAATGTAATTCCTACATGCCCTACTTTTAAATACCATGCACCCTCCCTTATGGGCAATAAGGTCTATATGGAGGTGACTTATACATTTTTAAATGCTGTAGCAGCCAAGCTACAAATGATAAGCCTGCAGTCATGTTTGCTCTTTCAGTGCAGTGGAGGGCACAATGGGTGCTGCGTTTCACCAGTGGCATTCAACTTGCAGGCCATGGGTACCCGGGTACCCTTGGTACCATATACTTGTGACTTACAGATAAGTTAAATATGCAATTCAGGTATATAGCATTTTAATTATTTTTAAAGGAGGAGCCCAGGCACTTGAACGCTGGTTAGCTGAGGTAAAGCTCACAAAGTTCTAAATCCAGGGAAACAAAGTCGAGGGAAAAATGTGGGGGTACACCATGCAAATGATAGTCAACTCCTACATGCCTCTCCAACAGAAAAAAGTTGATTTTGATGTCCAAGTTACTAAAGTGTTTTTTTGATTTAAGTGTTACTGCAAAATGTACATTTTTGGTCCCACCACAGAATCCCAATGTAAGAGACATTATATTATTAATTGGAACCAGTGACTACCCACCTAAAAGGAATAAATGCAGCCCTTGTTAGGGTGAACCATTAAAGTAACTCGGTTAACTTGAACTCAACCCTGTGGTAGTCATGGCATAGAGCAGACAGGCTTTTCTTAGAACAAATGTGTGTGAGTAGTACTAAAGTCAAAATGCAACACAATAAAAAAAATCCCAAAACGAATGAGAAAAATAGGGTCAAATGCAATAAACTAAACGACACCAAAAGAACAAAAACCCACTAAGTGGTACCATAGATAGGATTTTCAATTTTTTTTAAAAGTAGGAATAACACCTAGAAGCATCAAGTGGCAGTTGATAGTCAATGGTCGTGGTAGACCGAACCCTAGGTGCAGTCAGACGCTAACCGCGATGGAGCATGATTTGGATACTGTAATCATGTTCAACCTGATCTAGGATTTTCCCTTCTGACTTAAGTCTGTGTTTTTTTTAAACGTGTTTTTTTTTTGCATTTTTTCTCGACTATGAATCCGTCATAAAGGTACATAACTGCAGCCGCAGTGAACATGCAAATCAAAGCAATAAATACAGCAGAGTCTGACAGAAACTACATAAATCAGCCTGTGCGGTCATATAGGTCATATAGGGTATCACGTCAATGGTAATGACCATAAATTAACTAGGCAGGACATAAACAGCATGGAAGCCGGTGCCAGCCAGGAAACCGCATTTTTCAATCTAAGCCTGAGCATGATTGTGTCTTGTCTAACCACCGAACTGCCAGTACCCAGTAGGAATAAACATGGAGGATAATAAAAGGAGGAAAGCCTGAAACTCTACGCATCTGCCCCCTTCTTGGCAGTGGGGGGGCAACAGTGCCCTCTCCTCTTGTCTCCACAGACCCCCAATGTACGCAGATATATAACAACTCCCAGGTTGTAACATCCAATGCCATGTAAGAAAAAATGAATGAGTTATTTTTGTCAGTAACCTCAGGGTGAAGTAACAAATAAGAGCGAAGAGGCTGCCATATGTTCTTAGGCCTAGAGGTGGGGTGCAGTAATAAAGCATAGGTATCACTAGTCATATCACAGTAAATTAAGTCTCTCAACCAAGCCTTTACCACTGGGGTCGTAGCGCTGCCCCAGCTTCTGTATACCAGTCTTTTCTCAAGGAGGAGGGCAATGGTTACGAAGCGTTGTATTCCAGTGGCTAAGGGCTAGACATATCAGAACAGCGCCATCAAGGGAGAAGGGGCCAGGTCAGTCTCAATAATGGAAGTGAGGTAACTGAATACTTCTGTCCAGTAGGTCTGAATCGTCGGGCAGTGCTATGCCAAATGTTTAAAATCGGCATTATCTCTTGCACATCTGAGGCAGCTATGAGGTCTGGAAGGGTCCATCCTAGTGAGGTGTGCAGGTTGATGTAGGCCCTGTGCAGGGACTTAAAATGGAGGGGTTTATGTCTATAGTTATTGGAAACATAACGTGTCTGTTCACAACAATAAGTTAAAATCTTGTCGGTCATGGGTTGACCCTAATCTCGCGCCCATGCCGCGCGAGCCTTCCCTCCCACCGGGGGACGGAGTGTCTGCACTACTTGATACAGGTGGAAGACTAAATGTGAATTATACGCCGGAGTAATATTAAGTGAAAGTGGGAGAAACTCTCACGGTTCAGAAATAAAGGAGCCTGTTGCAGCTTGTGTAGAGACCTGTGTTCTGTGTAATAGAAACCTATACAGCGAGGATATCGCTTGACTGTCTGTCAGGCTCGCTACGGCCCGTAGTTCGGTATTCCGAAAAAGATCACCCATTGTGTGCAGCTCACACCCCAGGACAGTGCCTGCTTGGTCAGGGCCTTGCAAGCGGGAGGGATCCATGGGTTGTTGTGTAATGGCAAGTGCGGGGAGTATAGAGAGTCTGCAGGTACATATCGTTGCAATTTTTCACAAGCCATGGTGTATATTGTGCGGATTTCCGAGGGGGACCGTGGAAGTCCTCGCGGAAGGATTGTTGACAAAGAGCCCGGGCAGACCTGCGAGTACTCCGGCTTCAGGTATTGAAGCTGTGTGTCTGGGTGATACCAGAAGTATGCATACTGTGCTTGGGCAACCAAGTAATATAAATAAAAATCTGGAACCCCATATCCCCACGTTGAAAAGGCATTATCAGTGCTTGCCAGCCTATACGCTCGTGACCGCTAGCCCAGATTAGCCTGATAAGCAGGCTCCGCAGTGTATCAAATAATCTAATCGTAAGCGGGATTGGGACCGTGAGGAAAAGATATAAAAAGCGAGGCAGCACAACCATTTTTAGAATTACATCCTGCCCGTCACCGAGTGGGAGCTTTATCCATCTGTTGATTTGAGCTGACAGTCAACAGCAGGACCGTAATTGATGTGAATAACCTCTGAGAGAGAACGATGCAAAAAGACCCCTAGATAGCGAGGGGGATCATCACACCATCATAGGGGGACGTCTAGCTGTATCGGAAGGGTGGCATCGGTCAAGGGGAATATCTCTGACTTTCCCAAGTTTATTACTAGTCCGGAGAAAACACCGAACCACCTCTCTAAGGAATGGAGGGAGATTTTCACTTGGCTCCCAGACAAAGAGGAACTTGCCGTCTGCATATAGCGCAGCCAACAATGAACCTCTATGGAACCAAAGACCCCTCTGTAGGTGCCGCTCCTGCAAATGACGCATGAGATGGTCCATCGCGATGATAAATAAAAGTGGAGAGAGCGGGCATCCTTGCCTGGTACCCTGCGTTAGCATAAATTGATCAATAAGTTCTCCATTGATTCGGTTTCTGGCCACTGGCTGGGTATATAAAAGGCGCATATTATCCCGGAATCCACACGGAAAGCCCAGCTTGCCTAGTGTGGCTTGAAGAAATGGCCATTCTAAAGAATCGAATGCCTTCTCGGCGTCCAGTAATACAGCGGCGGCAGGGAGAGTTGACTCAATCTGATTAATTACTGCAAATATCGTGCGGAGGTTGACGGTTGTAGATCGGTTAGGGTCAAACTTTGTTTGAAAGGGAGATACAATCTGATCCACCAAAAGAGAGGTACGGGTGACTAGTATTTTAGCCAATATTTTGTAGTCCTGATTAAGCAGCGACAGTGGCCTGTAAGATGCACATCTGTCAGGCGATTTTCCTGGCTTAAGAAGCAGAGAAATGACAGCCTCCCGCATTGTAGGTGGCAACACACTGGCCTCCAGGGCCTCCGCGTAAACCTCGATGAGGTGAGGGATCAATATTGCTTTACAATTTTTATAAAATATACCGGTGAGCCCATCTGTGCCAGGGGCACGTGATCCATCCAGATCCTCTTTGGCTTGTTACCTCATCCGCAGATATGGGTTTGGCCAGAAATTGGTGATTACCCCCCTCTATCTATACCATTGCTACCTCCGCCAGGGATCAGTGAAGGCCGTATCATTCGGGGGGAGCAGGTTGTGTATAGGTTAAAATAATAAGAGCTGATGGCAGTGGAAATCTCAGGGCTCTGGTTAAGAATACTACTGTCATCTAACTGCAAATGTGTGATGTAGGAAGAGTGCTGGCGCGGTCTAAGGAGCCCAGCCAGGGTCCGGCCGGGCTGCTCACCCTCTCCATATATTCTAGCATGTTTATATTTACCCAAATTGTTAATCTCACGCACGGCAAGCTCCTGAAGTTCCGCTGAGCTCCAAATATCCATGTCCCTAAGGTTCCCTTCAGTTGTGTCTAGGTCCCAGCGAGTTGTGCGGAGTATTCTTGCCTGTTTGGCCATGCATACTCCTCGTATATATTCCTTGAATTCCTCACATACAATGGCATAACAGGGCACCGAGCCTACCTTTACCTGAAAATATTCAACTATGGCCTCCCTGATTTTGGTGTTAAAGACTGCATCCAATAAAGCCTCTGACGGAAATCGCCAAAGTGTGAACTGTCTCACAACGCTTTGGATTGTAAGCGTCAAAATCAGTGGGGCATGGTCCGACAAAGTTCCAGCGAGCTAATCCAGTGTTAGTGTGTGAACGAGAAAATCAGGGGAAATGTACCAGTGCTCTGTCCTGGACCGTGTGCCATCTGGTGCTGGGAGAAAAGGAGAACTCCCAGGTAGTAGGGTGTCTATGGCACCAAGCATCGGCCAGTCATTGGGCCTGCAGCAGCTCTTGAAATGCCTTTACAGAGCGTGGCTTGGTGACGTGATCAGGACCAGTGGTGTCTAGGGTGGGTTGCAGTGTCGAAATAAAATTGCCTTCCATTATTATAGAGTCGATCTGTGGACTAGTGATTTGTGCCGAGATGCCAGGAAAAAAATTTGGTGCATTGATGTTTGGGGCTTAGATATTGATCAGTAGTATACGCTGTGGTCCAATATGCCCAGCGACTAACAAATACTGTCCCTCTGGGTCTTTAACCACCTTTTGAGCCTTGAAGGGGACGACCCATGCACCAGGATACACACTTCTCTAGAAAAGGTGCTGTAGTTGGCGAAGAAACGGTCTCCCCAGGTGGATGCGAAATGGTCGGTAGAGATAGGGGCATAGTGGGTCTCCTGCAGGAAGTACATTTTCACTGCATATCTGGACAGATAGGCGAGTATCTGCCTTCCTTTACGAGGATTCAATAGGCCCCTCACATTCCAGGATATACAAGTCTGCTCTAATGCTTTACGCCTCCCCATTTGATTGCGTCATCGCTGGCATCCCAGCACATAGAAAGTGGCGCTATCCTACATCCTGGCATATGACTGAGTAGCTATACATATAATACTCTGCATGTAACCTTCAAACATTTTAACACAATAAACAATAACCCAGAACCCTTCACCCCGCACCCACATGGGATTCATCGGATACAGGTTGGGTAGTTATCCAATCACCTCAATGCAAAGAACTTGGGAGATCTCGTAGGGGGTAGGCAACGCTCAAAGGAGACCGCCATGTCTATGTTACTTAATATACTGTTATAAGCTGAATGCAGCCAGCATATAAAGGGGAGAGCAGGCATAAGGAGAAACAAAAAGACAACATGGGTAGAAGCGCAGTGGAACTGCCAGCGGCGGGACGAAAATCGCAACCAGGTGACCATAGAAGCATCAGTTATAGTAAAACGCACGGGTCTAGCACTCTGAGCCGAAGGCTCATTACTCAGCAGGGAGGGTCGAGATCAGCCTACGGTGCTTCAAAAAACCAGAGACCTTGCAGGGTGAGTCAAAGATGCGAGTCTTCCCCTCCACCTGAACACGGAGGCGGGCGGGATAAAGCATAGCATACCGTATATTTGGCACTAATAGAAGACGCTGCACCTCTTGAAATTTACGTCGTGCTTCTTGCATTAAGGGATTGAAGTCCGGATATAACAAAAGCGTCATACCCTGATGTTGGAGTTCACCCCTCTCCCTGGCCATCCGTAAGGCAGTGTCTCGATCATGGTAGTTCAACAGCCTGGCAATCAGCAATCTGGCAGGGGCACCCGGGGCTGAACGAGGGCGAGCACCCTGTGAGCCCTCTCGACCACAAACGTTTGGGAGAAGGCCACCCTGACAAACCGTTCCGCCAGTAGTTTCTCAACATAGGCCGCCATGGGGCCCGTGTTTGTGGATTCAGGTATCCCAGCTATGCAGATATTAATGTGCCGGGATCTGACCTCAAAATCCTCCGTCTTGGAGGCCGTCGTTTCCAAGAGCCGCTCAACCCGCTCAAGGCGTTTCCCCATTGTCGCCTGGGTTTTTTCCACTTCTAAGATGCGCTGCTCGGCAGTGTCGGTCCGGTTCTCGCGTTGGTTCAACCGTCCACGCATGACTTCAAGGCGTGTGTCCAGCATGTTGAATCTCACATCGAAAGCCAGTAAGACCACAGTTTGAGACCTAGATGAGGAGTAATGGTGGTTTATGGTCCGGTTGGAATAAACGAATGGAGAGGCACTGCTGGTAAACAAATACAAACTGCTTGAGTGTGATTACAAGAAGTATGTTAACAAAGATAATTTGAAACTATAATATTGCTTTTCAGCACATTCTGCAGTCTTCTAACGCCATAAGAGTAACAGTAGCTGTGACTATTCGATCACCTTTCCATTATGTTTCCACCCTTCACCATGACATATTAGATTTGGAATGAGGTGCATTGGCTGTATGGTTGTTTGTGCTTAATAACCATGGGACACTACTTATCAGGATTGGCATAGGTTTGTTTGCTATTTGAGAGGATCTGTTTGCTGTAAGAGCAGATCTGTGTTTGCTGGTCTTCGAGTTAAAGACGAGAGTTGGAGCAGTGCTTCTGACAAACCCGAGATGCATCTCTTGAGCTGTGCTTGGGTATCAGCAAAATGCATAAATGGTAATGTAACCCCCTGGTCACTGGAGAAATATTCAGCCTCACCCGAAACAAGCTTTAGATTTCCTTTCCAAGATGTCTGTTACCTGACACAAGATTCCAGGTGTTTCAATGTTCTAGTCCAAGCCCTTATTTTCATAGCTGGTATGATATTAGACCTACTTGAGTTTCTTTTACCAGAAGCCAAGGGTATTAGGCATTGACTACAGCAGCCACTCGTTTTTGTCCTGACCCCAGTCACATCCTGAAGACTTCCAGGGGCCAGTGGCTAATTGAAAAGGAACTGACAGGCGTCTGAAGAGCAGCTGCAGCAGCCTGGCTGCAGGATGGAAAGGCAACGTGGAGTGAGCATAGCCTGCTAATGCACATGTGCAATGTCACTAGGCTTTGGTCCCCTGGAGTTCAAACAAAAAAAGTGACACATCTGTGGTATATCCAGTTTAAAGTGAGACTTCCACTCAAGCACCAATAAAAGCCCCTGAAAATACATGTAAAAGGGATTGCTTTATTATTAAAATGAACAGGAGATAACTCATTAGATGTTTCAAAAGTGTGATCATTGAATGTAGTCTTGAGATGTGAACTAGTCCATCATGCATGTCAGAGAAAGCCCTGTAGGGAGAAGGATTAATCCCTAACACACATCACCGTGATGGTGCGACTATCATACTGTACTGGGCTGTACCAGGTTGTGAGTAACAGTTTCTAAAGTCAATGGCTGAAGGTGGCATCCAAAGCCCACTATGTTCATTGTACACAGTAGGTCTAGCAATTCTTGGATCAGGCTGAGTATGGCTTTACCAGACCTAAAAAATAGAACTATGCACATAAAAATCAAATCTAAATCATTTTTAATAATAATGAAGCTCAGGGAAACATTGTTCACATGTCAAGCAGGATCACAGCAGAGAGGCAAGAAAAACTACATTTGAAGAACTATGAGGTACCTGGTTAGCTTCTTGGATGAGCTGCAGTACCTTTTCCATAAGTGGATGCATTTAAGCCCTTGAATATTAGCTGGTGCGTCTATAACTACCCATAGAGCTCTCCACATCCACAGGATCTGTACTGGTTGAGGTAACACTGTTTATTTCCCCATCCAGTCAAAACAGGCCCCAGCAGCAGCGCCTCCTGCAGCGCCAATGGAGAAGCCCATCGTGCTAATGAAACCCCGTGAGGAGGGAAAGGGTCTGCCTACAGCTGAGGGCCCATCCCAGGCCCCTGCAGCTTCAGCCAAGGTGGAGAAAGAAGGACAGCGACCAACACAGCCAGTCTACCAGATCCAGAACCGGGGCATGGGCACCTCAGCACCTGGCAGCATGCTGGACCGTAAGTACCAGGCGGCCTAGACTTGAATATGTGAACATATTAATACTGCGTTGGTCCTGCATTAAGAGCTTTTCAGCTTTTGCATGTAGAACTCGCTAACCGCATCTTAGTCTCTCTCATAACTTTGCCTGTGTTTGGAACCCACTTTGTTTTCACTGTGGTCCTATGTGTGAGCCAGTATAACAAAGAGCAGGAGGTTAGAACAGGCATTAATGCCTCCAGTGTTGGGGACGCTTGAACCGAGGCCTGTGGGGCAATACCATCAGTCCACATGACCTGGAGCTTAAGGCAAGATGTACAAAGCTTTTCTCTGGTTGCAAACAGCTCAATTGGCAGAATTGGGCCAATTGCGACCAGAAAAATGCTTTTTCAAATGTACAAAATGCGATTCTGTAACTTTTTACTGAATCACAATTTGTGATTCAGTATTTGAAAGAGGTGCCTTTTGGGCATCCCCTCCAAATACCGAATCGGTATGTATGATTACTGTTTGTGCCTGAATTCTGGTTGCAAAGCAGTAATTACTTCACCACCATTTTAAAAGTTGTGGTAACCCATTTGCAAGTGGGAAGGGGTCCCTCTGAGACTCCTTTCACTTTGAGAATGTTGAAAAAATATTTTTGAAGAGTAGGCAGCGGTCCCATGGACCACTGCCTACTCTTAAAAAAAGAAACTTCAAAGTGAAATGTTTTCTTTTTAAGCACATCCTATTTTTTTTTTTAAGGGAAACAGGCTGCATAACAAAAAAGAAACAGACAAAAAAGGTTGCTTTATTAAAAAGCCACCATGGTGGCCTGCTAACCCCAGCAAGTCACCATCCCTGTGATTGCTGCTATTCCTAATGGGTCGCAAATTGTGACCTATCTCATTAATATTCATGAGGTAGGTCGATTTGCGAATGAAAGTACTTCCTATATTAGGACTACAGATGCCCTAATTGGGATTCAGAGATAATCGCAATTAGGAAATTGGTATTCTTAATGTTTGGACAGCTGGCCCTTAAAGTCAAGGCTGTAATCATAAACTCCTATTGATATAAATAGATTGCCATATTTGATGAGGTTAACAGTGAATAACAAGTTTAAAGGCCCTCTGATGATGAGATTTATTAGTGGTTAGAACGTTTAGTCCCACCCAAGTTGTGAGCACAGTCTTTGCCCCATTTCCCGCATTAAAGGGAAATAAACTGCTCAGGTTGTTTACCGCGTACTGCCGCAGTGAGATAGCAGCAGCAACAGTAAAGTGTTGCAGTGCCAAAGTGTTTAAATTAAATTCTTTAAAATATCCAACTTACTCCCTCTGTCAGAGGTTTCTTGTGTGCAGTGCCCAGAGCCTCTGGCTCATCTCAGTACAGCCCTTATTCGTGAAGGTCATGAATGCTAATGGGTTTGTAACAGTGACTGTATCCTGGAATAGCACATCTCTCTAGGTACTGTGGAGAGAGGCTGTCCTACATAAATGGTTCATTTTGGGGACATTATCCTGGGAGATACGAACTGCTGCAGTGGACAACTGTGGATGCTGCTTCAGAAATTCAGTTTGCACCAGAAGTGTTTGCCTTGAGGTGTGGATGCACATTTTAGGATCTTTTGGCGATTTAGAATATGTTTTCCCACAAACAGTCTTGTGCTGCATCCTCTGAGAGGCCATACATGCGGCTTCTACTGAAGGAAGTACCTGCCAGTCGAGTTGCTGGTCAAATATCTAGCTGACTGACGTCTGTGCCTCAGCTTTGCATTTCTTGGTGAAACTTTAGTTTTTCATTCCCTTCTTATCTGGTTTGCTCTCTTTGGCCTGTGATCTGCAGTGCAGGGTGAGACAACAGCTGTGGTATCACTGTGGAGACTGTGACCAGTATGTTCATCCTGCCACCTTCAGGCTTTCTATAGATATTTGGTAATCCTGTGTCCAACGAAAATATACCACTTTAATTGTTCTGCAGTGGTTTCAACGGTGTAATATGGTATTTTTGAAAGGACATGAGTCACTGATTGATAATGGCAGGGCATGAGGACCCTAGCAATGTGTAGTGTAAATTCTGCTGGTATTGGCTACAATGGAAATGAAGGTTGTACTATTGTAAAGTTCTACAGGATCATTCTGGCATATTTCGTTTTTGAGACCGCACATGGTAGTATCTTTTATCCAGTTCAGGATTGCCCGTCTTTGATATTGAGCACAGTTTTGGGCGACTGTATCAGCTTCCAGAGTTCGCCTCTGTGCTGGGTTTTTGAGGTTAAGGATATAGACTGACTGGAGATCAGAAAGATGGTCAACTAAAATAGTGATTGGTTTAAAGGGGAGTCCTATGAAGAGAAGCGAATGAATCTGGAATGTGTGTGCATCGAAGGAAAGCGGGCAGATGATCGATGAAATGATGACACTCACATTTTAAAGGGACAAATCCCAGCTCTAGAACTAAGCATTTTCAGTGGAAGCCTGTGTAGGATTAGTAATTGAAATGTGAGACTCGAAAGTAGGTGAATTGGGTTAAATAATGGGGGGAGCAGGTGAAGAGGTGCACCTGAAAATCTATGGTTGAGGCTATTCATAAACAATCTCTGAGGATAAGTAATGGAAGGAGAAATTAGAATTTAGAAATGCCCGAGACTGTAGAGTCTGTTTTGTTAAGAGCATGCATTAAATGGGCCACCTTGTTCTTATCTGCTGCTTAGTAGACTAAAGGCCATGAACAGCAGCAGAAATCTTGCACAGCAAAATGCCGCTTCAGGCACATGCTCATTCCCAGTGGGTGTTCATTTATGGATGAAATGAGTTCTGAGTTGGACATCTGATCTTAAAAGTAAAAATCATGTGTTGATAATGTGGATCCCTTGTTGCACTAGGTTTAGCCCAAATCACAGAGGCCCACAGCTCTTTCACATTCTTGGTGTTTCAGTACCTTGTCTTCCATGTAACTGATCTCGCACTTGCCCATGGTCCGCTCTTTAAACGGTAACAGTAGACCACTTTTGACACAGGGAGGTTTCTAAGACAGATGGAAGTCTCTCCCATCCTTTGTCCTTCTTTCTCCTTCCGGGCCCCTGACTTATTAAAGGTTCTTCCCTCTATGCCTTGCAGTCTGTCTGTAAAGGAAAGAAGTGACAGTGGATGCTGGATCGTGTCCACTCTTTAAAAGAGGTTTGTCTTTTATTCCACAGCTGTGGCTGGCCAAGCAAAGCTTCTGCCTCCCGAAAGGATGAAGCACAGCATCAAGCTAGTGGACGACCAGATGAACTGGTGCGACAGTGCCATCGAGGTACGTATCACTGCATATTGGTTCAGGTTGTAGCACTGCATGTTTTTTTTTTTTTTTTTTTTTTTTTTTTTTTGAAACCGTTTATTGCAATAATCTCAAAAAGTTACAGGTATGGGCCTACAACCATCTGGCCGGCCGCTAGAGTGACAGAAGCATATGACATACATACAGAAAAATCTCTTGGTGGTGCAAAAAGGGTAAATCAGGAGATGTCAGCAGTGCAGGCCACATAACTCCAGACCCACAATACGGTTTCCTTTTATTGAAACACAACAACACAAAAATACCACACCCGCAAGGCAACCCGCAGTCCCAAGTGACAGCACGCGCTCCTTAAGTGGGGGACCCCAACCAATCGCCAAACTCCGAAGAGGGGAATGAGAACAGATAAGGGACTGGGGAACCACGTGCCCATGGCTGGGGGAGGGGGTTGGCTAGGGGGACGGAGCTGGTGAGGCAGCCGGCAGCAGTGGCGGCTCGCAGATGTCCCCGCGATAGGCGTTCCAGGGGCCCCAGATTTTCACCCACGCCCCAGGCTTACCCCTCGCAACATACACCACCTTTTCACGAAACATACACCAATCCATGTGTTCTTTCCAGGCCGACACCGCCGGGGGCCTCTGGGATCCCCACAATTGAGCAATGTCACGCTTAGCTATCATGTATCCCAGAGTCACCCACCGCGTCTGCGGAACCGAGTAGTCAGTTGGCTCCCACACATTCAGCAAGCATCTCCTCGCTTCAGGCAACAACGCGACACGCGTAACCACTCGCAGGATCTCGTGCACACCACGCCAGAATCGCTCCACCTTGGGGCATTCCCACAGAATATGCAGGAAAGTTGCCAAAGCACCACAGCCACGCTTACACAGTCCATCCTCAGCAAAGCCCATACGTAAAAGCCTTGGCCCCGTCACGTAAACCCGGTGGAGGATCTTAAGCTGGACGAAGCGAAGGCGAGCCGGGATGGCCACCTCCTTCGGAGAGGCCACCGCGGAAATCCAGTCCTCGTCATCCAATTCCAGCCCATCGGCAACCCAGGCCTCGCGGAGGCCAGTCAGCAGGCCCGATCGGTCGTTGATCAATTTTTTATATATAAGGGAGATCGTGCTGTCTGGGACATGGCCATCCAGCACTCTGTCCTCTAGGGGGGAAGACTCCGGAATGGACGCGACATCCGGGAAGACGGAGCCCAGCGCGTGGCGGACTTGTAAGTATCGAAAGTACTCACTGCCTTGCAACTGAAACTCCGTCTGCAGCGTCTCGAAAGTTTTGAATCCCCCCCTCGTCCAGAGATCTCCCACGGTGCTGATACCGATCGTGTCCCACTTCTCGAAGCCCTTCGAGGTCCACAGGGAGCCCAACCTCGCAGACGCATAGAGCGGTGACGCCGGGGTCAAACGGTCCTTCCACCCCATAGCTGCGTTAGCCGCGTGCCATACACGCACCACGACACGCGTCGGTCCCGTCAGGCGAGGGTCCGGCGCGCCAGAATAGAGCGCTCGATTGTAGTCGCCACCGGGCAGGAGCATCTTGTCCATTTCAAATGCCGGGTTCAGGGCGGGCCCGTAAAGGCCATGATTAATCGCAGCTAGCTGGGAGGCCCAGTAATACCGTTTAATATCCGGGAGGGCGACCCCCCCATCGTACCACGGAAGCGTCAATTTAGCCAAGGCAATACGTGGCCTCCCATCCCAGAACAGGCGACGCTGCAAACTCTCCACCTCTCGGAAGTAGCGCGCCGGGACCAAGTCCATAGTGTTCTGGAGAGCGTACAGAAAGCGCGGCAACGACATCATCTTAAACAAGGCCGCTCGGCCGAGCGGCGAAAGCGGCAGACGCCGCCAACGCACCACGTCCTCCCTCAAGCGCTGGAGGGGGGGCAGCAAATTCCGCTCGTAGCGGGCCACCGGGTCCAGAGTAATATATATACCCAGGTACCGAAACCCCTGGGAAGCAATCTGGATCGGACAGTCCCGTGGTAGGACCGGAGCCTCCCCGGCAAGCACATATACACAGGATTTCCCCCAGTTGATGACGAGGCCTGAGTTGCGACCGAATGAGCGCAAAACATCGACTAGGACGATCAGTGATTTACGCGGGGAGGCGAGATATAGAAGGATATCATCAGCGTAGAGAGACACACGGTCCTCATGCTCGGGGGTCCAGCGGAGACCACGGATGGAGGGATGCCACCGCAGCCACTCCGCCAGGGGCTCCAGGGCCAGTGCAAACAGGAGCGGCGACAGGGGGCAACCCTGTCGCGTGCCCCGTCCCAGTGCGAATGGAGCCGAGACTCGTCCATTCACCACCACCTGCGCTAGTGGGCCGGAATACAACAACTTGACCCAGCCGATGAAGCCCAGTCCGAAGCCAAACTTCGCCAGCATCGCCCAGATGTATGGCCACTCGAGCGTATCAAACGCCATGGTGGCGTCCAAGGACGCCAAGATGGCCGGCTCCCGCACGAACGGGACACGCGCGAGCACCCCGTGCAAGCGTCGCAGGTTAAGGGCCGTGTTACGATGGGGTATGAAGCCGGACTGGTCTTGGTGGACCAAATCGCCCACCACGCCGACCAGCCGGTTGGCCAGCACCTTGGCGAGGATTTTGGGCTCCGCATTCAAGAGCGAGATGGGCCTATAGGATGTGACCCGCTCACGGGGTCTCCCCTCCTTGTGGATCACCACGATCGTGGCCAGACGCTGGTCCGGCGGAAGGGAACCCCGCGAGCGGGCCGCCAGGAACATCGCGCGAAGGTGGGGCGCCAGTACATCCGGTCGCAGCTTATACAGCTCGATAGGGATGCCATTGGGGCCCATGGCCTTGCCAGATGCGACCGAGCGGATAGCAAGGGCAATTTCGTCCGAGGTGGGAGGAGCGTCCAGCGAATCCCTGTCCTCCACCGAAAGGGAGGGCAGCGCGATATCCCGAAGCAGGGCATGGGAATCCTCCTCCGAGCAGGGAGAAACCGGGGAATACACCTCGCGGAAATAATCCGCGAAGCAGGAGACAATGGCGTCCGGCTCGGTGACACCCACACCATCCATCCTCTCGATCAACGGAACCACACGACTCGCTCTCTCCTTTTTGTCCAACCACGCAATCAATTTACCAGCCTTATCACCCACATCATACAGTCGCCCCTGCTGCTCCCTACTGAGGCCCCTGGCCGCCTCCGTGACGAGGGCCCTATAAGCCGCCTGCTTGAGATGTAGAACATGCAATGTGGCATCCGTCACCCCGCTCCCCAGGTCACCTTCTAGTTCAGTAATTTCGGCCTCCACCCGGGTTACCTCCTCCCGCTCGCGCCTCCGGGCATGGGAGATAAGGGAGAGGGCCTCCCCCCTGAGAACTATCTTAAAAGCCTCCCAAAGGGAGATAGCCGAAGGGACAGACCCCACATTCTCGTCAAAGTACCGCTGCAAGGATTTGATCAATTCTGCTCGAATAGTGGGGTCGCGCAGGTACCAGGCATTGATTGGGGCTACCCTGCCCTCCCCCCTCGGGAAGACATCAATGTGCAACAGTAATGGGGAGTGATCTGAAATACCCCGCGCCAAATGGCGCACCTCTCCCACTCTCCCAGCATAGGCCGCAGGGACAAGGACATAATCAAGCCGCGAGAGGCTACCATGGGCACCTGAGTGGAAGGTGTATTGCAGCTGCGCGGGATGCTTTAGTCGCCAGCAATCCACCAATCCTAGTGTATCTAAAAGGCCGGACAGCCACGCCTGTGCCCGGGGGAGGTCCCTGGGGGGATGACGATCCATAGACCCAGAAGCCACCGCATTGAAGTCTCCCCCAACTACCAGAAGCCCACCCGGGAGGTCAAGGAGGAGGCGCCCCAGGTCCGCAAACGTGGTAGACTGCAACCCCGGCGGAACGTACACTGATACAAAAACGACCACTTTGCCCTCCATTCTACCCACCAAGACAGTGTAACGTCCCCTCTCATCGTGGCGCACCTCATCAATCTCCAATGGGAGCGAGTTCTTAATCATGATGCCCACCCCCCGCGAGCCCGAGGTGAAGCCCGAATGGGCCGCCAAGCGATAGCCTCGCCGATTCATGGCATGAAAGGAATTACCTATAAGGTGTGTCTCCTGCAGGAAGACCACATCCGGTGAAATCCGTTTCAGATACTGCAGGACCACACCACGCTTAATCCTATCCCCCAGTCCGTTGACGTTCCATGATAACACAGTCAAATCCCTACCCCCCATCATACATGGAAGCCATCAGTCGTCCCCCAAGGAGCCTCTCAAAAACAACAATACAGTAAAGGGTTCGCCTTGCGGTGCAAACAAACAACACTCCACCCCCGCCCACCCATCCCAACAGAACTCCCCCCTCCCTGCACCCCTGCATGAGCCCAGACAGCCCCCCCAAAGTGCAGTGTGCCTGTCGCCCCATAGATGAAAAACTAACTAGTCCCCCAGAGGAGGAGGGAAAGCCCCCAATGGACCCCGCACGACCTCCATGGGAGGGGAACATACACGGTCAGTGAATGGTAACAGGAATGTTGTCCAGAGCAAGGCCTACTATTCACCCCTCGGTTCTGATCCGGCGAGCCCTCCCCGCCAACCGCACCCCCCCCACCCCCCCGGCCCCGATCCCCAGGTAGAGTATCCAACCAGTCCCCAGCCGCCTCGGGACGGTCAAAAAAGTGCGTGCGACCATCCACCTCCACCCTCAGCTTAGCTGGAAAAAGCATTGAGTACTTAAGGTTCAGGTCCCGTAGGCGACGTTTAACTCCGAGAAAACTCAGTCTCTGCTTTTGACTGTCGGAGTAAAGTCAGGGTAGAAATTCACGTCCATATTATCGAGCTTGACCGGTCCCTGTAGCCTGGAAGTCTGCAGGATAGCGTCTCTGTCCCGAAAGTTAAAAATCCGGGCAATAAGAGGCCGCGGCGGGGCTCCGGCCTTAGGTCTTCCTCCGGGGACCCTGTGAGCACGTTCCACCGCAAAAAGTTTACTCAGCCCCCGGGGCTGGAGACGGGTGAGGATCAGGTCTTCCACAAACAAATCTGCCGCCTCCTCCTCCCGTCCCTCCGGAACCCCGACAATGCGAACGTTGTTCCTCCGGGCCCGACCCTCGGCGTCCTCCAATCGACGGTCCATCAGGGCGCTCGCCTGGCCAAGCCGGTGCACCTCCTTTTGAAGGGCCGCCACGTCTGTAGTGAGACTCGAGGTGGTGTGGGCCAGGTAATCGACCCGGTCATTTGTTTTAGACAAGTCGGCTCTCACCAGGCCCACCTCCACCAGGGCCGAGTCTATCTTCTGCGCCAGAGTATCAAAGCGCTGGTCCACCGAGGCCTTCATCTCGGCAATGGCGCCCATGACGTCCCGGAGGGTAGGATCTGCGGGCTGAGCAGACGCCTCAGCCGGGCCCGTGGGGGATGTACGCTGTGCCTCTGGGGATCCCTTCTGGAGGGTGTAGCGGTCCATACTGTTTGACTGAAGTGCCGGGCCACGGCGGGTCGATTTCACCTTTGCCCGGTCGCCATCTTGCTTTGTGGACATGTCGCACTCCCAAAGTCGTGCCAATCTCCTCAAAAGGGCCGATAAACCAGTTCACGGGTTCCGGGGGGGGGTGACCACTGGACCGCAGGACAACTCACAGCCGGCGGGTCAGCCGGGCACCGGGACAAGGCCACACCACCGCACCCCGCTCCGCAACCCTACCTCGCTTGAGGGCAAGGAGGGCGCAAAAGCGAAAGTGAAAGCGCGGGGTACGCGAGTCGCCCAGCCCTGCCCGCCGCTGTTGTTCGCTTTGTCCCCGGATCGCCCCACAACTCCAATCCGGGGGGCCGGCGCGGAGAGGGCCGCAATCTTCGAGCGGTGCTCCCACCAGTGTCCGGGGTCCGATTCGAAAACGGAAAACGGGTGCCGCCTCAGCTCGGGTACACAGACACAGTCCCCTCGTCAAAAAAGGGAAATAATCAGGATTAATTCAGGAGGTCGCGGAGGTCCTCGGGAGCTTCGCACCTACGCGGCCATCTTGGTTGCGCGCTAGGCTCCTCCTCCGTAGCACTGCATGTTGACTGAGGTTGAAGCACTGCATGTTGGATGAGCTTGAAGCACTGCATGTTGGCTGAGGTTGAAGCACTGCATGTTGGCTGAAGTTGAAGCACTGCATGTTGGCTGAGGTTGAAGCACTGCATGTTGGCTTAGTTTGAGAGGCAATCAGAGTTCTGGGCAAAGTTGTAAATGTTCACTGCACTCTGTCTAGAGCTTCTCTGTAGGCATGGTGCCTGACTTGTAGGAAAGTCCTTTCCTTTTTGAGCCCAGTCCTCAAAATGAGTTGCCTGTAGCCCCATATTGTAGGGTACTGTTCCCAAACATTGTAGTGTGCTCAAAAACCTGACAAATACCAGTCATTCCTAAATACTGAGCAGATTTGTGCCACTTGCTAATCAGCAGCTTCCGCAATTCCGTATTGGGCCACCAGCATTTATCCAGTGCATCTTAATCCAGCAAAGCATCTCGTTCTCTCCTAGTAATGTTGACTGCACATCTGCGAATGCACTTTAATACTACTATACAGCACTACACTACAGCACTGGGACCTATCCATAGCTCTGCCAATTAACTCCACAATTCTGTACAACCCTGCATTGTTAACGCATAGCATTCCTACTGTGCAGCACCCTCGCTACTGCAGTACTGGACACTTCACACAAGTCTGCCAACGCACCTCCGTCTTGACCAGCAGCACGCTTTCCATTTTAGTTTTGGGACTCGAACACAGCTGTACCAAAATAAGACATTGATATATTTGTTTTATCGACTGAAAAGATGTCGTGCTGCTGGCACTTTTTACTTTTTGGTGACTTATACTTTGCAGTCATCTTGATACCGTTTTACTGAAGATCTTCCTCCAGTAACTGCAGTGTTCAGTGATTGTACTCCTGTGATGTCATAATGGTCAAGATCACTGGGATATGACGCATATGGCTTCTAGTTCACCACATCTCCAATACATTGACTGTGTGCACATGTTAACATTCTATTTAAAATCTTTGTTTGCTTTGTCAGTGATTCGTGGTAAATTCTTTCATTTGTATAAAATCAGGCCTCTAAAAATCATAAAAATGTTACTAGGCCTGCAGGTCTAGTAACTTGAATATTCTGTTCGACCTAACTGTAATGTACTTGACCCATAAACTAATCTCGTCATGTGGTCCTAGGCGAATATTTTATTTTGTAGAGCTATCTTTTTCTTCATTATCACATGAGAGCACATTCCAATATGTGAGTTCAGCACCTGCCGTACAAAAATACCTATTTGGTTTGATGTAGTAGACTAAAAGTTTCCTCCATGCATAATAAGAGTCTAGCCCACATATAGGGTACACATGAGCCCTGACTTGCCTCTTGGTTTTCTAATAGCATTGCCCTCAGGGCAGGACAATGTTTCTCAGTTCATGTTTAAAAGCTCACTTTTAAATAATATATCACTAAAGCCTGAGGTGGGAGCACACTGTCTTTTATATACAGCACATTTTCCATTAAAATGGCCAAAACCTTTCCCACATACATGCAGTTTTACTTATAAAACTATATAGTATTTAAACATTCTGTGGAAATTGGGTTTCAGCAAACATATTTATCATCTGCACATCACCAAGTAAAGTGTTCTGATTTGTTTTTACCCTATTGAAATATCTTTTTTCATCACACAGAATTACAAATCAAGGGCTTTCATAACTGCTGCACTTTATTTTGAAATGTTTGTACAGTACACTTTTGCTTAGCGAGATTCCGTGAAATTCTACTAATGGGTGGAAATAGGCACATTGTGCTGGAATGAAGTGGCGGGAGCTTGTTCCGCACTGAATAAT
This sequence comes from Triturus cristatus, assembly GCF_964204655.1. NCBI lineage: Eukaryota > Metazoa > Chordata > Amphibia > Caudata > Salamandridae > Triturus > Triturus cristatus. The sequence continues at coordinate 103,683,775 of NC_140590.1, read as the reverse complement.
CAGCACAAATGGCACCATGCTGTGGGCCAGAGGACACAGCTTCTTGAGTTAATTTTGCTGCAGCTTGTGTAGATTTTCTACTCGAGCTGCAGCTTTCTGATGGCAAACTGACTTGACCTCCTGCAAAAGTTTGCATTGGAGAAATCTTGCCGGGTGCCCTCCTAGGAACCAAAAATCGTGCTTGGGGATGCCAAATCTCACTCGCCAACTTCTAGTTGGTGAGCCATGCGCAAGAAGAAACTCCACCATGCGGTGTTGGCAGAATTTGGCCTGTACTCCGCGTTACAAGCATGACACGGAGTGGCCAAAACTTCACCAACTCAGTCGGTAGAGAGGAATATATTGCCCACACCTAATCTACAGCACTCTTTTCTATTTCAATAAGATGATCAGCATACATAGCTGTATCAGTCAATCTTAATTACTGTCGATGCATTTCACTCCTGTCTCAGAGCTGTTCCTTCTATTAAACCCTTAGCAGTCACTTACTGACATACTGATGCATTTTTCCTTACTTATGAACAGGAAGACTTGCCATAGCCTCATTCATATGTTTGATTTCTGCTTGTTTTTTCCCCAGTTCCTGCTCGATCAGACAGACGTGCTTGTGGTGGGAGTCCTAGGGCTCCAAGGCACTGGCAAATCTACCATGATGTCTCTCTTGTCTGCCAACGTCCCGGAGGAGGATCAAAGGTCTCAGCCTGCCACTCCTTCCTTAAAATGCTTGTGGGATTGGACTGTATGTGAAGAGTTAAAGTCAGAGCAATGTGTGTGCTGCTGGATCACACAGGGTCTATAGTTCCCTGTCTTACTCAGTCTAGTGCTTGGAAATTGCAACACTTTGTTTTCCAGAAAGGTGTTTATTGTACAAAGGAACACTGCTTTATGATGAAAACTAGTTTTGCTGTAGGTCTTCTTTTTAAAAGACTTAAAGATTTGCTTCTAGTGTATACCAAGGGCAGTATATTTGATGCCAGTATTCCTTGCCCTCTACCTGGGGTCATTGCCCTTGAAAATTTGCTGCCAGAATGTGTTGCCTTCTGCCCTGGGAGTCTCTGTACCTTTGTCTATAGAATATTAGGAATTCCAGAAGCTGGGTATGCTATTGATTAAGTGGAAAGTCAGTGCTTCGTGCCATTGCCATGGTAGTATTCGAACAGATGCCTCAGAGTTGGTTTGTACTGATCCTGTTTTCTGTGTTCTTCCTCCCCTCAACAGGAGTTATGTGTTCAGGGCCCAGAGCCAAGAGATGAAGGAGAGAGCGGGCAACCAGACAAGCGGCATTGACTTCTTTATCACTCAGGAAAGAATTATCTTCCTGGACACGCAAGTGGGTCACTAGTTTATTTTTATTTTTTTAATATATATGTTTTTATTCATTTTGATCAATAACAGTCAATAACACAGTTCCAGCGATATTTACTGTTCACCAGTAGCAGCGCATCCTTACACCGACCATACCAAGTAGCTTGCTTACCATCTTCAATACAAATTAATTGGTACCAAGGCCATTATGAGATTGTCATTCACATGATTCATGTATAGATTGGGGGTGGGGTTGGGTAGATGGGCCGTACCACAGGCACTATATACGCATGAGCTGTCACATATGCATTGCATTTGTTTTCCAACCTAGATTTAATTTCTAGAACGGATTTCTGGTTTGCCTTCTTCGTTTTTTATATTCTGTTTCTTTAGCTCTGCTATTATTCATACTCAACAATCAAATGTCGTCCTTTATCTATGACTCTGTTTATTAACTAGGCATTGGGATAAAATAAATTTTCATGTCTTGAAAAAGTTGTGTTGCACTTTTTCAGGGTGGGCATGGCTGCGTGCACCATCCTGCTTGTTGTTTGGGACCCACTTCTCCCTGGTTCTGTTCATTAGAACCATGTTGCTATTCTCTTCCCAATGTTTGAACCAAGTTTCCTTAGCTCTAGTGGAAACCTAACTGTGCCCGTGTTCCTGCCCTCGCTGCTGCCGCGAGTTCGAGCTATCAGTATTGCTCTCTCTGTTTTTCCTGATTGCCGTTTTTTGCTTGTCTGCTGTATCTCTAATCTATCTGCCTATTTCTGCTCTTTTTCTCTCCGTAGCTTCTCTTTTACTTTATGGCCTTTCTGCCACTTCACCTTCCCGCCGCTGCGTCCCCTGTGGCCCCGCTCGCCCATTCGCACCCACCTCCCAGCTGCTGCTCCTCCCTCCCACCTCCCCTTCTTAATGGCGGCCGCTGCGAGGTGAAGAGAGTGACCCTTGACCCTGTTTCCAGGCAGGTCGCTCTCCACGCCGCAAAGCTCCCCCTAACTGTGCCTGTGTTACTGCCCTCGCTGCTGCCGCTAGTTCGAGCCATCAGTATTGCTCTCTGTTTTTCCTGATTGCCGTTTTTTGCTTGTCTGCTGTATCTCTAATCTAGCCACCTATTTCTATCTATTTCTGCTCTTTAGGTCGAGGACCGTCCGGTCTGCCGAAGGCAGAACCGGAAGTCGGAGATTTAATGATTCTTAGAGTGGCTATTTAGCCCGCCTCTCTTTTTGCTTCTCCATTGGCTGGCTTCCTAAACAGAGGCTAGCCATTGGAGGAGAGAGCCGTCCCTCCAAATAGGCTCCGTCTTTTTCAGATTCGGGGGCGTGTTCGTGCTGTTCTTTCCACTTTTTAGCCACGCCCTTTCTCAGGCGTGCTTTTCTCTCCTCCAGCCAATGGCAAGAGGAGAGAAAAAGAAACACGCCCCCGAATCTGAAAACGCCACTGCGTTTCTCCGAGGCATTTCTGCTTTGCCTCGGAGAAAGGCAGTGGTGTGCTTGCCTTTTGCTCTGCCTTGTTCCTGTATGTTCCTTCACTCGTAGCCCTGTATTTATAACGCAGCCCATTCAAGTATCAGAAGGCAATGGAAATATAAAAGCAGGACTCGATGAATACTCGTGTGTGAAAATGCGGTAATTAGAGATCTAAAATAAAAGCGATCGTTTATTTTTCAACCAATGCACTCGAGGGTACAAGTTGTTTAAATGTAAACTCCGAGTGTAATTGTACAGAGGTAAATACATGTTTTCGAAAAGTCCTCAACTCCCCTGTTCATAGACATGCCCATTTCTGTCAGTACCTTATGGGCTGCTCCCACGTGGACCTCCCGCAGTCTCTTTCAATCAGTGCCGGAAGTTATCACCCTGGCCGCATCACTGCCGGCCAATGGCTGGCAGCCGAGCGTCTTGTGATGTCACATCCGGCAGTCTGTGTGTAGCCGGCAGGCTTGAAGAGGGGAATCCGGGTAGAGGCGGAGTAGACCCGGCAAGAGAGAGGGGGCGCCATGGGCTTCGATTTCCGCAGGTAAGGAGGTGTGTGCAAGGTACGACCCTCGTGCCCACCACAGACGGGGCACGCCGCCTCCTCATGGCAGTTAGTTCACTGTAAGATGCATCTTTACTGTCAGTGTCACGAGGCCATAAGAAAAGGCACCACGAAGGGAAAATGAGAATAAATAAAAGACTTATTCATCCTGATAAATCTTTCTCTGCTCTACCAAACATCCCACCATCTAGGGTCCTACCTGTTCCTACCACTGTCTCATGAACCTGCCCGCTGTACTAAACACACGGTTGCTGTACTCTCTCTGCTCCCAGGGTTCTGCTGCTTTCTCTCCCTGTCTGCGTCCCAGGGAAGGGGGGAGGGGATGGGGGGGGTCGGTCGGTCTAGGTTGGACGTCCCCCCCCCCCCCCCCCTTCATGCTTCCTTAGAGCTGCAGTCTTTCAGCCTCTCTCCTGCACCCAGAGATTTCTGCCTTCCATCCTCCAGTCATGACCCAGGAGGCTGCTGCCTTCCACACCCCCATTATACCTTGCGCCCACCGACTGCGACCTTGTTTCGCCTCTCTTTGCGTTCAGTGACAGCTGGTTTGAATACCCCCTTGTATGTCAAGGAGCGGCTGCTTTCCAGCTATACCCTTGCACCTAGGGGGGACTGCCTTCCACACGCCTCCTTGCACCAATGCGGCTGCTGCCTTTCTTTTTCCTTTCCCTTGCAACCAAGGTGGTTACTGCCTTTCTTTTTCCTTTCCCTTGCAACCAAGGTGGTTACTGCCTTTCTTTTTCCTTTCCCTTGCAACCAAGGTGGTTACTGCCTTTCTTTTTCCTTTCCCTTGCAACCAAGGTGGTTACTGCCTTTCTTTTTCCTTTCCCTTGCAACCAAGGTGGTTACTGCCTTTCTTTTTCCTTTCCCTTGCAACCAAGGTGGTTACTGCCTTTCTTTTTCCTTTCCCTTGCAACCAAGGTGGTTACTGCCTTTCTTTTTCCTTTCCCTTGCAACCAAGGTGGTTACTGCCTTTCTTCTTCCTCTCCCTTGCACCAAGATGGTTACTGCCTTTCTTCTTCCTCCCCCTTGCACAAAGGTTGTTGCTGTCTTACTACTTCCTCCCACCTACGCTCAGGGGCTGCTGTTTTCCTCTTACACCTGCACCCTGGGGCTGCTGCCTTTCATCTCCCCCCCCCCCCCCCCAGTTGCTTCTTTCATTACCCGCCCTGCGCCCACGAGCTGAAGCCTTCAGTTCACCCACTCCCCTGCAACCAGAGACTACTGCCATCAACGCCCATCCCTCGCTTCCAGGGTGGCTGCCTTAAATTCTCCTCCCCCAATGTTGCCCCACTCCCCTTTTTCTGCACCAGGGTCTCCGCATTCAATTCCCCTGCCCCATTTTTTTTTTTTTGCACCTAGGGTTGCTGCCTTCAATAACCACTCTACTACCTGCTCTAAGGAACTTTTCCCTAGAATCACAACCGGTACCCAGAGGCTGCTGCTGTCATTCCCCCATTGCACCCATGGCCTGTTTCCTTCAATAACTTCAAATCCCCACCTCCTTTAATCTGCCCTGTATCCAGTGACTACTGTCTTCATTTGCACCCAGCGGTAGTAGTTGTTATACTCTGAGAACTGATGAAGACCCCTGCAACCATCGGTGGCAACTGGAATCCACCTTCGTGAGTTATAAGGATGCTGTCCATCTAGGCAATGTCATGCTGACGGATTACACCCCACCCTCCGTTTCCTATTTTACATTTAGGTGGGGCAAACTTGCACAGCCTCTACCTACCTCTGCCACCATAGCTCTGACAGGCTCATACTTCTAATACTGAACAGTCCACTTCATTTACGTATTCAAGACCCAACAGTTGTGAGCTAACAAAGGATGCAACCATTTTTCATATTTATAAATGGCGCCATTTCTCACGTGTAACCCCATTTTACATGCTACTGTTTGTATCGTAATCCGTTATGCTTCAGACCTAAAGTCTCGGCAAGGGCCAAGTAGCATTCTAGACTGTTGCTTTGCCAAAGCTGCCTTCTAGTATACTGTGTAATGACTTTCTAGCACCTTTTTTAGGTTCATTTATTGTGTTGTAGTCGCTTTATATAACCTTTCCACCTCCTGGCGAGGTGCTGAAGTAATTCTGTAAACGGGTACCCCGCTACACTACAGACTATTTCTCTGTTGTGAGACTGTTAAATTCAAGTTTGGCCTGCATAGGAAGCATGTTAGTGTTCTATGTAAGCAAGCCGATTGGTGCTGTTGTCTTGGGTCATTAGCCAAGGTGTGTGATGGCAGGAAGAGGAGTGAAGAATACAGTGCATTTTTGTGCCCAGTAGTGCAGATCTCTAAGAAAACCAATTTTCTGGCTCCTTCTTTTTTATCAACAGACACCTGTATGTCGATTTTATCTACACAGACATAAATAAAAATATACGATGTAAGTATTAGGGGCCTTTAATCTTTTTCTTGCATCCTTTAGAACAAATGGTGAATTCTGTTCCATTACTCGTTATAGACCCATCATGTAGCCATCTCTCAAACATTAAGCAGTTTCTTTTCTATTGCAGTATCCTTCATTATTGACCTGACCTTACCACAAATTATTACTACATCCACCTCTATTTTATGCGTGAACTATTCACCATCGAGATGTCCTCATGCATTGGACTTTACATCAAGGTATAGATCACCACATCCGAAATACATAACATTATCACATCTTTATATGACAACCTTTATAGAAGGCCCTGTGTTTACTTTCCAGTGATGAATAATGCAGTTTAAAGCAGAGTCCATGCTACACTTATAAGAGACAGTTCCGGGCAATTACTCTCGTTAAAACAGGGTACAAGCCCATTACTTATCTTTCTTACTATCCCCTCTCTATCTCCTTACATCGGGCGTTCACAAGTATACGCACAGTAGGTTTCAGTTGGGTATAGTTTTTATTTATACCTTTTGAGGTTGTGGCATTTCTATCATTCACTGAGCCTGACACTTTATTGCTCTGTCTGTACAGCGCTTAGGAGTTGCAGTCTCTGGTCATAGGAGCTATGGTAATCCCGCACAATGTATTGTATTTGTTATCTTGAAGTCGTTTGTGTCTTGTGCGCGCTTTTCGTTGAGAGCTTGTGGAACTGTGGCCCTCTGTTCCCGGCTGCCACATAAATAACTTTAAACTGAAGAGGTCTTGAACGAAGAAGCGCTGTTCTCTGCGAACACTTCAAGAATGTTCTTTGGCGCTATACATGCAGATACGTGAACTCAGATGACGTACTCTACAATACTGATTAAGTCGTTGTTAGATCTGGGGGTCTCTAGTTGGCAGAGGGAAGCACCTTAGACCAAATAGGGACCCTTGCTTCTAGTCAGGGTACAGGGACACACACGGTAGATAACCCCTGCTCACCCTCTAGGTAGCTTGGCTCGAGCAGACAGGCTTATCCCCAAGTCAATGTGTAAAGTATTCGCACTTAACATCTACAATGACCCCTCTAGTACACCACAAACGTAGACCACACAGGTGAGTATATCAAAAATATATCTTTATCTAGTTTCAGCAGTGTAAATCAAGTATCAACGGTTGCACATTACTCGCTTTCATGGGTTGTTAGGATTGTAAGAAGGTAGTCTCTAGTCTCTTGCGGGATTCAGTATTCAACAAAACAGAATCAGTTCGTAGGCTCTTGGTGTTTAGTTAGCCACGCTCCTCTGGCGGTGCCTCTACGCTTATTGTTAAAGCGCTCCTCTCCGGCTGCTCAGTGCAGGGCTTCCACCGCTCCCGAGCGATGGACCAATCCGGTCGCGGCTCCCTCGACGAGCCCCTAGTGACGATGTCGACGTCACCGGAGTCAGCCACTCGCAGCGCGGCTCCTCCAGCCAAGCCTCCTACCAGCAGCCAATCAGGTCGCGGCCTCCTCGTTCTCTTTTCCGCGGCTTCGCAGAGCGGGGAAGTGCAGCTTTCGATCAGTTTCAGGCCCCCGGGCCGCGGCGGTGTATCGCGGGCAGGGTATTCCACGGCGCCCCGTGTCAGCGGGTCGATCGTGACGCCGCCAAGCCTCACAGCGGCTTAGTTAGCACGGGGGATGCCCTCAATCCTGCAGCCACAGCAATACACGTGCCGATGAGCACGTCGGTCTTCTCAGGGCGGCAACCGGTGTCAGACCAAAATCAGCGCTGCACTCTCCAGCAAAACAGAGAGCAGCCAGCGCACTTCCCGGGGCAGATGTTTAGACGCTTGGTAGAACAGTCCACGGTCCTTGCAGCACACAGCAGCACAGAGGGGACACAGCAGAGTCTTAAAGTCTTGGCAACCTTTCTATCCCTGGGTTGCAAAACAGGATGCCAGCTCTTCTCAGGCCCTTGGAGATTCAGAGTTGAAGACACAGCACACAGCAAAGTCTTGTTAGGTCAAGTAGGCAGAGGCACAGCACACAGCAAGGCCCCTTCTCCTCCTCAGCTTCAGTTGCACAGCAGAACAGGTCAGCCCTTAGAGCACACAGCAAGGCAATCTTCCTTCAGTCCTTCAGCAGTCCGTCTTTCAGCAGAGGTTGCTCTTGATTGTAGAATCTAAAAATCTGTTGTCAGGGGTCCTTTACTTATACCCCTAAAAGTCTTTGAAGTCTTTGTGCAAGTGGGTCCTGAGCCCGGTCTGATCCAGTTCTGGGTGTTGCTGGAGCACTTTGTTTTCCTGGCTTCTTCTTTCCTTTCAGAGTGAGGGGCAGAGTCGTCAGCCGCCCAGCAGGAGGTGGAGCCAGCACTGTGGCAGGCAGGCACATCCCTATTCACTCCCAGGTGCTACCTCCTCCCTCCACTCTACTTTCAAATGTCGTCATTCAGCAAAGGGCTGACTCAGCCAACCTCCTGGGGGATCCCCAGCCCCTGTCACTCTCAAACCAGACAGTCAATCCACAAGCATGCCCAGGAACACAGAAGGGTCAGACAAGAGAACAGCTACTCTCTAAAAAGTACTATTCTCCAACTCAGGATTTAAAAACAACCTCTCCTAAAAGATGTGTTATTAAATGCTGAGCTCAGGGATATCAAACACTCATGTCTTATCTTGTTCCTATGCGAAGATAGGCTGATAGCCATTGGCACCAGCCTCCCCCATGTTAGCCTATGGAGCAAGATAACCTTGCAGCAGTGAACACACAAAATGGCCGCTGTTCACTACCAGAGCATGGTACCTGCACCAGTACATGCTCTACCTTTTACATACACTGCACCCTGCCCAGGGGGGTACCTTGGGCCTTCCATAGGGATGACTGATGTGCACAAAAAGGGAAGGGTTAGGCCCGGCCAGTGGGGACACTGGACAGGAGGACATGGCAGTCCAGGGACTGCAAGCAGGCCTGCGGTGGCAGGCCTGAGACACCATTTTAGGGCTACTCATGTGTGTGGCGCAACCAGCGCTGCAGACCCACTAGTAGCATCTGTCATCACCAGCCCTGGCACACACAGTGCACTTTACTAGGGACTTCATGGTGATACAAATATGCCAATCGGGTATATTCAATCAATATGATATTTTACACAGGGAGCACTTACACTCTGGCACTGATTAGCAGTGGCAGAGTGTCCAAAGCATCTAAACCAGCAAAAACGAAATCCAGCACAGCATCAAAAATCCAGGTAGCAGAGGCAAAAGATAGGGGAAAAACCCACGCCAAGGATGCCAGGTCTAACAGTCGTCAACAACTACGTTAAAAATCCTTATGGCCATCTAAGTCCACGCTGCAGGTCCCGTTTATATTTATCTTCACCTTAGATAATTTGTGTTTTCCATAACTCTCTCTACCTCACTACTCCACTCTATCTCACTACCTCACTATCTCACAACTTCTCTCTCTCAAAACATCACTACCTCACTCTCTAGCTCACAACCTTACAACTTCACTCTCTCTCAATCACTCTCTATCTCACTACCTCACCCTTTCTATCTCAATAACTCACTTTCACTCTCTCTTTCACTACCTCTCTCTCTATCTCACTACATCACAACATCACTCTATGCTTGTATATCACTACCTCACAACATCCCTCTCCCTCACTACCTCACTCTTTCACTACCTCACTCTCTCACTACCTCACTCTCTATCTCACTACCTCACTCTCTATCTACCTCACTCTCTCTCACTACCTCACTCTCTATTTCAATACCTCACTCTCTCTCTCTATCTCACTACCTCACTCTCTCTCTCCTAATGCAATAGGTATCACATATGCAAAAAAAAAAGCTAATGCCAATAGAAATGACTGCCATTTATTTAGGGATACAAAAATGATAAAAAAATAATGAGCAATACCAATAGCTCTACCTATAATATTGCCGAGACCATTGCATTGTAAATGCTTGTTTTCTCTCTGTAGCTTCTCTTGTACTTTTTGGCCTTTCTGCCACTTCACCTTCCTGCCGCTGCGTCCCCTGTGGCCCCACCCCCTTGCTCGCCCATTCGCTCCTGCACCCGCCTCCCAGCTGTCCTCCCTCCCACCTCCCCTTCTTAATGGCGCAAGCCTGTCTGCGCGTCCGCGCCTGGACCACGCCCAGCGCCAGACCCCCTGACCCCCGCGAGTGCCATGACGCCCGACGCCGCTACGACGCCAACATCCTCCACGAACTCAACACCGGCCAATCATCCACCTCGTTCCAGGCCCACCCGAAGCACACTCACGGACCCTTCTCCTGCCAAAGCTGCAGCTTCACCAGCCACCGAACACCTGCACGCCCTGCCCCTCCCACCAGGGCAAGTCTCAACCATCTCAGATGCATACTACTCAACACCCGCTCCGTCCACAAGCATGCCATAGAACTCTGGGATCTACTCGACTCATCCTCCCCGGACGTCACCTTCCTGACGGAGACCTGGATGAACCCCTCCTCGGCACCCGACATTGCCATAGCCATCCCAAACGGCTACAAGATCACCCGCTGGGACCGCACCAACAGACCATGAGGAGGAATCGCCATTGTCCACAGGAATATCCTCAGAATTTCTACCAGCACCGAAGACACCCTCAGTGCTGCCTAACACCTTCACTTCCAGATCCACATCGATCCCAACACCACCCTCTGAGGAACCCTCGTCTACAGCCCCCAGACCCTTGCCACAGTTCAGCGACTCCATTACCGACGTCGTCCGCTCGCACGCCCTCGCATCCACAGACTACATCCTCCTCGGAGACCTGAACTTCCACCTCGTGAACGCCAATGACAGCAACTCCACAACCCTGCTCGCCAACCTCGGACTCAAGCAGCTCGTCACGACACCCACCCACTCCGCCCCCATCTTTTCCGCCAGCAGCCATGTCACCTTCGGCCACACCACCGAACTCCACTTGACCGACCACCGCTGCATTCACTTCTGCTTTGAGAAACACATCCCACACAACCACCCGCAACGAATCCCCCACCACAGCTGGAACAAGGTCACCGAACACCATCTTATCACCACCCTCGCCCGAGACCCACCAACCGACCCCCACCGACACCAACACAGCCGCCCGCAACCTCAGGCAATGTATCGATGACTGCACCAACACTCTCCCCCTGATCAAGAAACCCTCAAACAGACGCACCGACAGAAGGGCCATCTGGTTCACCACCAACCTCAAGGCATCCAAGCAGAATTGCCGAAGACTCAAGAAGAAGTGGCGCCACGAACAGACACCGGACAACCACGCAGCCTTCAAGAGCGCCAGCCACAAGCACCACCAACTCATTTGAACCGCCAAAAGGACCTTCTTCAATGAACGCATCAACAACAACGCGCACAACAGCAAAGAGCTCTTCAACATCGTGAAGGAACACGCCAACCCCAGCTCCAGCTCTAACGACATCCCGCCGCCACAAAACCTCTACGACTCTCTAGTCTCTAGCCAACTTCTTCCACAGCAAGATCGCAGACATTCACGGCGGCTTCAACACCCAGGTGTCACCCCCCCCCCCCCCCCCCCCCCCCGACACCTCTGACTCGCAGTCTCCCAGCCACACCGGCCTCCTGCTCTCCTGGAACCACGTCAACGACGACGACACCATCAAAATCATGAACACCATCCACTCCGGCTCACCATCCGACCCCTGCCCTCACCACATCTTCAACAAAGCGAGCTCCATCATCGTACCCCAACTCCGGAAGATCCTCAACAGCTCCTTCGAGATCGCCACCTTCCCGGAGAGCTGGAAACACGCCTCGATCAGCGCCCTACTCAAGAAACCCAAGGCGGACCCAAACGACCTCAAGAACTGCCGGACCATCTCCCAGCTCCCTTTCCTGGTGAGAGTCATCGAGAAGATGGTCAACAGGCAACAAACCCGCTTCCTCGAGGAGATCAACATTCTGGACTCATCCCAATCTGGATTCCTCAGCAACCACAGCACCGAAACCGCCCTCAACGCCGTCACCGACGACATCAGGACCCTGCTGGACAACGGCTAAACCACGGCCATCATCCTCCTGGACCTCTCGGCCGCCTTCAACACCGTCTGCCACCACACCCTACGCACGCGCCTCCATGACGCAGGAATCCGTGACAAAGCACTAGACTGGATCGCCTCCTTCCTCCTCACCGACAGAAACCCAGAGAGTCCGCCTCCCTCCATTCCGATCCGAAGCCACCAAGATCACCTGCGGCGTACCCCAAGGATCACCCCAACCCTTTTCAACGTCTACATGGCACCACTCGCCAACATCGTCCGATCGCACGACCTCAACATTGTCTCATACGCCGACGACACCCAGCTGATCTCTCCCTCACCAAGGACCCTGCCACCGCCAAAACCAACCTCCACAAAGGAATGAAGGCCGTCACCAAATGGATGAAGAATAGCCGCCTGAAGCCGAACTCGGACAAGATGGAGGACCGCATCCTCGGCTCCACCCCCTCTGCCTGGGACGACTCCTGGTGGCCGGCCACACTGGGAGCTGCACCAACACCCACCGACCACGCACGCAACCTGGGGGTTCATCCTGGACTCATCAATATCAATGACCCAGCAAGTCAATGCCGTCTCCTCCTCCTCCTGCTTTAACACCCTCCGCATGCTTCGCAAGATTTACAAATGGATCCCCATTGGAACCAGAAGACCGGTCACCCAGGCCCTCGTCAGCAGCAGGCTGGACTACGGCAACACCATCTACGCGGGAACCACGGCCAAACTCCAGGAAAGACATCAGCGCATTCAGAACGACTCTGCATGCCTTATCTTAGACATCCCCCGCCACAGCCACATCACAGCCCAACTGAGTGACCTGCACTGGCTCCCCGTCAACAAGAGGATCACCTTCAAGCTGCTCGCCCACGCTCACAAAGCACTCCACTACGCTGGACCACCATACCTCAACAAACGACTCCCCTTCTACACCCGAACCGCCACCTTCACTCCGCTGACTTAGCCCTCGCCTCCGTTCCACGCATCCACCGAACGACCACCGGCGGCAGATCATTCTCCCACCTTGCTGCCAAGACATGGAACACCCTCCCCATCCACCTGCGACAGACCCAGGACCTGCTGATCTTCAGGAAACTTCTCAAGACCTGGCTGTTCGAACAGTAGCAGCACCCTCCCCACCCCCCTTAGCGCCTTGAGACCCTCACGGGTGAGTAGTGCGCTCTACAAATGGATTGATTGATTGAATCCTCACCCCTGTATTCCTGGCTGTCACCTATCAGTGATGGCATTCTCCTGAACGCCATCTGAATCCAATATAAATCTCATCTCGACTTTCCAAAGAATATGACCCGAGCATTTTTTGCAGATACCTGCTGCAATAAGAGTACAAAGAGAAAGATTCACTTCTTCAGATTTGACGAAAGTGCTCTGATTTTGTTTTTTAAATCCCAGAGGAAATGTGTTACCAGATTTTGAATCTATTCTGGTAAAAGTTTTCCTTGGAAGATGTTTTGCTTCTACGAGTCGTGAAGATAAGTTTTGATCTGCCCTACATGAGAGGAGCTGTAAGTCATCCTTATTCCAGAACCATTTTAGCCTTCTTTCTCACCTTTGTTTTTTCTAGAGATTATATATTTAGAAATAAATGATCCCTAACCTAAAGAGAACCTTTTTTACCCTGGAGATTCCCTTAGTCTTGTGTGTGTGCCCAACACCACCAGAAACGTTTGACTCGACTGCTAGATATGGGACGTTAAAAATAGGTACTCCTGTTAGACTTGATTGTCGGTGCTATCTACCTTGACTTTTACTTAATGTGACCTTTACTCTGTGTGGTTGTTTTTTGGGTTTAGGGTGATTTTACTATTTTTTTTGCGGGAAGCTAAGGTGTTGAGGCTCTATGGAGACCACTCTTGAATCCTGAGCTTTTGAACTGGAGGGACACGTTTCAGAGCAAGGTTGCTACGATCATTGTATTATGCCGATTTAGCACCCTGTAGTACAGTTTGTGGTGATTTTGTGAATTCAGCATGCAGTTTTTCAGTTGTACTGTTCGAATACTGTACTCGCATTTCTTAGGAATTTAGTAGTGCTATAGTGATACTGTTGATCTCACACACTATTCTGCAGTGTTTCTTTCTGAACTTGCTTAATACTTCTTAAATAATTATTAAGGAAGTACTCTTGGCAGCGCGCAGTATTATTGGGGAGGTGGGGTTTTCGACAGCTGTCCACTCATCTAAAGCTTCTGGCCATAGTGCTTCTGAATAAGAATTCCATAGCAAAGAGGAAAACTCTCCTTTAGCTGGAATAATGTGGCCATTCATCAGATACGGTCCTTCAAGGGAGAACTGAAAACGTCCTCTACTTCCAGTAACCCTCAGCCCCCTCCCCGCACCTATGAAGAGCTCAACTCTCTCCCTCTGTTTGCCTCCTAAAGTGTGTAAATTTGCCTGCTTTTTACATTTTGTATGCATTTTTTTTTTTACAGCTCAAACGCGACTTGAAGGTATTGTAGCACTTTACATTACACAATGACACATTCATTTTTGATAGGATTCTCCCACTGGCACTCTTGTGCTACTCAAACCCTTTAAAAAAATATATTTTTTTAAAAGTTAAAAACAAAGTCTGACTTTGCTTCTGCAACCAGCGTGTTGCTGTTGCCACACACAGCCTTCTGCTGCAGCTCCATGTTAGTTTGGCAATAACTAAATACCATCAATATGAAAAACATTATTGAACTTGCTCTGTGGATCCTTGACAAGTATCTTGTTTATCACGCCTTTGTTTTGTTTCTCTGCAGCCGGTCTTGAGCCCTGCCATCCTGGATCATTTGATCAATAATGATCGGAAGCTGCCACCAGAGTATAACCTTCCACATACCTACGTGGAAATGCAGGTGAGCTGGGTGTGGGATCCACCAAGGACGCAGCCTTTTTTATATTGAAAATCGAGATGGCTTGATGGGTTACATGAGTAAGAGTTGAGGAAAATCAACATGGTCTTTCTTTCAAAAGGTGCTTGTTCTGTGTGGTGTAATGGGCACCGAGACAAATACAAAAGTGGATATCTTTAACTGGATAGCACAGTAGACGAGGTGGGGCATGTGAAAGTATCATTCAATACAGTGGAAAGTGGGGAAAAGCAAGCTGTAAGTGAACCCTAATTGAGAAGACACTCTTCCTACTGAACATACCCAGTTCTGTATTTTAATTGTATGGGGTTACATGGCAGGTTTGCCATCCAGAATCCGATTTTTAAGTTTGCAGTTTTGAATTGTGCATTTTAGGAGCAGTGCCTTGGGGAACAATGAGGGGGGCTGCTAATAACGTCTAGCTCTCAACTCCTGCTCTTCCACAGTCTCTGCAGATTGCTGCCTTCCTCTTCACCGTCTGCCACGTTGTCATTGTAGTCCAGGACTGGTTCACAGATCTCAACTTGTACAGGTGAGAATTTGTAAGCATCGATGTCTTCATTACTTTCGCCCCATTGTCTTCTAATGCCTTATGCTGTCCACATGAACTTCTATAATTTCTCTGGTTTTAAATTTTTTGTGTGGTGGCAAGATGGTAGTGTGAATCAAGGTATAGCCACCTTTTGGTCCTTGCAAAAAGTATTATCATTGAAAAAGGACATCAGTGTTTCAAATACTGGTAAGTACTGTCTGTAGGAAACTGGGTTTTTGTTGCAGTAGCCCCCCCCCCCACACACACACTTTGTGCTTGGTATTTGATGCAACTTTGACTGAAGTGCACTGGTTTCCTGCTAACCAGGTCCTTAGTGCCAGTGTTCTTTCCCCAGAACAAGTTCACTGGTCAATTGATCCCAATTTGCCAGGCCTTTAGCACATCTGTAAGCCCCTTGTAAGTGGTACCCCTGGTACCTAGGGCAGTGGTACTAGAGAGGGTCCCTAAGAGCTGGAGCATAGCTTGTGCAACTCTAGTAGACCCAGCACCGAACTCGTACAGACTGTCACTACAGGCTGTGTGACAAGGTGCTCTAAAAAGTGGGAAAAAAGCATGACGCACACTTGTGTGCCATGTCCCCTAAAACACTACATGTAATATTTCTAAGTCACACCTACAGCAGGCCTTACAGCCCTACGGCAGGGTGCATTATATTGTATGTAAGGACATCTCTGCATGAGCAGATATGCCCCTGTGCTGGCCAGTTCCATTACTGACAGTATAAGTGAACAGGGATGCCATCTTAAGGTATGTACTGGGCACTGGTCAAAACGAGTTACCCACATAATGTCTTCACTGAAACATATGGTGTTTGGTATTAAACACCTCATATTAAACCCACCCTGATTCCATTGATGGATGTATTAATACATGCGCCCAGAGTGTACCTTTGAGGTACCCACTGAAACCTACCAGCCCTCTAGTGTGCTAGCTGACCGGCCCAGTCCAGTGCGCCACCACAGACTAGTTTCTGACCCCCTCTCCTCCCCCCCCAAGGGTGAGAGCCTTCACTCTCAGGAGGTTAGGAAAAATGCCTGCTCTGGAGAGAGAGGTGTCATCCCCTCCTCCTCCAAGAACCCTGGTAAAATTAGTGTTCCAGGGCAGGAAGTTTGAAAGTGGCCACGCCTTTGGTATGCAAATCTAGCTTGCCTCACAAGAGAGGATGCCGATCCCCCTGCCCCTGCCCTGGGCCATCTGGCACCAGGACAGGCGGGAAGATTAGCTATGCAGGAGGTGTGTTGCAGTGCCAGGGTGTACACACCCCTAGGTGAATGCAAATTTAGAGATTCCACCGTCTTGGAATTTGGAAATGTGGAACAGGGTGATGCCTACTCCCCAAAGGAGTTAGGTAGCACATTGACTACTACTCCTCACTTCCCTTGACACCTCTAACTTGAGTATTTAGCCCCCCTCTCTCCCTCCACCCCCCAAAAAATACCACGACTTCAGATTTCTACAGACCTTAAGATAAGAAGACATGGGCAAAGAAGAAGGCTGCTGACCGGAGAATCGAGGTGCACGACTGCCTTGGCGCCAGCCCTGCCAGCCTGCCTGCCTTGTGGAGCAACAGATTCGTCCTGCCTCAGTGCAGACCTTAAGAAACCCAGAGGACTGCCAGTGCTTCACAAATTGCCAAAAGAGTAGAGGAGCTGCTCCCCTGCATCTGAAGGCACCAAAGAAGTGACAGTTAGTACACTGACCTGCCGCCTACGGGGACTACTGACACAGCAGCCACCCAGGAAGAAGTAGCAGTGGGCCTACAGGTCAGATCTGTCCTCCCTCCAAGTGTGGGGACGCCAGGACCGATCAGAGCCGCACAACACCTACACCTTGGGTACCGGACTCCTTGCAGCAACCAAGGCTTGTTGTGTCCAGTTTGGACACCAACGCCAAGGAAGACTGACCTGCATTCATTTCATTTCAATCAAAGACAAAGAGTGAGTCCGTGACTGCAGCCACCCAACGCCTCAAAGCACCTATGCACTCGCGCTCCAGAGCCCGAGTCTAAGGGAGGTGACTGTGCCAATGAGGTCCCCAGATCTACAAGAGTTAAACCCACCCTTGGGTTTTCCCAGACTGGACTTCCAGTTGCCACCTGCAGCTTCTTTCTGCTGGCCCCCTCAAACAGTGAGTAACTCCAGCACACCAAAAGACACCACTGCACCCGTGCCCCGCAGCCCGAGTAGAAGTGGACCAACTGTGTCCCTAAGTGCCCGAGAATCTCCAGGGACGAGTCCCCTTTGGGTCCTCCTGGACTAGTGCCCCAGTCCCTGTTTCCAGCCTCCTTGTACCAGACCGTTCTCCCATTGAAGTGAATGGGACATCCGACGTTGTGAGACACCTCTGCACCCGGATGCCCCAGAGTCTCACGAGGGACCTGTTTGTGTGGCCTTGGACCTTGCCCCATACTCATCTTAAGTCCTGAAGACTAGTCCCGTACGTCGCTGCTAAGTGTCGAATGCAATATATGTTTTTCCTCCATATGATAACATTACAGATCAAGAAATTGCATTATGTTCATTTTTGAAAATTGTAAAAATCCATAGCTCGAAAAGTGCTTACCCGATTCTGTTGATCTCGGTATCTAAATTTATATAAATGTACATGTTGTTTTTATAAATTGGTTTCAGATTTCTCGGAGTGTGTGTCTCATTTACTGCTTTTGTGTATGTAATAAATGCTTAGCACTAACCTCTGATATACCCAAGTACTCACCCACATTACCAAAAAAGAGAGCATTTGGGGGGTCATTTGTGGCTCCGTAAGTCCTTTGGGGTTTGCCCGGACTCTTTACACAATCTCTTTTTTGGTCCACTAGTTGTTATCCGTCATGGAATCTTCATTAAATTAATAACCATTCAATATTCCCAGCAGTTTGTGAGATCCTTGTAACAGATATTACACAGAAACATTTTATTTGCAAAACATATATGTTATTTCAAAATTTCTTATTTAAAGTGATTCCCTGTCTTTATATTGATGCAAACCGAATTAAAACCCAGAATAAACCATTTAGTGTAGCGGTTCTTAACCTAATCAGGTGGCCTGTGACTATTTCATTCAATCAAGCAGGACTTATAGAGCGCAGCTGATCACCAGAGAGGGTATCCAGGTGCTATGCTGCACGTATCATTCGAAGAGCCAGGTGGAGGTCTTTCATGTGCTGGGAGATGTGGGTCCTCCTGGGCAGGTTGAGGATCAGTCTGGCTGCTGCATTCTGGATCGTCTGGAGTCTTCATGAGTTCGGTGGTGGTGCCTGCATAGTGTGCGTTGCTGCAGCTGGCTGACCAGGGCCTGCGTCACCATTTTCTTAGTGCTGGTGGAGAGCTCCTTGAAGAGCACGGGACTCACGTCTGAGCATACCCGTCCCACTCGGGGTGACGAATGCAAAAACAACAGTTGATGGACAGAATGCAGAACAATGTCATACATTCACCCCAGTACAGGGATCTGGGCCTTAAATCCATCGTTTTTTTGCTCGCCATTCCAATTTGAACCCAGCCATATGCAAATCAGTCTTGACCCTGTGCCTCAAGCATCCTAGGACCAGGTTTGGGGTTTCACCCCTCTTCAGCCAGGATAGCTTGATTCCAGTGACATGGAGAGCACCGGACTCACGTCTGAGCATTTAACCCAGATCTCTTGACTGGGGGTGAATGTTTTGATTTGTTCTGCATTCCGTCCATCAATAGTTCTTTTTGCATTTGTCACCCCAAGTGGGACGGGTACGCTCAAACGTGAGTCCCATGCTCTCCATGCCACTGGAATCAAGCTATCCTGGCTGAAGAGGGGTCAAACTCCGAAACCGGCCCTAGGATGCTTGTTTCCGGTCCAGGGAGGACCTGGCTTGGCAGTTCGGGCTGGACAGTTCCCATGAGGCACAGGGTCAAGACTGATTTGCATATGGCCAGGTCTAAACTGGGGTGGCATGGTGAGCAAAAGAATGATGGATTTAACCCAGATCTCTTGACTTGGGGTGAATGTTTTGATTTGTTCTGCATTCCATCCATCAATAGTTCTTTTTGCTTGCATTTTACAGCAGTTGATGCAGACCTCTTAGGATGTACAAAAGAAGGCTTACGACCTGAGTATGAAACAGGTAGAGCGTAATTACAGTGTAGAATTCCACCCCTTCTGATTCAGAGTGGGCCGGTGTTCCCGCACCCATTCTTTTCCGGATGTTGGAACGACGGTCTCAATTTAGCTGGGCAGTAATTCCATCTGGAAAAACCACCAAGACTTTGGCTGCAGCATCAGCGGAGCCTCTTTCACCTTTTTATTTTTCTGTTAGAGGGGGTATACAATGTTCTCTCTGCCAGAACTTAGCTCTTCTTTTCTTACCCTACTTGCCACAAGCCCCTCCCCCTTTTCCCACATAGATGCCATTTACCACTTGCTGAGATCAGGTGTTATATGTTTGTGTTAAGACCCACGAAATTGAGAGTTTAATGTTGTTTTAAATTGTCTAATACTGAAAGTGTTACTCCACTGTAACTTAAATTTTGCACCCTGCCAGTACCATGCAACTTGTATTCAGGGCCTTAATGACCGAGGGAGGAGGGGCATCTGGTCCCCATCCTGGTGCTAGAATGGGCAAGAAAGTTAATCGGTTCTGCTTGTAGGCAGTTTGCCTCACTCTGCTCTACCCACTCAAAACATTTCCGTAGAAAGGAGATAGCCCTCGGAGCTGAAGACCGCTCTTAAAATCATTCTCATGTTCTTATTCCCTGAATGAAAACTTTTGTCAAAAAAGCTCTAGGAGTCTGTTGGAAGAGCAAGGAAAAAGTGCCACCAAGAACACATTTTTAATGACAAGACAAAGAGAAATATGTCAAGTGAAAAAAAGGCTACTACACCAGACATTTGGAAAAAAAGCTGGAGGATATAAAACCTTTGCTCCTCAGAACAGAGCTTAACTGTCAATACATTACAATATGAATGCTGCATGTTACTGCATGTTTAACGAGGCTGCTGCCTTTGGCATCAGATATTTTTCATGTGTATTTTTCCTCTGTTCCTATGTAAAGCTCTTTGTCTATCAAACTATCTTCTCTGTGCTTTATGAAAATGCAAATATTTAAATGAGCCTCAGCATGTCACTTTCTATGGGTGTCACTCCTGTCCACTAATAGGATTCTATTTATGAGTCCCTTTTTGTCATGTATACTGTGATCCTAATAATTTACATTCTGTAGAGGTTTTCTCTAGAGTTCCCAGTCTGTGCATGCATGAAGCTTCTTGTTTTATTGATAGAGATTATGGAAATAGTCTAGAAGCTGTTGACATCAACAGTGATTTCATGAGAGTTGTTCTTATGGCCATGACCCTTTTCATATCGGGACTAAGTTGTAAATTACTGTTGTGGCCTTGTGAGGAGGAACCGGGAGATAACTATTGTGTACCTACAGAAATATTGTTCTTTTTGTCTCTCCTGTATAGGTTCCTTCAAACAGCAGAGATGTTGAAACCTTCTACACCCTCTCCCAGCCATGAGAGCAGCTCCTCTGGTGGGGACAATGGCAGCGAGTATTACCCGCAAGTGGGTAAGTACAGCGGCAATAGCTAACTGCTGTGGTCCTAGAAAGCTCTGAGATGCTTTTAGTTGCAGAGCAATTCATGGGTTGCTGTAGATGAATGTAACATTACATTTAAAGCAGCTGCTGGGTGATCCAGGCAGAGTAGGAAAACGATCCTGGGTAGGAATTTTACGGGTAGAGGGAAGATGTCTCATTGTTTGTGTCTATGTCTTAAAACTAATTATTCTTCAGCTTTGGGTGTCATCATCTTAGTGATGACTGCAACATTACTACAGAGCCAGAATGGTTATCATGAAAGCATAAAGAAAAGTCAAACTTAGGGAGGAGTTTTATTATGAAAGTTGGCTTTGACTGGTAGTGTCTAATTCTTTCAAGGCAGAATGTACTCCTATATGTTAACACTTTTATAAAGTGTGCCTGCTACCCCATGGGGCTTTCTGGCGATTAAAACTTGTAGTGCTAGATTATGCTGCCTTTAACTCTTATCACAGCAAAGACTGATCATTGGTGTCAATGTTCGATTGTCTTTCATAGAGTATTGTACTCTAATTTTAGCAAAATATCCTTCTGTGGCTATGGCCTATCTCAAGATAGCAGCTAGAGTTACAGTAACCGTACTGTGTGGTGGTAGAGCTCAGATGAGTCTCAGTTTATTGATTGTGACATTGGTGGAGGTGCTCAAGGATTCACTTCCTTCTATTGTCCCTCCCCTCTCTCGGAGAGGATCTCATATAGCTACAAAATCGGACCCTTAAGCCCTCCCACCCCCTTCATTAACCTTTCTGATGATATCAGTGATCCTCTGACCCTCTACTGTCTTGATGCTTCACTATCTGTTGGTAATGCTGTTTGTTTGGGAACCTGTAAGTCACACTTACAAGTCTCAAATGATTTACCCGAGACCCTTGTACACATCTTCTAGCAATCCGCATTGTTACTGTCTTTGGTACATGATGGCTTCTTCTTTGCTGCTCTAAAGTGTGTTTTAAAGGTAAGGGGAGAGTGCAAATGGGAGTGTAGTCAAACCCTTTTTGTTTGCCATATCATCCCGGATTTCAAGTGTGGACTTTGTGACCGGGCTACAGTAAAGATTATTAGGTGAATGCTATCCAGGTAGCTTTGCGACACCCTAAGACTCCAGGCTACCATTTGATCCATATCCCATTATTTTCTCTGTTTCTTCATTAAAGCACCTATTGTGTATACATAAATAAGCTGCTTGGTAGCATTTAAGCTATCTGGGCAAGCCAGTCATCCTACATCTTTTGTGACCAATAAGGCTTTCATGGCTATCCTTGTCTTCGTCCCAGCCCAGATAAAATTAGTAGAGTTTTAGGAATCGGTATATCTGATATATAAAGTTCCCAAACTTTCTTCTGGTGCCCAAACTTCCACAGGAGTACATGTCTAAGCCCCACAGGACCCCAAGGGATGGAACTTAGAGACTCTCAAGGTGTTGGGTAGAGATCATCAGCAAAGTCCAGTGCAGGTACCCCTAATCAGTTGGGTACTTCCAGGAAAAGACTCTTACAGCTTCTCGTATCCTTGTGGAGACATAGGAGGTTAGCCCGCTGACCCTTGAGGTCTACTTCTTTGTCTTGGGTACAAGAGGAAGCAAGTTCAGTCCTTCAGGGCTCCTCCCAGGTCACAGACTGCAGGTGCAGCGCTCTTCTGGTTCGAGGCATGTGGGCTGCTGAATTCATATCTATGGACTTCATCAGGACTGTATTTCATTTTAAAAGCTTATATACATCCCTCATATGTAATGTCTATTTGACATTATTACAAAAACATTTATACATTCCTATAAAATCACTGATAGTGCCTTCGGCACCCCAAGACTCCACACACATTAATGAAATCTATCTTTTTAACAGAAAAACAAATTTCCATTTTCCATTGTTGTTTTTATTAATGCAATATGTACATAGCCCTACACACCACGGTTCCCTGCCTGTTAACAAAACTTTTTTTTTTAATTGTAATAAACCTTCCTAGGACTTTTTTTAACCTTTTTTCACATTTTAATTTAGATTACATAAATACCCTTCCTAAATTTGTCAAATCTAAATGTCGGTCTCTTATCAAACATTTCCCAATAAAAGCTTCTTTTAAAAACCTTTTCCCAATAAAAAATTATTGCACATAACCATTATTGAATTTCAACTCACTTGTGCTTTCCACACCTGTGTTTTTTTAAAAAAAGCAAGAAGTATAGACTCCTGTTTCAGTGTCTTCATGGGTAATACATCCCTTTTCGGGTGGTGTCGTACCCCCCTAAATCATCTATAATTAAAACATGGCAATAATCAGCATAATATAAATTATCTTCCTCCCAAAATCACATTTAATAGTCTGTATCTCATTGAAAAGTAGTTCTTAGTCGCCCTAAGGTTCCCCTATCCAGGCCTTAAATCAATAAATTCCTCATGCTCCATTGGTTTCCCTGTCAAGGCCTTAAATCAATAAATTCCTCATGCTCCATTTCATCCACTAATCCTGTGAGAATCTGAATATTTAACTACCAATCTAGGTGCAGAATCCACATTCTATTGTTGCCCACTTCACTACTGATATTAACTGTTCTGTAAATCACCTAATAGTTTAACTCAATCCAGTGTATCTATGCTCTTGAGCTCCCATATCTCCACTCACCTTCCGCCTTCTTGCACTAGGGCTCGAGTTACATGGAAAAATACCTCTAACTCTTGCTACCGGGCATCCCCGATTTAAAGAATAAGGCCTACCAATCCACTGTCAGTATGCCTCCATGTCCTAGCACTCCACCAATTACTGTGCTTCCTGACCAGACCAATGCTAAACGTATCTTTTGGCAGACACAGTTCCCTCTCTGGTCCACTCTGCTTCCACCAATCAGCGGGCTTCTGTAGAGAAGGCCCACCAATCAGCCCACCAATCCGTTCTCAGTATTCCTCAGTGTCCTAGCATTCCACCAATCGCATACCCTAACAAATTGGTACTGGTGCAACTAACCCTTAATCTTGTGTTTTCCTGGTATCTGTGAGTTACGATCTGACACTTTGCGCAACTGCTGGCCCTATTCTTAAAAATACCAATATTTCTATACATGCCTGCAGCAAAAACATACAAGATTTGCCCATTTCAAAAGCATTGTCAGCTGACTTTGCTAAAATATTCACAATCTATATCGTAGGCCTAAGGCCTTTGGAAATGCATGCTTCATTTCAATACATAAGCGTTTTAGCTTTTTTTGCATTTATACACTGTTGGTGCAGGTCATTACTATAAACAACATATATTTACTAAACCGCTATGTTCGAGGCATATGAGCTGCAGATTATACACTGTGCATAGATCGCCATCTGGTGTTGGGCCCGGATGTTTGCAGTTTGTTTTTCTTCTTGGACAATGTTTGGAAGTCACGAGTTCGGTGACTCCTCCTTCGGTCCGTACTGCGCATGGGCTTCGGCTCCATCCTCAGATTGTTTTTTTCCGCCATCGGGCTCGGATGTAATACTTCGTGCTCCGGCTTCGAACCTTCCCAGTTCGACCTTCGACGAAAAATCATCGTCCATCCAGATTCTTCAGACAGAATCATCTTCTTTATCTCTCTCTTCGGCACTTCCTCGATTCCAGGCAGCGGCCATCGGACCTATCTCGACTCCGGTCTCGGCCGATGGAAAGGACTCCCTTTAAGAAGTGCCCAAAATGTGGGTCTAAATTTCCCCACACCGATCTACATCAGGTGTGCAACCTCTGCCTCTCTCCCGAACACGAGGCCCGAGACTGCCCCGCCTGCAAGTCTTTTCGATCAAAAAAGACTATTCGGGATCGACGAGCTTGACGCACCATGGCGCACTCATCGACCTCGGCTCCACCTGACATCTTCGGAGAAGACACCGGAGCTTCGGGACAGCAGCCCCCCGAACAGGAGGACGACATCGTCAGCGCTTCCGAGGCCGACGACCCCGACGTGGAGGAGATCACACCGGCGCAGAGGGTCGTGAGTACTCTACCCACTCCCGCGCCCATACCGAAAGAGACTCCGGTTACACCTTCGCCTCCGGGCCTAGGCAAAACCAAGCATACCACTTCCATCACCCCACCTTCGGGCCCGGTGAAGAGGCATCACAAGTCTCCCGGCGGCTCGGGCTCGAGCCAGCCTACTAGCGGCGCCGAAAAACACCCTTTGGCACCGAAGAAAACCACACCAAGCGCCGTTCCGAAGCCATCGGTGTCGAAACCTGGCCTCTCGGTGCCGACCAAACATAAATCCCTCTGCACCAACGCTCCCGTGTCGAAGCCTGCCTCGGCACCGAACAAACACTCGGACGCCCCGAAAAAGCATGGCACGGATAAACCAAAGAAGCCGTCGGCTCCGAAAACATCGGCGCCGACAGACGAATCGGTGCCGGAGGAGCTATTCACGCCAGATCCTCGTCAAAAGACTTTAACAAAGGATCCAAAGACTGGACATTTGACTTTGTCTTCAAAGAAAAGACATTTAGACAAGCCAGCTCCTCCTCCACCGCCAAAACGAAAGGACTCTGCCACATCCCCATTCAGAGTACCCTCCCCACCACCTCCACCACCTCCTCCACCTCCCCCACCTCCCCCATCTCCTTCTCCACCTTCTCCACCCTTGCCTCATCGCTCTCCAACCCCGTCTCCAGACCCTGATGACCAAGGGGATCCATACTATGATCCAACAGATGCCCTACAGGACCCCACTCCTCCGGGAACACCAGACCCATGGGAGGATTATCACAATCCAGATGTGCCTCAGGATGACCTTTATCCATCCAGTGTTAAATGCACTCCTTAAATCGTAAAGAATGTCTCCCTTTTGCACTCGTAAGAATTGTAATAACAGTTCAACAGTCTTTCTTTATAAGTTGATCCTTTATTTGATCATACGTTTAAATCCATTAATTTTTCATGGTTGAATCGTTGAAAAAGAAAACTTTCATTGTTTCCAGGTAAATACATATAACTTGATGCAGTTCATGCTGCCCAATGCATTTCGGGCTTATGAGCCCTTCATCAGGGGCTGTCAAGGTGAAAATGAGGAAACAGGGTATCAGGGGGTCTGTGTTATACTCATAATCGCAAAGTCATGTTAGCGTTGTTATCGGGAGTGGATGTGAGTGGGTAATCACCGTGGTGAAAAAAACAAAACAGATGCCAGTATGTAAATGGTGGTGCAGTGTAAAAAGGGATGGTGGTTAGAACTTAAAGGAACAACCGAGTGAAAGACGTATGGTACACACACCCAAAGCAGTGAAGAAATTGTAAAAGTTATTCGAACTGTGTCCCAACACGCGTAAATGAAGTAAGTGAAAAACGCGTCAACAAACTCGCTTCAAAAAGATGTTCCAAGCGCTTGTGCGAGTCTAGTGCCGAGAACAGACTCGGAGTGGTTCCTAAAACGGTGAAAAATCAGTGTAAGTAGCAATATTGTAGCGTGAGATGGAAAGGTAAAAGTTAAAGAAAAAGTAAAGTCCTAAAATGTTGAAAAGCAACCACTTATTTGGTTAAGCAGCGTAAACGGGTTTACAAAGTTCTCGACAGCGAGTGTGGGTGTTGAATATCCGGGTTCCAAATCGGAAATACAATGAAGTGGAATCTCATTGGTTTAAATATTCACACGCGCGTGTGAACTTTTACCTTTCCATCTCACGCGTTTTTCACTTACTTCATTTACGCGTGTTGGGACACAGTTCAAATAACTTTTACAATTTCTTCTCCTCTGCCAGGGCGACTTTATCACTACACTGGACTTGAAAGACGCATACTTTCATATTCCAATACACCCTTCTCACAGAAAGTACCTCAGATTTGTAGTGGACGGGCAACATTATCAGTTCAAGGTTCTCCCCTTCGGGGTCACAACCGCACCAAGAGTGTTTACCAAATGCCTAGCAGTAGTGGTGGCACACCTCAGAAGACAACACATCCACGTCTTCCCTTGGACGACTGGCTAATAAAAGCCGCGTTCTACAACCAGTGTGTGCAACATACAAACACTACCATCCAACTACTCCACCAGCTAGGTTTCACGGTGAACCACCAAAAGTCCCAGCTAATACCGTCTCACACAAAGCAATACCTCGGTGCCACTATAGACACCTCAAAAGCTATAGCCTATCCCAACTCAGCCAGAATCGCAAGCATACAAGCCTTGCACCAAAGATTCATCCTTCAGCACTCTCTCCCAGCAAGAGTGTTTATGAAGCTCATAGGGATGATGGCATCTTGCATCTTCATA
This sequence comes from Triturus cristatus, assembly GCF_964204655.1. NCBI lineage: Eukaryota > Metazoa > Chordata > Amphibia > Caudata > Salamandridae > Triturus > Triturus cristatus. The sequence continues at coordinate 103,656,828 of NC_140590.1, read as the reverse complement.
GTGCCTCATGCAAGACTCCACATGCGCCCACTCCAAGAGTGCCTAGCACGCCAATGGAACCAGGCCCAGGGACAGCTGACAGATCTGGTGTTGGTGGACGGTCGCACCCATCGCTCTCTGCAGTGGTGGAACACCACAAACCTTTCCAAAGGGCAACCGTTCCTGGCCCCGGTTCCTCAGGTAATTCTAACAACGGACGCATTGCTCTCCGGCTGGGAAGCGCACCTCTTACACCTCACAGTGCAAGGCATATGGACGCCACAACAAAAGCTACTCCACATCAACCATCTGGAGTTATTGGCGATCTTTCTAGCCCTGAGATTGTTTCAGAAACAAATCTCAGCCAAAGCAGTCCTCATTTGCACAGACAATATGACTGCAATGTACTACATTCAAAAACAGGGGGGGGACACACTCTCCACAGCTCTCTCGGTTAGCACAGAGCATATGGCGATGGGCAATCCCACAAAAAATCTTTCTCCTGGCACAACACGTCCCAGGGATACAAAACACCATGGCAGATCTGCTCAGCAGACAAACGCAGCAAATACACGAATGGGAACTGCATCCACAAGTTCTTCGCCCATTCTTTCACAAGTGGGGGCATCCTCAGATAGACCTCTTCGCCACCCACGAAAACAAAAAATGCCCAAGCTTCGCCGCCAGATACCCACACCCATTGTCCAAAGGCAATGCGATATGGATGAACTGGTCAGGCAAATTTGCATACGCCTTTCCACCTCTCCCGCTAATTCCATTAGTGGTAAGGAAGCTACAACAGCACTCTCTCACACTCATTCTGGTAGCTCCAACATGGGCCAGGCAGCCGTGGTACACCACACTACTACAGCTCTCGGTGGTACCACACCAAAAACTGCACCTGTCCCCATGCCTTCTAACCCAGAACCATGGAGAAATCAGACACCCGGACCCAGCTCAGCTCAACCTTGCGATCTGGCTCCTGAAATCTTAGAATTTGGATACCTTAACCTTCCTCCTGATTGCATGAACTTTATCAGGGAGGCCAGACGTCCTACCACTAGAGCATGCTATGCCGCAAAGTGGAAAAGATTTGTTCTTTACTGCCGTAACAATACAATCAACCCTTTGGATGTATCCATACAGCACATCATATGCTACCTGCTCCATCTACAAAGGTGTAACCTGGCATATTCATCCATCCGTTTACACCTAGCAGCAATTGCTGCTTACCTGCAAAACAGACAGCATTTATCACTTTTCAGAGTGCCTGCTATTAAAGCTTTCATGGAAGGCCTTAAAAGAGTAATCCCGCCCAGGGCACCACCCTCACCTGTGTGGAATCTAAACGTAGTTCTTACAAGGCTAATGGGTCCACCTTTCGAACCAATGCATAAATGTGAGCTGCAGTTCCTTACTTGGAAAACAGCTTTTCTCGTAGCTATCACTTCCCTTAGAATGGTTAGTGAAATACAAGCGTTCACTATACAAGAACCCTTTCTACAGATACATCACAGCAAGGTGATTCTTCGCACAAATCCTAAATTTCTGCCCAAGGTCATTTCCCCCTTCCATCTCAATCAATCGGTGGCATTACCGGTTTTTTTCTCGCAACCTCAATCTGTTGCAGAAAGAGCTCTACATACACTTGATGTTAAAAGGGATTTACTTTACTACATACAAAGAACGCAATCTTTCAGAAAGACTAAACAGCTGTTTGTCTCGTTCTCTCCACCGCATAAAGGCAACCCCATCTCAAAATCAGGGATAGCTAGGTGGATTGTAAAGTGCATACAAATTTGCTATCACAAAGCAAAAAGAACATTATCTGTTCCACCTAAAGCCCACTCTACAAGAAAGATAGGGGCTTCTATGGCTTTTCTAGGGAACATACCCTTAGATGACTTCTGCAAAGCAGCCACATGGTCAACACCTCACACCTTCACAAAACATTACTGTGTAGACGTGCACTCCAAACAACAAGCTAGTGTGGGCCAGGCTGTACTAAAGACACTGTTTCAAACCACTGCAACGGATACCGGTGGTCGCCGCTAGGGTTGGGTACTGCTATACAATCTATGCACAGTGTATAATCTGCAGCTCATATGCCGCGAACGGAATATGCTACTTACCAGTATGCATCTGTTCTTGGCATGTAGAGCTGCAGATCTATACACACCCACCCGCCTCCCCGGCTACCTGTATCCGTTCCAGTCTATCTTATTTAGAAACAACACACATGGGTTTCGTTACTATTATCACTACGCTCCATCATTTCCCTGCTGGAGAAAAACAATCTGAGGATGGAGCCGAAGCCCATGCGCAGTCCGGACCGAAGGAGGAGTCACCGAACTCGTAACTTCCAAACATTGTCCAAGAAGAAAAACAAACTGCAAACATCTGGGCCCAACACCAGATGGCGATCTATGCACAGTTTATAGATCTGCAGCTCTACATGCCAAGAACAGATGCATACTGGTAAGTAGCATATTCCTTCCCAAGGGCTTTTTGCCTGTATCATAATACACACATTCATACAAAAGTAAGACTACAGCCCTCATCATGAACATTTTACTTTTCTTTACTGGTTCCCAGACCATCATACGGGACTCCACATCACTTCTGCCCCAACGTCTTTCAACAGGCCTTTGTGGCTTCTTGGTGTAGCTAGCCTTGTCCTTCCAGGGTGCCCAATTCTTCCTCCTAGGAGACAGTGTTGAAAATGTCTTCCTTTTCATGGGCTACTCTGTTACTCCAGGCATTCACCCCAACAAGAGCTGGTGTCTTGTGAGTGCCATGGTGCCTCAGGTCACCCTCTGTAGCATATGTAAATCTCTTCCATAATGGCTTAAGGAGTGCAGACCTGTAATGATATGTTGCTTCTCCAGTGGCTGTCCAAAACTTCAATGTTTTACTTTCATGCTTCAGCCCGTCGGCCATTCACGTCTTTTCACTTATTTTATGTTGCACAACAGGTTTGTAAGAATGCACTACCACCCAGAAAGGTATTCTGGCACTTAGCAGGCATGAGTCTGGCCAAACTTAGGACCTAGTTGCTCCGCTCAAAAATCCAGGCCTTCAGCTTCTTGTGGAATACCATAAGTGAGGTGGAGGCTGTTATGTGTAGCAGCAGGTTATTCCACACCTTTCGAGCCAATTGCTGTGTGTTCGCAGATGGCTCAACTGCCAGATCTGCTTTTCTTTATATGTGGGATGTGTGCAAGTATGTGAGATGAGGTGTCTGGAAGATCTGTGAAAGCATATGTGATTTTTGAGGTATGCTGGGCCAGTAATATTAACTTTTTACTGAATCACGATTTGGGTTTTTCTATGCGGTATTTGGAAGGAGCGTGTTGAAAGCGCTCCTTTTTAATACCGAATTCAAATGGTACGTCCGATTGTTTTGCGACCAAAATGTGGTCGTAAAACATTTACAATTTACCACCATTTAAAACCAGCATTGGCATAGCCAATAGGTCTCGCTTTTGGGACCTTATAAGTATTTAGTTATGCAGCACAATATCCTTGGTGCAACAACATCAACTGTGGGAGGGGGAGGGAGAGAGAGAGAGAGAGAGAGAGAGAGAGAGAGAGAGAGAGAGAGAGAGGGAGAGGGAGAGAGAGAAAAAGAAAGAGAGAGGGGGAGAGAGAGGGAGGGGGAGGGGGAATGTGCCGGGGCGGAGCTATATTTGGTGCATCAGGTGCAGTGGCACCGGGTAGCAGGAGTCTTAGGCGACACCTGAACTGCCGTTATGGTTTTATTTTTATAGCCCACTAGCAGAGTGGGTGTCCATTTTGTCTGCTTGTACAAGGGCGCCTGCCACCCTTACTGCCCTACCGACTCCTGCCTGCAATAAAACACCGCATGCGCTGGCTCAGCGAGACCTAAAAACGTTGTACAAATAGTTCACAGTGGTGCTTTATTTTTGTATTTCACAACATTTATCTATTCAGTACTTCTCCAGACTCCCTTTCACAGCTTGAAGGTAAACATGGGTTATATTTAGCAAGATCAAAGAACAGGAAGAGAGGTTGCATTTTTACAGTTTTATAAAAGAATATGAGTTTAGTTCTTTATAAAAATTAACTGTTTTCAAATAAGCTGTGGGCCACTAAACTAGGACAAGGTTTAAGACTTATGCAAGTGCGTGTCTTTGTTTATTTATTATAAGCAACAGAGACAAAGAAAGTCGTTTCTTCCACGTCTGAAAAAAAATGCACCTTTCCTACAAACATGACATTTGCGTGCAGATAGCAGACAGGAAGCCAAGAAGGTTTGACTCGTGGGCACATTTTTTAAAGTTAATGAAATAGTAAGAGCCATTGCAGAGCTGCGATCACCAACAGCTACGGAAGCTATCCCTAAAGAAATCTGTTACAACACATGTAGTGCTGAATGCGAGCGCCGTTGTGAACTCGAATGAGGCTTCACAAAAGGGGTGTTTACTGTGCTGTGCACCAACCATAAGCCCATCAGTTGCTATTCACGATCAATGACAGCTGTTGTGGAGCGAGGATCCTGTGGGAGGCAAGATGGGCAGACTCTCTGGTGCCGCTCCGTGTGAGCCAGCAGCGCTGGAGCCCACACTGTGAAAAGGGAGCAGTGGTGGGAAACTCTTGAGGTTTGCAGCAGCTAAGTGAGCAAACCTTCTGCCTCTGTACTGCATGTTTGCAGGGGCTCCAGGAATATTGGCGCTACCTAAGTCCAGGCAACACAACAACCATGCTCACGTAGGAAAAGCGGCAACACCAAACGTTTGAAAATGGGAACACGGGCGCCAATGTTAAAACTGGCATTTTTCCGCTTTTGAAAACAAATAATTTCAAAAGTTGATTTGGGCTAAAGGTGTGTGGGTGCTATGCTAAATCGAACATAGTATGACTGGCACTGTTTAAAGCGCAACATTGCAATTGTGGTGAGCCAAGCATAAAGATAGCTGCCTAAATAGCTCCAATAAATAGGTTCATTATACGTACACTTTTTATACCATCAAACGGTTTTGGCTAATGCATGAGGCACCGTAGTTTATTTCGTTCGTGTGCTTTAACTTCACTTTATGTACTCCGTAGACTTGCTGTGTTTTTGATTTTGGAAAACAAAAAAGTAAAGTGACTATTCAAGAAAGTAAGCAGAAGGCCAAGTGGAATGGTCTTGTACCCCACTAGAAACGCGTTGTGACCTCACTGAACACTGGCTGCCCACACTAAAACAGAATAGGAGAAAATATTCCGAACCTGAGACTTACTGCTAAAAAGTCATCTGCTTTTCTTCCGACTCTGAGGTGCTTGAAAAAATCAAGGGAAAGATAGCCAATTGGAAAACTACTTAATACTGACTGACGCACGAACTGCACTGGGTTGGTCCTGAGTGGTTGCGCCGCCCCACACAGGGTGCAATTGGTTAGAAGAAAAACAACAGTACCCGCCTCAGAAAAGCTGGTCCAGTCACTGACAGTTATCACCGAGCCGACCCGGAAAATAGCTCGCTGTTCAAACAAGGACGCAGAGCAATATAGAGTAATAGAATGTCAGGGAGCGACAGAGTATGACAGACAGTGAAAGAAAGGGTCCGTCAAAGAAAGCTAGACAGATGAAGACCGAGAACGATTGGTCAAGATAAAGCGAGATAGAGAAGTACATGTGTGCGTGTGTGTGAGAAAGAGGGACCGAAACATAAGAGTAAGAGAACCATATGAAGAGACAGAAAAAATACCAAATAAAGACATGAAGGGAAGAACAGACCGCAAGATTGAAAATCAGCAAGAAAAAGGGACACAGAGAGACAGAGAACGACAGTAAGAACAAGCATTGGCCGCGCGCGGGGTGGTGGGGGAGGGGGAGAAGCGGGAGTTGTGTGCGCGCGCGGTCAATGCTACGAAAGTCATCGCGATCGCTGTGAAAGCGAAAGTGATCGCGATAACGCGCTAATGGCCTTCCTGAGTGCTGCTGGTTGGCCTAGCGCATGGCGGCAGTGGGCGTGCATGTTCACGTGCACGCAAGCGCTAGGCCAGCCAGCAGCACTTAAAAAAGCCAAATACAAAATGTCTCTCCGAGCCAGCGCATGCGCTGGGCTCAGCGAGACCTAAAAAGGCAGTGACCCATTCGCAAATGGCATGGGCCCCCGAGAGACCCTTTCCCCATTGAGAATGGATGGCAAAATATTTTTTATTAAACTTCAAATTTTCATTCTTTTTTTTAATATAAAACGCATCCAGTTTTTCTTTAAGTAAAACAGGCTGCGTTTAAAAATAATTGCTTTATTCAAAAGCAATCACAGACATGGTGGTCTGCTGACCCCAGCAGACCACCATCCCTGTGATGGCAGCGATCATAGTGGGTTGCAAATTTCTACCTACCTCATTAATATGCATTAGGTTTGTCTATTTGTGACCCACTCTGAATAGCAAAATGAAACTCAATGAGTTTCATACATAAGGAATGGCGATTTCCTAATTGCGATTCACAGGAAATCACAATTAGGAGATTACTATTCTGATCTTTGTACATCTATCCTGTAGTGCCTTGAAAATGTGTGAGAGGAGTTTGAATTGTGCTCATTTGTGTATGGGGTGCCAGTGGAGCTCCTGCATGGGGAGCCACTAGAGAGGGTGATCTGTCTTCATGGGACACCTGCACACAAACACCTGCCACAGAGTGGCCAAAGGGAGGACTCTAGGCAAGCGCTTTAGATGCATACAGGTCCTGATGGATTTCATGTGGCCTAACACTCTCTCAGTGAATTGGGCAGCAGAGCTGGCTTCCCTAACCTTCCCTCCTTGTTTTTCCGTGAGTTCTTCAGAGGGGACCCCTCCACACAGACCTATTTTGGTGGGGCCTTGGGTCTTTCCTAGGCTGAAGGAGAGTTCCTCTAGTCTGTTCTACTTTTAAGTAGACCTGGGCTAAATTTCCGTTCCGCTCGCGGAAATGGCGATAATTTGACATTTTCGCGTTCCGTGGAGAGCGCGAAAATGTCAAAATTTCCGCATTCCGCAGCTTAGCGATAATTTGTTTCTTGCTTGCGCTGTAAAATAATACATTCTCGCGCGCGTGCGATCACCTTACCTGAATCCCCGCGTTCGCTGACAAGTTTTCCCGATCCGGTCGCGTTCTCCACGAGATGTTGGATTGTTGGTAGCCATTTGCGCTGTCTCGCAACAGTTCGCGCCCACAGTAATGTCATTGGTCGCGCGATCACGTCTTTCTTCTCGCGATCATGCACCGCGAGAAGAGTGAAAACAAGATGGCCGCGCCCGCGAGCAACCGCATGGGTAAGTTGGCGAGCCGCGACCACACAGAAAATACCGCGAACGGGTGGGAAAAACCTTCCGCATCTTCGCGATATTTCCGCGTGTTTGCGGAGATTTTTAAAATTTTCGCGATAATTTGCGAAAGTCACTTTCGCAAATTCCGCCCACCCCTACTTTTAAGGCTCAAGAACGGGCGTACCTGTTGGAGAAACGGGACGTCCTAGAGAGAGCGTTAATTTCACACTGTAGTACAATTATTTCTAGTGTATTCTTAGCCTGGTGTGTATCATCAGCCGTCAGGGCACCATGGCATGAGTTTCAACTTGGGCATAAGCAGCAAATATAAAATGTAACAGCTCAGTCCCAGCTGGACCATTTCTCACATTGGTGGGTTGCGTTAGCTCCTGATGAACTGTTCCAGCCACCAGGGCCACCCTTCAGATGCCTCCTGACTCTCAGAATCGAGAATGAGAATTTCTTGCTCCCTTCCATGAACCTTTGCCCTTGTTGCTTTCTTCTCCCTAGCGAATCACCCTCTTTGCCGGCACTCCTGAACTTCCCAGTCCTTTCACCACTTTAGGCCAACCGTCTCCAATAACAAGATTCTGTAGTTCCCACTGCTACGGCGCCTACAGCAGTTCAAGTGAAATCCAGGGCACCTCCTTCTTTAGGGTCCCCAGTAAGCCACCATCCTCTGGTCCTGGGCAGCGACCCTAGTCGTTCTTCTTTTTCTCTCTATTCCATCTCTGCTCTCTTAGCCTCTGGAGAGACATAAATAGTCAGGAGTTGTCAACCTATTGCTGCCATATCATCCATCCACCTCTTCGTGTCATTATCAGTAACCGGTTCACTAGCTTTCCCTTTCCTGTGCTGCATTTTGGAAAGTAATGAAGATTGCAGCTGTCTCAAAAACAGAGGTATATCATCCCCTGGGCCAGTCTCCAATCACCGTGGCCTGCCCTCCCAAGCTCTTGAAAGAGACCTACTGCTGGGAAGCAGAACCAGAAATCTGGGCCCTCCTAATGCAGAAGCGACCCGTGCAAGTAAGAGCAGTGGGGCCGGGTGGGGGTGGTCGGAGGGGTTTGGCAGAATACTATGAGGGAAAATTAAATAAATAGTTTTCCCTCATCGTCCTCCCCCCAACCCCCACCCGGCCCCACCGCTCTTACCTGCACGGGCCGCAGCTGTCCTAATATTGAGCCTCTGGAGCATCCCAAAATTAGATTAGCTAGCTAAGGGTAAGAGGATGGTTATGGAGATTCTACCCTGGCGAAGGAAATTGTAAGCCCATCAACTTGCTCCAGTTGGAGATGCTTAAACCGCTTGTCTCCTTGGGTTGTTGACCCACCAACGAGAGCAGCGAAGTAATTAACTCAAAGCAAGGCATTCCAAATCACAAATGTCATTTGGAGGGTTCAAATAAATAAGGCAAATTATAAAATATGCTAAGGAGTAAATATATGTTAAAACTGACCGCATATCATAAGAAAACACTCTGACGTTTGCACCATGTATCAACCTGAAGATGAAGCAAAAAGAAAATGTACAAATGTAGTGCACGGTGAACCAGTAATACACTATACACAAAATGATTGTTTTTGGTCTCCAATTAAATCATATTAAGTGAGCCTCCGTCCATCACAGTGTTGTGTGCAAATGTCAGTCTGTTTCCAGCAGATATCATCCTGAGTCAGAAAAGTCTTTCTTGCTCAGCCTGCACGTGTGCACACACAACCTGCTTACAGCTTCTTTCCCTTGCCGTCCAAAGCAGCTCACCTTATTTTATAGTAGGCATTGAAGACTGCAGCTCAAAAAAATAATTTTCCATAGCCCATTACAGGGGTAAGCCTTCATTAGGGGGGGTCGCCCCCACAAAAATGTTAAAAACATCTGAGGTACAAAGTGAAAAATCTGAGGGTTTGTTGTATATAACTCACTTCCTTACACTTGCCAACAGTGAGTCTTTGAATGTTGGTAAATTTGTTATTTTTATCATCATGGGGTTCAATTGTGAGAGGAAAAAGAATGGTAGATAATGGACCCCGCTGTCAACTGCCTCTTTTCAATATCGACGTCTTCGTTTTCTGACCATTGGCACTAATTTTTGCTTTCGGCCATGATTAAAATCTAATATGAGGATGCCCTTTTCAATCCTAGCAATTAAAGCACATACTGTGAAACTCTTTCTCGGTGTCAGTTTCCATGAATAGAACTAGGTGTCCTTTCTACCCATCCTCCCTGTGCTTGCTTGCCCTAGATAAAGGTCATCTGGCCAGACCCTATCAGAAAGGGCTGCTTCCTAAACAATATGGTTGAGTGACATATCTATTAAGTAAGGCGACCGGCATCAAAAGATTGCAGCCAGTTTGGTAGGAAAGCAGAAATTCATGAATGAACAGATTAAATAATCCAGGGTAGGTTTTCAAATGTTTAGTAAACTATTGCTGTCTTAACCGTTGGGCCAATATCCTTATTGAGCTTTAAATGCCTTATCACATTTCTATAGGCATATCTAACTTTGTCACCAATTGCTTAGTTCATTTGTGTTTGAATTTCAGCGAGGTATTTTCTGCTGCCACTTTTAACCGTTTCTTATTCAATTCTTAATAGAATATATAGAAAATTGTCTCCTTTTTCCTGCTTTGTCTGTGACCTGTGTCCCTCCAGAGATGGTTAGGTCTTGCCCAGACAGCGCATGAACTGTCTCTTCCAAGAGCTTTTGTTTTCTAACTGTGAACTTAGAGGCAGCCCATTGCTTACCACTGGTTGGCTGCATTGCCACTCTCATTTTCTTGCTTCTTATTGCCAGATGCCATAGGCTTCCTTCCTCTTCGTGTGCTTCTCCCTACCCTGGAGCATAGACCCATTACTTATGACTTCCACTGCTTATTATTTAGGCACTACTTTTTTCTTTGTGTTTAACCACTCTACAAGAGTATGTCCCTTTTAGCTTGTTCCTTCGTATACTTCTCCCTCTCAGTTCCTCTCTTCCATCATCCATGTTGCTTGTCCCCATACCTCCCCCTTCCCTTGTCTTTGTTGCTTACGACCACCCTCCCTGTGCTGCAGTGGTTGCCCCTTCCCTCCTCCATGTTGCTTGCCCCCAACTGCCCTCCCACGTCCAGTGTTGCTTGCGCCCAGTTGCCTTTCCTCCCTCATCTGTTGCTTGTACACTCAGCCGACCTCTCTCCCTCTTTTTTTGTGTTGCTTGCCCCTACCCCTCCTCCCTTGTCTTTGTTGCTTGCCCCTTCCATTGCCTGTCATTGTTTGCACCACTCCCCCACCTACCATAGCAACAAAAAAAGTGTGATGACATGGACATCCTTGGATGCATTGTAGCGTTTTTTTTATCCCTCACACCCTCCGTTGTCAGTATTGATGTCCTCTGTGTTGCTTCCCCTATACCTCCGGATTGCTTTGCACCAAACAAATCTGGTCCATTTACCCATAGACCCTGTGGACATGTGATCGGAAGGAGTCGTTTGTTGTCTCTGGTGCCGGAATCTCCGCATACTTACAAGGCCAAATTCCCGAAACATATTTTTAACCTTCGTGCTTGCTATCTTGTTTTTGGGGGTGGGATAAGGCAGGTTTTAGCAGTTATTGTTTTTGTCTACTTCTGGGTCCTTACCGAATTGAAATCTGCACTCATAATGAGATCCTCTACACTTGATTTATCATATATGTAAGGCGAGATGCAATAAATTAGTAATGGAAGTATTTGTAGGTGTAATTGTCTAGTCCAAAACCAAGAGAACGTACCCGCATCAGGTCCCTTCACTTTAATATGTAAGGCGTGCAGGCCATGGTGTCAGACGATTTCCTCCATGTACTTTAGGCCTAAAATAGTTGGGGGTATTCCTTGTGACGCATGAGGGTCTTTATCAAATGTCAATTTAAGGTATAGAATATCCAGATCCCTGATTTTCAAGTCGCTCCATATCTTTTGTCCCTTATTTACTTAGGAAATTCATACCCTTTCTCTGTGATATTCGCATGAAGTAGTGTACCCAGTCAAAATTGTCTCCAATTTGCCCAGCTCCTGTCCTGTTTGTGTACACCCATCTTCAGCCGTTTCAGTTCCCTGTGCTATAAAACCCTCAAAACTAACTACTCCCTGGACAACATGACCACAGTGCTATTTTTGTGCGATCAGAGATGCCACCAATGACTCACCAAGTTTGGGCATGAGTTATTACACTAAATAACCTCTACTTACAAACATTTCAATCTATATGACACACGAATTTCACAGAGGTTGTCGGAAGTGCCACCATTCGCCTACCAGCGCTTGTGTCTGTTAACTTGTGCCTTTGGCCTACAATTTTTCATGACTCCTTTGGTACTTCTTTTCTTGTATATAAAATCAGCGCCCTCTTTAGTCATGATTGTGATCTTTCACTTTCCGTTTAGACTGCGTTTCTCTGTGAACTGCCACATATAACTGTTTTGTCTCCTGTTGAGTTTCTGAACCTTCAGAAAATATTACTTCTTAAGCATTGCTGTAGCCTAGTTCTGTTCTAGTGTCACCAGGTTATCTCGTGAGGTGATCAGTCCTCTGATCATTGCCATTTGATACTTTTAGCAGGTAGGATATCATTTTCTGCAGCATTGCCCTTGGGCGATCAAAGCCCTGACACTAGGTTTCGACCGCACTGTATGAGCTGTTTCTATTCCCATTGGGAATTCTAGGCTTGCTTTTAGGAACCCACAAACCTGTTCTGTTAACCACTGTTGCTGTTGTTTCCCTCTGTATTCCTTTAGAATATGTATGTATGTACTGTCCCTCTGGGAACTATTGCAAGGCCTTCACATTTCTCAAATAATAATTTTGTTCTATAAAATACTTGTCGCTGCAGATTCGTCACCTTTTAAATATTGCCCAGGCGTCGAACTGGATCCGGAAACTTTTCAGCAGTACCTCTGCGTGCCAGAAGGTGGTGACTTGTGGCTCAGCAGTTACGCCATTCTGCTCTGTCAATGACGTGTGGGGCCAATACAGGTGCCACTCTTGCGTGCTGACGTCTGTTTCTTTCTTTTCACCCCACCAGAAGCAGATCTGGAGCTTTCTCTCATCTCCCGCAGACACTTAATTCAATATTTGCTGATTTTTCTTTAGTGTGCAAACAAATTTATGTGACCATGCCCCATCCGGTGTACCTGGGGGTCAAGCCAGGACTCCAAGGCCTGCAGCGGCTTCACTTTGATGAACCCGAAGCTATCAGGAAATGCAAGGTGAGACTGTGCGTCGCCATGCGTAAGAAGACTCTGCAATGGGACCGTTCCAGTCCTGCATCCAATGTTCGCTCTTAGTCCTGTTCCCAGAGTCGAGAATGCCCCCCAGAGGTTAGTCTTCCATGCACTGCAAGTCCTCAGGTAAGCGTAGGAAACACAAGAAGTCAAAGCGAGATTCCGCTCCCTCGCCCCACTCTCATTTGCCTGAGCAAGTACGGTGTCATCACCACTTCTCGATCTCGCTCCCATCAACCGTACTCTCTTAATGAATGTGTATATTATGTCTAGTTGGCCGACGTCAAAGCCGATCCCACAGCTGGGTCCGGCAAAACCAGGGTTTCTGGGACTTTCAGCCTACCTCATCAGATAAGAGTTCTACGCAGCCATGCTCCACCTCTTTGGATCTCTGCCAACTCCCTCTGGCCCACCTTTGGCCCCAAGAAGCAGAGAGGTCTTCCACCGGGGAAACGCCGTCAGATGCGCCCTCCGCGCTAGCTAGACTCTCTAAACGTATCTTGCCTGGGGGTGTGGCCAAGATGGCGGTCGGATGAGACGTGATCCTGGGTATCTCCACTTCCTGCCTTAGGGCTCACCCACTTAGAGCAACGCTACTAAGAGTTGTAATATGCAGAGACGAGATACCACATTGCTGGACTGCTGGGGGCTTCTCCGGACCTCGGCAGAGGCTTGAGTGTGTGATCCCTGACCATGGGGGAAACTGAGCAGAGTCACAGGCGCAGCGACCTACATCCCAACAGGCCCAGCGCACGACTAGCCTCCAATGCGTGACGAGCAGAGGAACTACCTCATCCGAAGTCTGCCGGCCAGCGCCACCTTTCCTCACGCTGGTGGAATGGAGGAGGTGCACCACAAAGACAGACTCTCCGGCTGAGACCTGCCGTACAGTGCTGCGCCCCTGAGGGGGAGAACTCGCAAATGGAGGACGAGGCCCCCAAGTGGACCCGGCTGCACCCGGCGGAGTGCCCCTTGCTTGTGCCGGCCCGTGGAGACTCGGTGAGAGCGTTCTGGGGGGGTCCAGGCTTACCCTGTGAGAAGCACGGAAAACACGGTTGGGGTGGACTCCTTGAGCCACGGCTGGGCAAGCATCTCCTGGGCCGGAACAGGGACAGGACACCAGCGTACAAGACCCCGAGGGAGGAGAGGACACAGCCACCCACCCATCCAGTGGGCATAAACCTCTACCAGCACCCACTACGGGGTGCTGAATTCTGCCGACAGGGCTCAGGGCCCATAGCTCCCGCCAAGTACAGGCCCGAAGCGGTGCACCACAGAAACCCAGCACCGAGGCCTGGAGTGGGCGAAACGGGCTGGGTCTCCGCCTAGCCCCCATAGGCCTCAGGTTCGCCACTTCCTTGGTGTTAACTGGAACCGGCAAGAGAGACACAGCACCCGGAATCCTGGGGGAGAAGGGTGAGATCTACTACGTCATGCTGATAGTAGAGGCCCAAAATAGAAACCGCACGGGGCCTGCCGGCCTCAATCGCAGAAGTCTCAGCGAAGAGTGCATTAACACTTAGTAAGAGCACCTCCCGCTGACGAAAACGCACCCAGGCCTACTGTGAAGCCTACCATAGATCCACCCAATAACAAACTAGGGAGGAGCAGCCCAGAGATCTGGCCAGATCTAGAATTTATCTAAACAAGAACCGAACAGAGGCCCACCCTGTACTCACTGGACTAGCAGACCTACTTGTCCTGTCGACTTCTCGACAGCTTACACCATGAGCGCCTACAGGACTTCCCCACTCATGGGGTCTGGGAAAGGAAAGAAAGACCGTAATCTCAAAGACATGCTTCTAAAGACCCCTGGGGGCCAGGGGAGCGATGCAAAGTCGACAGAGCCTGCAGATGGGCTCCTGATACGAGCTCCCTGGTGGAACTAATCACACACCCCTACCAGGAGTGACTGTTCATCTCCCTATTCGAAAACCTCCAGTCCTTCAGGAAAGATATCACACAAGAGCTGTAAGACATCTGGCAGGACATAGATGAACTCTGGGACAGAGTCTCCAAGCTGGAAGATCATGAGACAAGCGGAGAAGCGGAAATAGAACAAGTGCAGCAGGAGATACTCAGTCTCAGAGACCAGCAACTGGACCTCCAAGCGCACACCGAGGATCTGGAGAACAGATCACGCCGGAACAATATCTGCATACGAGGGGTCTCACCCGGGATGGAGGGATCGGATATAGCTTCCTTTGCGAAGGAGCACTTCAGATCTATCCTGGAAGTCTCCTCAAAGATGGACATTTAACTAGACAGCCGGCTGCACGCTCTTTTCATGGCGCTGCTAGATCTCTTCTGGGGGTCCCGGGACTGGACCCTGCTCCTGGACAGCAATGAGGACGAGAGGAGACTGGGGGCCACATGGCCCTGCCTAGGGGAATGGAGTTACTGTTCGAGTTCACAGAATGTCATACATTCACAGCTATATGTGTATCTATCTATCTATCTATCTATCTATCTATCTTCCCCGGACTTTACGGCTTGCTGAACGACGACACTGCTACCCCTGTAGCCCCGAGCCTATGCACGTTGACGACTCGATTGTGATCGGCAATCTCCAGCCCTCCTAGATCCTGCGGCTTGCCTCCCCCTCCAGCCCTGCTCCGTGGAGTCAGCTCACTTGTGGTTTCTTTGATTGTATTTTTATACATCCCGCCATTTTTAGGTCTCGCCTGGCATAGGCTGCGCGCATGCTTCAGTCTCGCTGGCGAGATTTAGTGTTAACAGGGTATTTTCTGTAAGGGGCTTTAAGCCCTGCCCCTCTGTTCCATTGGCTGGCGTCACCGTTTATGCTAAACGGTGGCCAGCCATTGGAACAGAGGTGTCGATGACGTTTTTGCTTGGCTTTTCGAGCCATCCCATTTGGACGGACTCGCTTGCTTTGTGTTGGTCGCAAAAGGTTTCTTATATTTATGGGGCCACACATGGCCCCATAAAGACAAGAAACCTTTTGGCAGAAGCCGAGCAAGTACGTCATGGCATGTGCTTGTGCAATGTGAGCATGCGCAGAGCCTTTCGGTCCTAGCGTCGCCTCTTGTTTTATTCTCCTTTCAAGGGGTTTAATTCAGCTTCCTAAATTGTTATTTTGAAACACCAGAGATAGATTTTTTTTACACCACTTGTCTTTTGTTTTCATTAGCTGGTGTTTATATTTCCCTGCATGGAAAACGGACATAGGCCGCTCTCGGCTTTTAAATTGTTCGGCGGAGACTTGTTATGTTACAAGCGGGTGCTTGTTATGTTACAAGCGGGTGCGCCGGAGTTATCAAGGAATGATCTTTCAGTGAAGTGGACGGCCGTGCCTCTGCTCTTAACATTTCTGTGCACGCGCGCATCCAGATTAAACGTGGAATGTAGTGGACTGGCCGTAGTCATGGTATTTTAATGTACTAGAGGGGACGGTCGGCTTTGGCAGTTATTGCAGCAGAACTGGAACTCCAAGCTTTTTTTTCCAAGATAATAGCGTGCCCCGGGTCGAGAACACAAAGAGGCGTCCAGGTAATACTAATGGTGTTTAATTCAGTTGAAATGCATTTTCTTTTATCATATGTGTCCAGAAAGGTGTAAGACGATGCCGAGGTGCGCGCCACTGATGGAATGGCGACATGTTTACTGTGAAAGTGCTCCACGCCTCAAGCGGCCAGAGCTGCCGACTTTGCCGACTCTGCTCAACATCCTGTGATTCTGGGCAAATCACTTATTCTCCCCCATGCCTACCCCCCCACACACACACAAAAATCCATGTGTACTTCTGTAATGTGTCTGATGCTCATGTAAAGCGCTCAAACCTTTTGGTTGTGTTCGCGCTAAAACTGCAAAATAAATAAAAAATACATAAGTAATCAATCTGAGGTCAGAGCATTCGTACACTTACGAGCTCAGCCAGCACCATATCACCTTTCTAAACAAGCATTTGCAATGCAATAGGTCTCGGATTTGCAAGAGTTTAAGCTATTGGCATTGTAAATGGCAATTCCTTTCATTTATGTTTTAAAAACCAACACGTAAATAAAAGGCATGGTCATTTACAATGCCAACAGCTCAAACTCTCGCAAATGCGAGACCTATTGCATTGCAAATGCTTGTTTAATAATGCTATCAGTGCCCGTGACCTGGGTCCTCCATCTTGGCGGTTTTGTCCGATCCTCATTGCCGCTGGACTGCTCTCTGTTCGCCTGACTGACCTTTACCTCAATTCGACCCCCCCCCCCTTAGGTCTCCTACACACCTCTCATCCTGTACATTCACGAGTCACTGGATGTTGAAATTGCTGGTTCCCAGCCGGTTTGTTTGTCTTTTATTTTGACTCTTTTGTTCCCCCTGAAGTACTTTTCCCCCTTACTGGTCTGCCTGGCCCGATCTGCATTCCTTACCCCTTTTTACTTGCCCCCGCTACCTTCTATGCCCCATATGATGTGTGTCTTTGTTATGCTATGCTCTACTAACTCGTGTTACTGTGTAACACTGTGTTTTTCCTATGTTATTCTAGGCTCCAGAAACAGATGTAATTTTGTAACTTGTAACTCGCTGATCCTCATGTAAAGCGCTCTGATACCCCCGGGTCTAGCCAGCGCTAAATAAAACTCTGCAAATAAATAAATAGACAGAACACATAGGGTAGATCTGAAGTGATCCTCCAACGCCCCACCACCGGGCATCCTTACCTGTGTGCATAACTTTCCTCTGAAGGAGAACATCCTCCAGTGGGTGAGAGACAAACAACCACTACAGTATCAGTGCTTCAGTGCTACCACCCACTGCTATATCAAGGCCTAGCAGCCATGACTCTCCAGAAGCGCAAAGCCTTCTGCCCAATTACTATGCGTATTCGGGCAACTGGAGTACGATACTCATGGGGCCGTCCCTTTCATCTAATCTTTCGCCACAAAGGGAAATTGCACCAAAAACGATCATTAGACGAGGCGTGCCACATTTTAAACCTGGAAGACAATCTACCGGACCCCATGCAAGGCGAGATGCAGGACTGTAATAAAAAGAGTGGGAGTAACACAAAACCTTCATCTGCAGCACACCGCCCGGACCCTCAGACCATAGTCGGGGAGAAACAGGCCATCATAGTTACACTCCGAGGCACTGCGGGGTGCTTCTTCGGCGACTAGCATGCTTTTCTTAATGTGATGCTCCTTTCTCTCTTCCACCTGTCTTTTCATATCGGTCTATCCTCTGATGCGGGTGGGCCGGGCGGGGGAGTGAGGAGGGACGCACCCACGACCCCTGTTTCCAGAATATACCATGGACTTCCGGTATATGGACAATGATAAAACTCTTGTTAGTTTAAGTTTGTGGTTGTTCCCCACAACTGTAAGCAAATTGTTGTTTCTTTATGTTGGACCCAGGACCCACCTACACGAGCCCTTGACATTGTCGTCCCTAATCATGGAATTCACAGCTTCTACTGCCCACACACCTGCCCAGACAACTAAAAGAGACCCTAGTAGCAATTACACCCCCACTACTCAATGCCAGACCCATTGATAATCCTCACCCTAAATGTTAAAGGCCTTAACCACTCTCTGAAAAGACGCTCCATCTTATCATATCTGGAGCAGTCTGGGGCACATAAATGCCTATTACAAGAAACGGGACACCTCCCTAAGGATGAACACAAACTACCCTCTAACAGAATCCCCCTCCAGTACTTCTCATCCTTCCCGAACAAAACTGCAGGAGTGCCGATTTTGATCTCCTGACATTTCAAGGGTAAGATTCTAGCCAAAGAAGCTGAAATAAAGGGCATGATGTTAGCCCACTCATTTCAGTTAGGTTCTAACGCCATTACAATAGCTACCATATATTCGCCCTATGAGGGTCAGGATCCCTTCCTCTGGAAAACCGTGACAGAAATCCTGGGGTCGCAGTCCCACTCAATTCCAGTGGTTGGAGATTTAAATTTCGTCTTCGATAATGAGCTGGATAGATCAGCTCGCAGACACAGCCAGATAGGCACCCTATCCACAGGGGGGAGTAAAATAGCTGAAAGATGTGGGTTTATCTAACTTACTGGGCTCACCTGCACTTCCCTCCCAGGTACAAGGAGTCACTATTGAACCCCGATCCCTTTTGGACCACGCTGCAGTGGTAGTCAAAATAGATGCCCCACGACACTAGAACCTGGCGCCTCCAGGAAAGTCTCCTGCAACACCCTGATAATATAAACCAAATATCCAAACCTATTGAAAGCTATCTGGCCATTAATAACAAACCAGATACGGCCGTCTCCACCTTGTGGGATGCCTTGAAGGCGGTGATTAGGCGAGAACTGATAGCTATATCGGCAGCCGAAAATAAAATTCAAAGAGGCAAAAGGGAGAGTTTCTACCTTCAAGTTGTCAAACTCTAACACATCCACAAACAGACCGAGGCATCTAGGATCTGGAGACAGCTAGAAGCTCCAGAACCCAACTAGCTGGCTTAGACAATGATAGGGCAGAATATGCAGCGCTCCGTCTCAAACACCGATATTATATCGGCGGAGACAGAACCGGATGTCTCCTAGCCAACAGATTGAGGACCAAACGGCAGGAGCGCTGGTTCAGGGAGATGGTGAACCTCACAGGCCAGATAAAGAAAAAAGACCCTCACATAGCAGAGGCCTTTCGGGACTGTTACCACAAACTATATATAGCACAGAATCTCCCATTGGAGAACTGCATATCTCTGCGAACACACCAACCCACCCTGACTCCTGAACAGAGAGCTGACTTAGACCACCCTATCCAGATCGAGGAAGTCCTATCCTGTATAGCCTGCCAAAAGCCATCCAAGTCCCCTGGTCCAAATGGCTTCACAGCCATCTTTTGCAAGACTTTCTGCAAAATCCTAGCACCTCTTCTCACCTGACTATTCAACGCTCTGGGGAACAACTCACCCCTTCCTCCATCTGTGAAGATGGCATCTATTGCAGTGATCCCAAAGTCAGGGAGATACAAAGCACAATGCTCCTCGTATACGCTGATCTCCCTCCTAAATGTTGACCTTAGAATCTTCACAGGAATCCTAGCAGTCCGCCTTAACCCCTTTTCCCGGACCTCATCAACCCGAACCAGGCAGGCTTCATCACGCAAAGACAATGTAGTGACAACAAACGTAGGGTGCTTCACCTTATAGACAAGGCGCAAAGACACGATCAAGAATGGATGATATTGGCAGTCGATGTCTAGAAGGCGTTCGACAAAGTGCACTGGCCCTATCTGGAGGCCTCTTTGAAACACTTCGGCCTAGGAGACTGATTCCGAGGATGGATATTTAGTACATATGACCACCCCACAGCGGTCATCCGGGTCAATGGCCACACATCCACCTCATTCTCAATAGCCAGGGACACCAGGCTGGGATGTCCCCTGTCGCCACTACTCTTTACTTTGTATATGGAGCCCATGGCGTACAGAGTTCGTACCAATCCGGCGATCACAGGGATTAAATATGAAGGTGATGATCACACAATCAGCCTCTACGCAGACGACATATTGGCGACTCTAGAGACATGATCCACCTCCCTACCGGTGTTCCTAGAAGAATTAACAACATTCGGCCAAGCAGCCGGAATCAAAATGAATGTCCACAAATTGCTGGCCCTTAGTCTGACTCTGCAGCATCATACGCTTGACACCCTTCGACAAAAATTTCCTCTCTACTGGGCCCCGTCCTATCTCCTATCTAGGATTTTAAATCGCTCCAACAATCCACATGACATTAGCTCTCAATTTTCACGCTCTACTCCTCCAGGTGTGTTCCGACCTCAGCCACTGGTGGCAACACTCCTTCTCCTGGCTCGGAAGGATAGCAGCAATAAAAATGACGATCCTGCCCCGGATCCTGTACCTCTTTCAGGTCCTGCTAGCAGAGCCTCCACCGGGTTTATTGCGTTCCCTCCAAGAGCAGATCAACATCTGGGCAGACAAAAGACCTCTTCTTCGCAGAGACCTTGCCTACTGACCCCCCTCGAAGGTGGCCTGGGAGTCCCAGACCTAACTCGATTTAATCAGGCCACTCAATTAAGAATTTTTGTCGAGTGGTCACGTGCGGAATCTGAAAAACACTGGCTTTTAATGGATAGAGCTTTAGCAAAACAACCTCTCTGGAGGATCCCTTTTCTCTCCAAAAATGCTCCCTTCCCCAACCTTTACCTCTCCTCAATCATCAGACCAACACTAACTTCATGGGACAAACTGACGAGCCGGAGGCACCTCACCTCCTTTCCCTCCCCCTTGACTCCGGCCTTGAAAAATCTGGCGTTCTATTGCTGGAACCAACTTGGATGTAGATCCGTCGGACACCTTTTCGACACCGAGGGCCCCATCCTGTTTGAATCCTTCCATGCAGAGAATGGACTTCCTGAAAGCGAATGCTGGCATTACACCCAGATCCATCACTGGGTAATGCAACCTTTGGGTCGCCCAGGAGCGCAGCGACACCTTACTCCATTTGAGCGCTGGCTGCTCTCAAGCTCAACGAACTCATGCCTCATTGCACACCTTTACAGGCTGAAAACACAGATATCAAATCCCCAGGCCAAAAACGCTGGGCGACGGAGGTTGGGCGGGAGCTGACACAGAAAGAATGGGAGGATATCTACCACCGGTCACTACAAAAGGCCTATAATGTTCCGGGAATCGAAACCGCGTCAAAGGTTGCAACATACTGGTACCTTACCCCCACAAGCATACATAAATACGCACCATCTAGATCCCCAAGAGTGTTGGCGCCAATGTGGGTTTCCTGGTACTTTACCACACATACTATGGGATTGTCCGAACGTAGCATCTTACTGGACACAGGTTCTTACGATATTGATGCACATTTTGAAACAGAACTTCCTAGATTCCCGGCCTACATCCTCTTGGGCCTCCCTAATGCACTTACCTTTCCATTACAATCCCGTAGGTGCAGACAGATTGGACTTGCACTAATAGCGCCCCTGCAGAATATATTATCACACTGGGGTTCACGCCCTATTCACACACACCAGGGGTGGCTGCACCGAATGTGGTACATAATGGGGAGGGAGTGAATCACGCTCACACAAATGAACCAAAGCTCAGCATTCCCCAAGCTTTGGCAGCCCTTTTTTAATCTCTTGATATCTGAATTTCGCGAACTCACATGTCCCAAGTACATACGCCTCTTACGTCTATCAGAGACCACCGAAGACACCACTTAAAGGGTTCTCAAGGAGCGCACAACCTGCGGGAGATAATACCCTATGTATTTATCTCTAAAGGAACTGGGTCCTGGGGTGGGGAAGTTGTGGGACTGTATAACTGTATGCAATGCACCCTGCAACAGGCTATTCAGACATTGTTATCTACTATGCACTGTATGCCTGGGAAGGGTTGTGTTCAATACCCTCCAGGAGCGTGAGACCGAGGCTGAGCGCGCTGAAGGTTAAAGTTGATTTTAAAGAATTTTAGATACTGTTGGCATCCTTTTAAAACGCTGCGCATTTGCACATTTCAGATTGCTGCTTGTCCTTCTGGTGCTTACTTATTTTTCAAAAAACGGATTTTATATTTTATTTTAGAACCTACCTGACAGCTCGGCTATTCTGCCCCTTCCTAATTGCTCGACCACAGAAGGCGCCTGAGGCCGACCGGCACTGCTGCTGGGGCTTGGGGTGGTGAGCGGCGGCCATTGGGAGGTTAGCGGGCTAGTTGCTGTTTCAGGGCCATAAATATGTTTGCTACGCGACCACGCAGCACTGTATGCCTGGGAAGGGTTGTGTTCAATACCCTCCAGGAGCGTGAGACCGAGGCTGAGCGCGCTGAAGGTTAAAGTTGATTTTAAAGAATTTAAATACTGTTGGCATCCTTTTTAAACGCTGCGCATTTGCACATTTCAGATTGCTGCTTGTCCTTCTGGTGCTTATTTTTATTTTTAAACTGATTTTGTATTTTATTTTAGAACCTACCTGACAGCTCGGCTATTCTGCCCGTTACTAATTGCTCGACTGCAGAAGCCGCCGGACGCCGACCGGCACTGCTGCTGGGGCTGGGGGCGGTGAGCGGCGGCCTTTGGGAGGTTAGCGGGCTAGTTGCTGTTTCAGGGCCATAAATACACGTGCTGACACGCCCGCTGCATGGTCGCGCCGTTGGCGCGCCAAAGGCGTGCCTAAGGCAAGCCCGTCTGCTTCCGTCCTCGCTCGGCCGGAGCTCAGGGCCAGGACCCCTGGATCTTTGCTGCTAGATCGCCTGATTTATGCCAGTGACACCCTGAGGAAACTGGACCCACTAGGCACTACAGCGTGCTGTCCCAGATTTCTGCCTTGTGCCAAACCTGTGGCCATGGCGAAATACTGCATAAACTGCCACTGTCCACTCCCCCACATCCTGGCGCTCCCCTGTAAATTTCCCTCCAGTGTCAAAATGGGATCAGGGAAGCCGATGGTTGGGCCTGAGTTTAAATGTCTTCTTTTAAATGCCAGGTCACTGGTCAAACACAGCGTGGAATGCTCACTGCTCATAGAGGAACACAACATCAAGATGGCTTTCATTACGGTGGCCTGGACGGATAGCGCCTCTGGGCCTGACATTAAGGCCTCTCCCCCAGATTTCCTTTGCCACACGCTGGATTGACCTTTAAGGAAAGGAGGGGGGCTGGCTGTTATCTATCACAAGAGCCTAGTGCCCTCATTCGAGACTGCCTCCAATACAGCTTGAGAGGCAATGTCAGTCAGCGTGCTATTCGCGCCGCAAGACACGTTTAAAGCTATGCTCATCTACCGGCCCCTTGGCCCCCGAGGTGGTTTTTTGGAGTCATTGGCTCATTGCTGGAGGAGGGGTTTTGTGCTAAAGCCTTTACAATTCTTGGAGATTTTAACTTCCACCTGGAGGACTCCACCAACCCAGATACCTCAAGACTGATGCAATTTATGTTGGGAGGTGACCTCATGCAGCGGGTAGAAGGCCCGACTCATGAGGCTGGTCACACCCTGGATGGAATCTTCACAAATTCCACCAGTCTCTCCGTTTTGGATGTACGGCCACTTCACTGGACAGATCATGCTGCCATCATTTTCGCTAACGCTCTGTTCCCCCTTAAATTATCCAACTTTAAGCCCAGGGCAAAGATAGCCACACAGGCCTGGAAGAATATTAACAGTGCCAATTTTGATAAAACCCTGATGGACTCTGTCCCAAATCTTCCTGTTAACGTAGAGGAAGCCACAGCGGCCTATGCGAATTGGATTAAAGCCGCTTGTCACAGACTGGCCCCTGTCAAATGGTGTACCCCCAGACGTGGTCTTCCCTCTGCCCCCTGGTTTACTCAGAACCTACAAGAGCATAAATCAGACTGAGGCTGGAGCGGCTCTGGAGAAAGGGGAACAGTTTGGCCAACAAGGAAGTATATAAAGCTAGTCTTACAATCCTATAAAAAATCACTTCAGGAAGCAAAAAAGGCTTTTTTTCCTCGAACAGATCACTGAAGCTAAATCCTCTGCGAAGGAACTCTTCAGAACAGTGACCAGTCTCATGAATTCCCCCCAAACCTATTACTCATAGCAGACCAGATTTCTGTGATGCCCTAGCCTCTTTTTTTCTGAAGAAAGTTGAGGTCATTTTCTCCTCCTTCAGCAATCAACAGGGTGAGGCCAGTGATCTGGCAGCCAGGATACTGGTAACCGACAACTCTCCCACGTTTAACAGTTTCACCCCATTGGAGAACAAGGAGGTTACCAATCTGCTTATGGGTTGGAGATCCGGTTCTCCTATGGACCTTTGTCCGGCTGCGGTAATCAAAATCTCCCCGGAAGTCATCTCTAACACCCTAACCCCCTTACTGAACCTCATAATGGTGGCAGGTCACTACCCTACAGCATGGAAAACTGCCTCAAGTCTGCCACTGATTAAAAAACCCAATCTAGAGCCCAGCGATCCTAATAGCTACAGACCGATCTCCCGACTCCCCTCACCAGCTAAAATACTGGAGAAGGCTATGAACATGCAATTAAGTCTGTTCATTGAGAAAAACAATACGTTGGATCCTTCTCAGTATGGGTTCCGCGCGGGACACAGTAAGGAGTCAGCATTGATCAAAGCCACGGAGGAGGTTCGTGAGGCGGTGGACTAGGGAGGCTCAGCCATTTTGATCATGCTGGAACTGTCGGCAGCCTTCGATACGGTCCATCACGATGTGCTGATGGCCTGTTTATCGAAGGCTGGGGTCCAGGGTGTGGCCTGGAACCTACTGAAATCATTCCTGGCCCACAGAGTACAAACGGTAGATCTAGGAGGGGACAGATCGAAACCGTTCTCTCTCCCCTGTGGAGTGCCACAGGGGTCCTCCCTTAGTCCGACGCTTTTCAATATATATGTGAGACCGCTGGCTGCCCTTATAAGATCTTTTGGGCTACTTTTAACCTCTTACGCAGATGATACTCAAATCGTGCTATTCCTGCAGAGAGGTAAAGAACCAGAAAAGGCCCCCAGCTGCCATGACTGCATTTTAGCAATAACTGGCTGGATGTCCGCTAACTGCCTGAAGTTGAATGCAGGCAAAACAGAGGTGATTATTTTTGGGAACAGCCCCAACCTCTGGGCTCCAGCATGGTGGCCCAGTGATATGGGCCTCCCCCCACTCCCTTCGCGGAAAGTTAAGAACTTGGGGGTGATCGTGGATAACACCCTCACATTTGGGGACCAGGTCAGTGGGGTGGTGTCAACAAGCTTTTTCATCCTGAGAACCCTGAGGAAAATAAATTCTTCCTCACAGAAGAAAGTTTCAGAACAGTTGTCTCAGCCCTCATTCTGTCCCGTCTGGACTACTGCAACAGCTTGTATCTGACTATTAATAAGAAACATCTTAACAGATTACAGATGGTGCAGAATGCGGCAGCCAGGCTGCTTACAGGTACTCCTAGGTTTATGTCGGTCAGAAATGACCTACGTTACCTTCACTGGCTCCCAATCAAACAACAAGCTCAATTCAAGGCTCTTTGTACGGTCTTTAAGTCCCTGATGGGGACTGGCCTTGAAGACCTAAAAAGGCGCATTCAATGGTATGTCCCCGGGAGAACGCTGCGCTCAATGGAAGCAAAGCAGGTGATCGTTCCTAGAGCGAAAAAGGCTAACTGGGGTGGATAGAGCTTTGTCGTCTGAGCCACCAATGCCTGGAATGACCTTCCGCTATACCCAAGGACTACTACGGAATTCCTTTCGTTCAGGAAGGATCTGAAGACCTGGTTGTTTTCAGCTTAGTCTCAGTCTGGGCTCAGGGGTGGAGGGTACCAGGTAGACAGTGCTCAGCGCCAGGACACCCTTGGGTAACAGTGCGCTTTATAAACCTATAAAACATAACATAACATTGAAAACTACGATAAAGAAATTTAAACCATAAACCTATCTTGCTTCTCATCCGAATCTGCCCTTCGCACCACTACCCCTAATTGAATTCTCACAGGCTCAACAACATTCTCTGCATTCCCTTTCTGGGGCTGATTCAGATAATGATTGCGACCTTGGTGATGAGTTCACTCTGCCCGACCAAGATGATAATTGGTACAAGAACAATACCTCCCTGGTTACAGTTTTCTTTTTTTCTTTCTCCCCCAGGACCAACCACAGAGAAATATGCTTCCGACACATTGGTCATACGTAGGGTGGCCTAAGTACACGATCTCCAGCTCCTTATCTTTGAGGTTAACACCAATGTATTGACATATGTCCTCCAACCGGGGCACTAACGGATACATTATTGAGGGCTTGGGACAAACCTTGCCTTTGCCCCGTTATTCAATAGACAAATTACCAGGCACCATCGCCCTGCTCCTGGCGACCCAGCTTTTCGGTCACAGCACCTCTCACCAGAAAGCCTAGTGATGCAGGCTTCCACCAGCCGCTCTATTTCTAACACATTTCCCACCACTCCCCGGATTAGGAATCGAAGCGAGTGGTAACATTCCGCAAATGTGTCTTTTTTTCTACCAGCTTGACCCTCCGATCTGTTAACACCACCTGTTTGTTGGGACGCTACTCGCACACCATTTTATATTCAGTTGTGCAAGTCGTCCCAGGTGTGCCCGAAAACCGGCACTCCGTGCTCTGTCAGGCAAATCAAGATGGTTATGATGCTGTTAAGTTCATGATCCGTTGTGGCTTGGACACCACCGATTCAATGGGGCAGCCCATATGCACCACTGTTGCCATTCGTCACCATGCATGGCGATAGTCGGCTGGATTCTTCAATGATATCCAGTCTCTCATAGACATGACCTTTAATAGCAATCACCTGTTTGTGTTCCGCAGCAAAGCAGATTCATCTCTCGAGCGTTTTAAGGAGAGCAGGGCTACCGCTTGCCCCCTAGGCCTCTCCGCCCCACCTTTACAATCGCAACAGTTCCATTGCTCCTTTTGCAGCTTTGGCTGAGGCGTCCCTTGACGCCGTCCTGTCCAATCCCCACAGGGAACACAGCATTTTTGCAGTAGAGGCCATGGTGCCCAGTGCCCCCACAGCTAAGGTCAGCACACCACAAGGCATATCCACCCCGTGGCCCCTCTTGCCAAACCTCTTTACATGCCCTTGCAGGGACACATCTACCAATAAGACGCAGTTGTTTATTGCTGATACTTTCTGGGAGAAATTCAAGATGCTCATCCTGGCCCTGATCTTGTCCGCCCTCGACAATCAATCAATCGGGAATTATAACCGCTCTACTCTCCCATGAGGTTCTCAAGGCCCTGGGAGGTGGCGAGGGGGGGTAAGCAGCTCCGTTCAGTCGAAAAGCCAGGTCTTGAGCGTCTTCCTGAAGATGTTCAGGGAGGGGGCACGTCTGATGAGCGGAAGCTCGTTCCAGGTCTTGGCTGCGACATAAGAGAAGGTTCTTCCACCTGTTCTGGCTCTGCAGATGCGCAGGATTTCGGCGAGGTCGGCGGATCAGATGTTTCTTTTGGGTATGTGGAGGGAGATTCTCTCGTTGAGGTATTGGGGTCAGGTGTTGTGGATGCATTTGTAGGTGTGGGCAAGTATCTTGAACGCAACTCTCTTCTCAACGGGCATCCCTTGGATGTTTCGTAGGTGTTAGGTGGTGTGCTCGTGTCGAGGGATGTCAAGGAGGAGTCTGGCTGCGGTGTTCTGTATGGTCTGGAGTTTGCGGAAAAGAGACTTGTTGATCCCGGCGTAGAGGGCGTTGCCGTAGTCCAGTCTGTTGGTGATGAGCATGTGAGTGATGGCTTTCCTTGATTATTGGGGGATCCACTTGAAGGTCTTTCGGAGGATTCGGAGGGTGTTGTAGCAGTTGGAGGAGAGTTGAGCTTCAGGCAGTTTCTGCTCATCCAAGATGTGACGTCCTTCATTCCTTCCTGGAAGTTGAGTCTGGTGGTGATGGGGTCCTTGGTGAGGGATAGGATGCGCTGGGTGTCGGTGTAGGATACTATGCTGAGTCCATGCTTTCTGACGATGGCGGCGAGGGGAGCCATGTAGATGTTGATGAGCGTGGGGCTGAGCGATGATCCTTGGGGCACTCCACAGTTGATTTCCGTCGGTTTGGAGAGGAAGGGTGGTAGTCTGACTCTTTGGGTTCTGCCGGTGAGGAACAAGCAGATCCAGTTGAGGGCAGTTCCTTGTATGCCGGCGTCGTGGAGTCTGGCGGTGAATGTGCGGTGGGAGACTGTGTTGAAGGCTGCAGAGACGTTGAGTAGGATCAGGGCCGAAGTGTGTCCTTGGTCGAGGAGAGTACGGATGTCGTCTGTGGTTGCGAGTAGGGCAGTTTCGGTGCTCTGGTTGCTGCGGAATCCGGATTGGGAGGGGTCCAGGATGGAGTTTTCTTCAATGAATTTGGTTAGTTGTGTATTGACTGTCTTTTCTGTGACTTTGGCCGTGAAGGGGAGGAGGGAGATGGGTTGGTAGTTCTTGATATCGATTGGGTCTGCTGAGGCTTCTTGAGCAGGGGTCTGACTTCGCTGGGGGGCTTGGTGAATTCCTGGATGACGCTGAAGAGTTGCTTGGAGTTGCCGGCGTTGACGAGGATCTTGTTTTGGATGAATGTCCTTTTGGTGTATCTGATGCGTTGGGGGTACTCAGTCACAACATTTTTGTAGGTGGTGTGGTCTTATGGCATTTTGCTGTTGCTCCTGTTCTTCTCAAGACGTCTACAGGTGCGTCTGGATTCTTGGAGGTCAGCGGTGAAACAGGTGGCTTTTCTGGGGCGTTGTCTGTCGGATTTGCATAGGGGTGCAAGCTTGTCTGCGCAGCGGGAGATCCATGTGTGGAGTACTTTGGCTGCAAGGTTGGGGTTGGTCGGTGAGGTGGGGGCGTCTCTGATGAGGGTGGAGTTGAGTTGTTCGTCAGTGACTTTGCTCCAGTTCCTTCGTGGGGAGGGCACGTTGCAGGTTTGGGCGGCGTGGGTTTGTTGACGTGGAAGTGAACGCAGTGGTGGTCTATCCAAGGGGGTTGCGTGATGTGGTTGAAGTGGATGTTGTTAGCTCCAGCGAAGATGGGGTCGAGGGTGTGCCCTGCCTTGTGGATGCGAGTGGTGACGAGCTATTTCAGTCAAATGTTGGCGAGGCTGTCCAGGAGGGTGGTGGAGTTGGGGTTGCTGGGGTTGTCGAGGTGGAAGTTCAGGTCTCCTATGAGTATATAGTCCGTGGAGGTGATAGCATGTGGTGTGATGAGGTCGGCGGTGGTGATGGGGAAAGAAGCGCAGGGTCCGGGGGGGTCTGTAGGTGAGGGTGCCGTGGAGTGAGGTTCTGGGGCTGGTCTGAAAGTGGAGGTGTTCGGTGGTGAGGAAGGAGTCCTTCGTGATGGAGGTGGAGAGTCGGAGGGAGCTCTTGTGTACGATGGCGAGTCCTCCTCCTGGGCGGTTGGGACGGTCCTCCCTCTATCTTGTATCCTTCGGGGATGGCGGTGGTGATGTCGGGCGCGGAGGAGGCGTTGGTCCAGGTTTCCGTAAAGAAGGCGACGTCTGGCGAGAGGATGTTGAGGAGGTCCCAGACCTCTACTGGGTGTCTGTGCAGGGAGCGCACATTGAGGAGGATGCACTTCAGCATGGTGTCGGCGTCCAGCGGGGGTGCTGTTGGTGGTAAAGGAGAGTCGGCAGCTTCGGCTGGAGAACTGGCCGTGGGTGGTGTTTGGTGTCGAAAACTGGCAGTTGTTGTTCCTTCCGTGGTTGAGTACGAGGAGGGCAGATGGGTCGTAGTGGTGGAGTGTCGGAGATCCAGGGTCCCTGGCGCTAGTCGCGGTCAGGTCGCGTACGGGCGACCCTGGAAACTGGATGGTAGTGTTGGACCAACAGGACACCTATTTCCATATACCTTCTACCGGCCCATCTGAGCTACCTGCGATTCGTGGTGGGAGAGGAGTATTTTCCGTTTGCTCTACTCCCCTTTGGTCTCACCAATGCCTCTTGTGTGTTCACAAAAGTGATGGCGGTGGTGGCAGCACAACTTCGGAGGCCAGGGATGCCTGTCTATTCCTGCCTCGATGACAGACTGTTGAAGACTGTCTTGCCCCTTGACAGACAGTTGTCAACTACCTCCAAATTGCGGTGAACCTCCTGTCATCTTTGGTGTTCACCTTCAACATGCCGAAGTCACACCTGACTCCTTCTCAGATGCTCCCTTTCATCAGAGCCGTTCTGGACACCATTCAGTTTCTCCTGTTTCCCTGGGAAGAGAGCCCAGGACATTCAGGCTATGATCCTGATCTTTCAACCTCAGTCTTGGATTTCAGTGAGGTCGAATCTGAGGCTGCTGGCACCTGTGGCCTTCGCATCCTTCTGGTCAAGCATGCCAGGTTACATATGCAGGCTTTGCAGTGTGATCTGAAGTCGCAGTTGGCCCAATATCAAGGGGACCTCTCCTACCACGTTCGCATTTTGGTGGAGACTGCAGAAGATCTGCCGTGGTGGCTGTGATTGGATTCGCGGCAGTCCGCTATCCTTGCCCTACCCAGAGCTGACAGTGGTGATCGAGGATTCGCTTCTGGGTTGGGGTGGCCGTCTAAGAGAGTTGGAGATCAGAGGCCTCTGGTGTCCGGCAGAGTCCCAGCTGCACGTCGACCTTCTGGAGATTAGGGCCATTTGCTTGGTGCTGAAAGCCTTCCTTCTGTCTATCAAGGGGAGACTGGTACAGGTGCTCATGGCCAATGCCATGTGATACTGCAACAAACAAAGTGAGGATATATACCGTGTGCCAAGAAGCCTTGCGCCTCAGGACATTTCTGGACCAACCAAGGAATTTTCCTGGTGGTGAACCACATGGCAGGTTCATTGATTTCCAGAGAAAACAAGTTCAGCCGTCGACACCTGGTGGATAACGAATGGAAGCTACACCCAGAGGTGGCACAAGGTCTATTCCGTGAAAGGGAAGAACTTGGCTCAATCTTTGCACCTCCTCTGAGAATATGCCATGTCAGCACTTCTGCATAGTGGAGCTTTCAAGGCGTGTCTTTTCCTTGGAGACACATTCTGACTTCAGTGGAACTCTGGACTCCTGTATGCCTTCCCACCGATACTACTCATGCCCAGGATTCTCCAGAAGATCGGGACAGACCGGGCCCAAGTCATCTTAGTGGCTCCGAATCGGACACTGAGAGTATGGTATCAAGTACTCATAGGCTGGAGCATATGTCCTCTGGAGCATATGTCCTCTGATCAGGCTGCCCCTCTGGGAGGACATGGTGTTGCAGCAACAGGGCAGGGTTCTGCATCCAGGCCTTCACAATCTCCACCTTCATGCTTGGAGATTGAGTGGCGACAACTGAACACCTTTGACCTTCCACCTGCGGTGGTTGATGTCATCTTGGCAGCCAGAAGTCCCTCAACAAAAACTGTCTATACTTGTCCTGGGACAACATTTGTGGCTTGGTGCCGCAAATGCCAGATCGACCTCCTCCAAGCTAAGCTATCTGACGTTTTATTGTTTTTTCTTTCTCTTGCCATTCAAGGCTTTGCTTTGGTCACAGTTATGGGTAATCTTTCGGCCCTTTCATAATTTTTACGGTTACCAGGTGTGCCCATGTTCTTTAAGTCAATGGGTATGATGCAATATTTGAAAGGGCTGCAGCATGTTTCCCCCTGGGGCGAGTGAGGTGGGTTGAATCAGTTGCACATGCCCTTAGTATGGTAGTTTCAGGCTATGGGCATCCTCTTTGCCAATCCTCTCTTCAGCTGCTAAGTATCCGTTTATACCCATGTCCTTCGCTGCCCTCAATTTACTACAGAAATGCTGTCTGCAATACTTTCCATAGACTTTTCTTTGGACCTTTGACCAATAGCTCTTCTCACTTCTTGGTATCCGATGTCTCCCAAAGGGTTCCTCCTCTCTGGCTTGGCAATGCTATCTTTTTTTTTTTTAATTATTATTATTCTTTTTATTAAACATAAAGAATCGACCTTACACAGTACAGCATGAAGTATGAATTGTAAATATACATAGAGGCTAGAATGCAATCAAGTTCTGAATCATTACTCGTGAGTTATTACATCCTTTACGGCAACGTAGGATCATCTTGTGTGGGAACGCTTGGGGGAGTACAGATATTTCCGCGGTAAACATTACAATCACTCCCGATAGAGAACCTTTTCCGCTGGCATTCCAGTACTACATACACTGTCTTTTCCCTAAACATGCACCAGTCCATGTCCATTTGGGCGGGTGCGCAGCTCCCCACAATTGTGCAATATTTCTCTTCGCCATCATTAAACCCAGTGTTGCCCAAAGTGCGTGCTTGGTATTGAGGTCTTTGGGCTCCCACACATTCAGGAGGCACCTCTTCGCTTCTGGGCAAATGGTAATTGAGAGAACTTCACTAAGGACCTTGTGTATTTTGCGCCAGTGTTACTGAATCTGCTCACATTCCCACAGGATATGCATGAAGGTCCCTTCCTGGCCACAGTGTCTCCTGCAACCCTCATTCTCCGCCCTGCCCATACGCACTAGGCACGGCCCCGGTATGTACACTCTGGGCAGAATTTTAAGTTGAACGAGCCGCAACCTGGCTGAGATGGCTACCTCCCGGGGAGAGGCCACCTTCTGTTGCCAGTCCTCGTCATCCAGTACTACCCCAGCTCTTTCCCATTTTTCTCTTGTGCGCTGGAGAGGGTCAATAGAATTATTAATCAATTTTCTATAAGTCAACAAAATGGCTCTCGTTGGCAGGTAGCCGTCCAGCAGTCGGTCCTCGAGGGGAGAGGAATCCGGAGGGATGACACCCTTCAGCAGTTGCGACTGCAAGGCATGGCGCACCTGTCTGTATCGGAAATGCTCTGAGTCTGCCAAGTAGTATTCTTGTTGTAAAGTGACAAATGTTTTAATTTCTCCCTTCACCCAGAGGACACCTATTTTAGAGATATCGATTAGGTCCCATTTATCAAACCCTTTCGACTTCCATAAGTTACCTAGTGTTTCAGGGTCCCACAAGGGGGTCGCTAGGGTTAGTCTTTGCTCCCATCCCAAGCTCCTAGTTGCGGCGCGCCAGATTTGAACGGCGTGTTTAGTTGGTCCTGTCAGGGAGAGTCGCCGGAGTTTAGAGTATAGTGCTCTGTTGTAATTCCCTCCTGGCAGCAGCCATCTGTCCATGGCATAGCCTGGATTGTCGGCGCGTCGGTAGGTACCGTGGTTGATGGCAGCAAGGTGCGCTGCCCAATAATATTTTTTGAGGTCTGAGGTTGAGTTTGGCTAGCGCTATACAGGGTTTTCTGTTCCACAACAGAGCTCTCTGCAGACTCTCAATCTCCCTAAAGTAGCTCGCGGGGACCAAGTCGGGGGAATTTTGCAATGCATACAAAAAGCGGCCCTGCCTAGCAAAGAGTGCGGGAGTGCCTTCCCGCTTGCCATGTCCTGCCTCAGTCTTTGCAGGGGAGGGAGCAGGTTCTGGTTGTACCGACCCTTAGGGTCTGCTGTAACAAAAATTCCTAGATACTTTAAGCCCAGTGTGGTTGTTTGCATTGGGCAGTCCCTTGGTAAGGCAGGTGGGGGTCCCTTAAGGACATGCAATATAGACTTACTTCAGTTAATCGAATAGCCGGAGTACCTGCCAAAAGTAGCGAAGATGTCCAACACATTTCCCAGGGATGATTTCAGGGAGGCCAGGAACAGGAGGATGTCATCCGCGTACATTGAAATGCGGTCTTCACAGGTTTCTGAGCAGCGCAATCCTTGTATCACCGGATCCTTGCGAATCCAGGGCGCCAATGGTTCCAGCGCCAGTGCAAACAGGAGGGGAGACAGAGGGCAGCTCTGGCGGGTTCCCTGACCTAATCTAAATTTTTCAGACTTTTTGTTATTGACTACTACTTGAGCTAGGTGTAAAGGCGTCTGACCCATTGGACGAACTGAGGCCCAAACCCCATTTTTGCGAGGACTGCAAAAAGGTACGACGATTCAACAGTGTCGAATGCCATTGTGGCGTCTAGCGAAACTATTATCCCCGTTTCCTGGATCGTTGCCACCCTTCCCATCACTCCATGCACTCTGCGCAGATTTAATGCAGTGTTACACTGGGGCATGAAGCCTGACTGGTCTGGGTGCACCAATCCACTGATTACTTGACATGTCGATTGGCCAGGAGTTTGGCCAGTATCTTAAGTTCTGTGTTCAATAAGGATATTGGCCTGTATGAGGTACAGTGTTTCCAGCTATTCTTCCTTATGTACTGTAACCAGTGTCGCAATTCTTTGGTCTCGCGGAAGCACCCCCAGCGTCTTACTCTCTTCATACATGGCTCGCAGACACAGGGCAAGTTTGTCTGGTCTAAGTTTGAACAGTTCTATTAGTAGGCCGTTAGAGCCCAGGGCCTTTCCAGAACGGAAAGGCTAAGGCTATTTCATCATTGGTAAAGTAGTCTTCCAGCAGTTTTAGGTCGTCGGTCGAGAGGGTTGGAAGGGTTACGTCCCTGTGTAGCATTAGAGAATCTCTTTCAGTGCATGTTGTAGTCGAGCTGTACGTCTCACCATAGTGGGTCGCGAATGCATTCGCAACTTCTTGGGGGTCGGTGATCGATCGACCTGTCTTGTCTACTAGCTCCGGGACTAGTCTACTCGCAAGCTCTTTCTTGTCAAGCCATACGATCAATTTCCCCGCCTTATCCCCCATGTAATATATCCTGCCTTGTCTCTCCCTCCCCAACTCTCTTGCTCTATCAGTAACAATTGCCTTATAGTCGTCTCTTTTAAGTTGCAGGACGTGAAGCGTCTCTCGAGTTATCTCCTTCCCCAGCTCTTCCTCCAATCTGAGGATATTGTTTTCTGCCTCGACCACCATCTTTAATTTCTCCTTTCGGACCCCGGCTATCTGGGAGAGTGCGTGTATGCTTATTACGGCTTCGAATGCTTCCCATATTATCTGGGGGGACTGTACCGAGCCCTTATTTTTGTGGAAGTAAAGGTCTATTGCCGTAATTAGCGACTTCCGGACCTCTGGGTTGCGGAGATGCCAGGGATTGATTGGAGCAACTCTACCCACTCTGTGTTGACCAATAAGTAGTTGGGCCCATATCGGGGAGTGATCAGAGATGCCGCGCGCCATATGCCGTATCTTCTGGACGTGTGTGATGTGGGGTGCGGGAACGAGCAGATAATCTATTCGGGACAGGCTATGATGGCCCCCGAGTGGAAGGTGTGCTGAATGATGTCTGGGTGATAAGCCCTCCAGGCGTCGGTGAAGCCTAAGGTCTTTATGAAATCTGGTTGCCAGCGGTTCGACGGGCTAAGCTTGAGGGGTGGGTATCGGTCTAGTGTGCCTGAAACCACTGAGTTGAGGTCTCCTCCCACTACTAGGAGACTATCCGAGATTGTTAACAGTATGGCTCCCAGGTCCGTAAAGGTGGGAGGAGGTACATACACAGACATAAGCGTTAACGTGCTTTCCTCCCACTGTCCCGTGATCCCTATATATATATATATACCCAAGTCATCTGACCACGTGAAATGCACAGTAAGGGGAAAGGAATTTCGCAGCATTATGCCAACTCTTCTTGAACCTGTGGTAAAACCAGAGTGGGCCACCAGCTTGTACCCCCACCTATTCAAAGCCTTGCAGGTGTTACCCACCAGGTGTGTTTCTTGAAGCACGACAGCATCCGGAGCATGTCGTCTTATGTGTTGAAACACCATACCTCTTTTAATCTTGTCCCCCAAGCAATTCACGTTCCAACTCCTAAATTTGATACTTTTATCCCAGCCTGTACTCATCAGGACCTACATGTAGTAAGCAATCTTCTGACAAGGAGCGGTAGTACTGCGTCGATTCAAAACAAACAACCATACGAAAATCCCAACCCAACTGCTCCCCTGCACTCTGGGCTCAAAACTGCCCATGAATACCCCTATGCAGAGTGCCTGTCGCTCAACGATTAAACTAAAAGTAGAAAATCGGGGGAGGCGGTGTCCCACTCCTCCCTCTCCCCCCATCAAATCGGTTCAGGGAGTGCCCCGAGAAGGGCCGGGTCACATAATCGGCACTAAACAGTTAATAGTGGTCCATCAAGTCCACAACCGCCCAGAAGGCATTCTACCTGTGCGTGTTATGAAGTAACCTAGGTCAAGTAATCAGAGCCTCATAGTGTTGAAAACATATTTAGAGAGAAAAAGCACATGTGAGTAATACCATCAATGTTGAATCCCATCAGCCACTGTAAATAGCGGTTATCATCATATGGAATTCGTCCACACACAGTACTCTTATGTTAGAGATATGTGTAGTGTGTGAAATCAGGGACAAACAAACCGATTCATAGAATTATTTTACCCTGGTATGTTATGATGTCGCTACTGATGAATTGAAGGTGGCTATAGGTTTAGAAGCAGTGCAAAAACAAACACCTCTGGGACAATAGCAGTTATTTTTTCGAACTGCTTTTTGCACTGTTTTTAACCACATCACTCGGTCAGTCATGAATAAAATTGTGGGACTGACTCAGTAGTTGTTTTTAACATTTGCACACACTTCTGTTTGTTTTTGCACTGCTTCTAAACCTATAGCCACCTTCAATTCATCAGTAGCGACATAACATACCAGGGTAAAATAATTCTATGAATCTGTTTGTTTGAGGCTCTGATTACTTGACCTAGGTTACTTCTGTTTGTTATAATATGTAAGGTTTAGGGATTAGTAACCCTAGGGTCATTAAAAATATTTCCCTTCGGCCCTCCCCCACAATTTATTGTTACCATTCTACCTGTGCGACCTAGCAAAGCAGATGCATGTTGATCAGAAGTAGGCATCTTGCGATCTTCAGGTCAAAACGATGCGAGCCGGACAGTCTCTGTCTCAATTGGCATTGTGTTCCTCAGCTCCCCTCCACCCGTCAAGCCACTCAGCCGCAGTCTTTGGCAATTCAGAGAACATGGCCTTTCCGTCCGCCTCTACATGGAGTTGGGCCGGAAATAACATTGCATACTTCAGCCCCTTGTCTCAGAGTCTTTGCTTGATGTCAAGGAAGGAGCGCCTCTGCTTCTGTACAGCTTAAAGTTAAAGCTGTACAGAGTAAAATCTTGAAAGAAGGTGATTTCGGCATTATCGTATCGAAGTGGAGGCGCCACTCTGGCGGTCTGTAGCACGACATCTCTGTCCCGGTAATTTAACAGCTTGGCCAGTATCGGGCGGGGGGAGCACCGGGCCTCGGTCGTCCCCCGGGAACTCTGTGGGCCCACTCATATCCGAAAAGTTTTGTGAGGCCTTTGGGTTGTAGGTGGGCGGTTATAAGGTTTTCCACGAAGAGATCTGTGGCCTGCCCCTCCGCTTTCTCCGGCACCCCAAGAATACGTATATTGTTGCGCCTGGAGCACCCCTCAAAGTCATCCAGCTTAGTTTCTGCAAATTTCCTAAACGCTTGTAGTTCTTCGATCTCAGTCTGCAACTGTGAGGTGTCACCCACCAAGCTTGCAGTAGTAATTTTGAGTTGTTTGACTTTTTCTCTATTTTTGACGAGGTCTGCTCTTGTCAGCATCACTCCTGAGGAAATGGCATCCATTCTCTGCTCCAGTGAGGTCCTGACTCCAGTGATCGCTGCCATGACATCTCGCAGCGTATGTTCTGGGAAGTCCACCACTGTGCCCCCAGGTGACTTATCCATCGGTTGTTGTTGGTCTGGGAGCGCCGTCTCTGGGAGAGTGTACCGGTCCAGTTTGCTTTGCTGCATCTGGTTCCAGCGCCGGGTTCACCCTGCCATGAGCGGCCTCGTTGGTCACCGCCCGTCACCAGCTCGGAGATGAGGGGGGGGGGGGGTTTGTGTACCCACACGATCATAGCCCCTCGGGGTTCCCTGGCCTTCGTGGGAGGGGGAGCGAGGAGGGCCCCAGGTTCCACAGTGTGTCTTCAAGGAAGTCTAGAATGCAGGAGGGGTAGGGGGGGGGGGGAAGTGCCCCGAACCTTCCAGTTGTCGCTCGAGGCTACGGCCTCCTACCCCCCTGTTGCTCCCGGAGCCCTGTCCTCACCTCCGTCAATCAGGCAGGTGCCAAGCGGCCTCCAGACCCCTGAACCCTCAACGTTTAGGCCCTGAAGGTGCGCTCTGTACTGCGCGGCGCAGTCTGTCTTCTCTGGCGAGGGTGCGGCTCCGGAGTCAAAGCGGTCTCCGCAGGGGCTCGTGACACATCTCAGGTGTCTTTGTTGACGGTACGTGCTCCCCCTCGTTGTGGATCTCTGGGCCGGATCTCAGCATCTCCCGCGCACCACCACAAGGCCAGCCTCCTCTCCCGCTGGCCTCCCGCTGTCCCAGTTCGCGCCAGTTGCGGCCGGTCAATGACGTCGTCGCCGGCCGATTCCAAATCTCGGCAGAGGGGAAGGCGCAGGCCCGGACCACGGGCTTACACCAGATTCAGCCTGCCGTCTGTGAACTCTCCGCAGGTCAGGCTGCCACTCCAGGTCCCGGCTTCTGCCCAGCGGAAGGCCGCAGCCAGTGAGGTCTCTAACTGAGGCTGCCGAGGTGCTGCAGGCTCAGGTCTAGGTTCGCTGCAATCAGCAAAGCGTCCGACGGCCCATTCCCAACTCTGGAAGCGGATTTAAGTAGTGGATCTGCGGGTGGGAGAGGGATCGAGCGGAGCGACCCTAACCTGCGGCCATATTGCCCCGCCGGAAACTGGCCTTTCTGGCAATGTTATCTTAGGTTGTGTACAGCCCTGGCTTGTCCACTTCTCGCAGCTCACCAGTTCAGGGTACTCCGCCTGCAGCAACAGATCACAGGAGTGTGATCACTAGATCTGCCCTATTTACATTCCTGTTTTGGTGCATCAGAAATCCCAGTAGCCACGCTTTAGTGAGGCGGACATCAGTTGCATGGGAACTCCATGAACTGACGTTTATTCAGCTGCCATCATGTTTATAATGCAAGCAGATTTATTTGTAATGCCTGTATAGTGAACGGGTCTCTGTGTGGAATAGTGCATGTGGGACTTTGGCATTTGTCATTTAAGATTGTTGCCAGCAGGGACATTTCAAAAGGCGTGAGGAATGCCTATTATAGCAGTAATGCATGTCTTATCCAACACTGTAAAACGTATGTATGTACGTAAACGTTCTCTGGGCTCGTCTTACAGATTCACAGGACCCCTGTTGTTTGTGTCAAAGCATTTAGGGCAAACGGGCAAATAAAAATCTCTCTTTCTGGGGTCAATCAGAATCTAAATGTTTTATTTATTTGCTCATCCTAAAAGTAAAACTTGTTAGTAGGACAATTCAGGTTTGCGGGTGTGGCTGAGCCTCTTGCAGTGGATCAGAAGGAAGCAGTTGGTGCTGTTTTTCACTTGCTCCAGTCACACAAGAGAGCTGCTCTCTTAGATGCCCTAGTGGCAGGGCTGGCAGATGGCAAGTAGAAGGGAAGGAGCAGTTCCCCAATAAGTCTTCACTAGCTTTAATTACCTGCTTTGCAAGTAATTGCGAGTAACTCGCTTTATTTGAGGCTAAGATGGAACTTCGTGTCTGAAACAGGAATCCAAAGTGTTCTGAACCTAGAAAACCTGCTCAGGAAAAGATGGATCACATGATTAATCAAGTCTCTGCTTGTGCTAAGACTAACGTGCTGCTCTCTTTCTTTTTCCAGTCTTCCTACAGAACAAGGCAAAGCGGGAAGACTTCTGTCCACGCAGTCTCAAACAGATGCACACAGTTATCGATAAATTGATGATGCACTCTCATCTCAGATATAAAGGTAATGCCATGTACCAACCACATACTCCATGATTCCCACAGTAGGCCACGATTACACAACCGCATGCCATAAAGCACCAACATATTCTTTCTCTCTGTAAGAGGGCTATGGGGTGAATTCTCGTTCAAAAAATGCGATGAGTATCCGGCTGGGAGAAAAGACCAGAACCTGCAGATCTTGTGCAAGATGATATTTTCTCTCATGGCTTCCTCTCAACCTCGGGACCCAAACCTAAGCAGGTCTGTGTTTATTGTTGTTTTCAGGGACACTTTCCATGCTGGACTGCAATGTATTTCCTGGATTACCTCACAGTTTCCTGGAGTGTGAGGTGAACCTCTTTCTGATCCCCGGCATGGACACCGATAACGATGAGGCCATATCTCGAGCAAGTAAGGCTCTGATCCTCAATATTCTACCTTACCTATTCTTCCTTTCTAAACTCTTCACCACTTTTAATATCATTTTTATGTTGTAATCTGAGAGCTGGCCATGAGGAATGGGCTTCTTTGTAGATAGCCTCTAGAAGTAGGCACAGTGACCTGCTGAAGATGAATCCCTCCCTTCAAAATAAAAGCCATTCAGAAGTGTCTCTTTAATTCCAGTCCTTTCTGAGTGGGAATAAAATTCATACTTGCTTCGTCAGTATATCCTGTGCCTTTCCAACCTCAGCGAGGAGCCTTTCCCATCACAGTCTGAGAATATTTCAGGTACAGTAATTGAGAAAAACGATTTAAATGACTGACCTGCCCCACTACAGAAAGTTCTCTACGGAACTTAGTCTAGTGACATGGTCATGTTCTGAAGAACAGAGGGGTAGGAATTTGAACGGGCTGCGTTTCCGACCAAGAATTGTTAGTGTAAAATACACAAATTGCTTTTGTGCTGTCATTTGAAGGTTTTACATTTTAAATTTTCTTTTTATATATAATGCCTTTAAATTTCAAGGTCGCATTTGGGTGGTGTTTGTGAGAAAGTGGCTCTGTATATACTGTTCCCAAATAGGTACAGTGTGTACAGAGTCCACAGTCCCCAGAGGTTTGGCTGAGGCTAAAGTTAGATATAACCTTACTCTCTAAAGTGGTAGCTTGGTCGAGCAGTAAGGCAGTATCAGAGGACAGTGTAAAGCATTTGTTGTACACACTCAGTCAGCAAATAGTCTCACACACTCAATAACTGAACTCTAGGCCAATGGTTTATAAAAAAAAATATGTCTGTTTTATTTTAGAACCAACAATAGGTATTAAAATATACTTTCTCAGAATGAGATGCTTTAGGTAAATACTTTTGCAATATGCAATTGACTTTTGTAAATACTGGTTACAGGTTGTTGCACTAGGCAACACAATTTCAAACACGATAATGCATTGAGCTCAATGGAAATTTTAAGTTATTTGCAATAGATTACATTCAGGATTACTTTTGTAATTCCAGGACTGGATCCTAGATTCAGTCCTGGGACAGTTCTTAGAAACAAGTGATAAAAGTCGACTTAGTTACTGTTTTTGATTTTTAGGAAATATTTAGCTATTTTAAAAGTTGACACTTAAAAGAAATTTCATAGAAAAACAGTCAATGATTCCCTATGGAAGAAAATTCAAGTTGCAGGTAAAGTAGGTTCTCGTTACTTTTGTTATCCAGTCCTGGGCTCCTAAACTCAGTACTGGGATCGCTATCTAAAACAGGTAACTAATTGCGTTTTCACAGTTAGCACGATTTTTAAAGAATATTTAAAGTTTGCAAAAATCGACACTTAGAAGAAATTTCACAGAAAAACAGTCAATGGTTTCCTATGGAAGAAAATTGGGTTACTGGTAAGTACGGTTGTGAATATTTTTCAGGGTCAGTGCTGGTCACCAAGATCCAGCACTGGGATCTCTCCTAAAAGCAGGTGAGTATTTTCGTTTTCGAAACTCGGCTGATTGTTGGTGAATATTTTAAGTTTTAGAAACTCCACACTTAGAAGAAATTTCAGAAGAAACCAGTCCATGTTACCCTATGGAGAAAATTGAGTTATCGGCTGTTATGTAAGTACTCAACTGGCAAAGTTAAGGTTCTGGGCACAGACTCGGGGGGGGGGGGGGGGCCTAGGGGGGGTCTCCCAGGGTCAGGTAGGTACAGTTGTTACACCCTCAGCGGCGCAGGGGCAGCCGGGTGCAGAGTGAGTTCGGCCCAATGTTATCCTATGGGATGCAGGGGGGCCTTGGTTGGTGCCTGCTGAAGGGCAGGCCACACTGCTGTGGGAGCTGTGCCCCTGGTCACTTGCTCAGGGTAAATGGGGAAGTAGATAGGTGTAGAGGTTACACTGCCAGGGCCACTCGGGCGACTGGGTGCAGGGTGCTTTTGAGCCTTCGGGCGCTCAATTGATTTCAATGGGAAAGCTCCTGGTTGGAGAAAGGCTGCAAGCTCGGGGACGAGGATTCTTCAGGTGCCACCACCACTTCGAGAGGTAAGTTGGGTAGTTGGAGGATAGGTAGGTACCCAGGAGTTGGGCACAGGGGGCCGCAGGGCTCCGGGTGCAGGGGTGACTTTTGATGTCGGGAAATCTTACACTCTGTTGATCGCGGTTGGGGGGGGTACCTGGTTCTGAGGCTGCAGGCGTCGTCAGGAGCGTCGAGGGAAGTCCTTGGGTGCCGGACTCGGGGTCACAGTCGCTGGGGGGTTGTCCTCGTGGTCTTTGTTCACTCCGGCACAGGCCAGGCCAGGCTTGGCAGGTGCAGGGTGTGCAGGGATCGTGATTCCGGGCTGATGCCAGGGATTAGAAGCTGATTTTGAGCAGAGCCTCTGCTCATGGGAGTCCCAGGTGCTTAGAGCCAAAAGGTAGCCAGGTCCTCCGGGGTTTGTGAGGTTGCTGGCCACAAGAGGTGCCGGGTTGTAGCAGGAGCAGGTTCGAGGGTCGACAGGCCGGTAGGGCTGGGGCCAAAGCAGTTGGTGTCTTCCTCTTCTTAGCAGCTGCATGGCAGGTCTTCTTTCTTCTTGCTCTTCTTAGTTTTTTGGAATCTAAGGAAGGAAGGTTCAGGGTGCCCCTAAATACTAGATTTAGGGTCGTTACAGGTGGGTAAAGGGAAGGGACCAATGGGTCCCTGTCCTGGGGTGGGTACACCCCCTATTCTGCCACTCTCCTGTGGGAGGGGGGCAGTAGCCTAGTCCTGATTGGGTAGGGCCTCCCATCTTCAAGATGGCGAGCGCCCGGAGATGTGCTTCACCTCGTCTCCCCCACATGAGGGGTGGGGTTGGCAGGCTGGCACATCCCCTGTCCTTATTTGGGGTTTCCGGCCAGGCTTCCTGCCAGAGTGGGGGCTGCAAGTGGCCTGGG
This sequence comes from Triturus cristatus, assembly GCF_964204655.1. Classification (NCBI taxonomy): domain Eukaryota; kingdom Metazoa; phylum Chordata; class Amphibia; order Caudata; family Salamandridae; genus Triturus; species Triturus cristatus. Next base: position 103,613,931 of record NC_140590.1, on the reverse strand, counting down.
GAAGCTCACAGAGGTGGCATGCCTTTGAAGCTTCCCCCTGTCCATCCTGGGGGAGGAGACCTATCGCCTCGCCCAGGATGTGCATTGTTGCAGGCCCAGGAGAGCAGGGACTCTCCTACCCAGGGGTCCAGCAACATGTCTGCTGTGTGGCAGCCTAGGCAGCCTCTCAGACCAGACGTGGATTGTAGGTTGGGTTTCAGGGGGCATCTCTAAGCCCACTGTGGTGCTTGGTACATTAAATCTCACACTGGCATCAGTGCGGGTTTAATGTGCTGAGAGGTTTGATACCAAACTTCTCAGTCTTCAGTGTTGCGATTATGGTGCTGTGGAGTTCGTGTTTGACGAGCTCTCAGCACCATGTACTCTTAAATGGCAGCACTGCACTTACAGGGCCCAGGAATGGACCGGGGTACTGTAGGGGCACAGGGCTCATGCTCCTGTGCCCACACCACTGGCATAGGGCACCCAGCTAGAGGGGTGGCTGATGTATGTCAGGGCAGTGTAGGTGGTGGGCATGGCATACAGGGATGTGTGCCATGTCGACTCTTTGTTTGGTCTTGTACCCAGACACTCAGCCTGCAAGGGCAGTGTGTGTGTGTGTTAGGGTACAGGGCCTCTAAGGGTGGCACAATGAGTGCTGCAGCCCTTAGAAGCCTTCACTGGTCACAAGGCCCTGGGTACCTAGGGTACCATTTACCAAGGTCTGACATGTGGCCAGGGTTTGCCAATTTGGGTTTGAGGTATTTGTAGGGAAGGAACATATGCCCTGGGCATCTGATTGGCAGGAGTCCAGGGCACACTCAGTCAAAGTACATTCAGCAATTCAGCAAAAAGTGGGGGCATACCATGCAAGAAATATGGCACTTCCTCACACAACCCCCCCAAACGAAAGGTGATGAGACTAACCTTGCCCTATGGAGTCTTCATTGTCTAAGTGGAAGAACCTGGAAAGTCCATCTGCATTGACATGGGCAGTCCCTGGTCTGTGTTCCACTTCAAAGTCCATTCCCTGTAGGGAGATGGACCACCTTAGTAGTTTTGGATGTTCCCCTTTCATGTGCATTAGCCATCTGAGAGGTCTGTGGTCAGTTTGAACCAGGAAGTGAGTACCAAACAAGTATGGCCTCAAATTCTTCAGGGACCAAACCACAGCAAAGGCCTCCCTCTCAATGGCACTCCAACGCTGCTCTCTGGGAGTAGCCTCCTGCTTATAAAAGCAACAGGTTGGTCTTGGCCTTCATCATTGGTCTGGGATAGGACAGCTCCTATCCCTAGCTCAGAGGCATCAGTCTGCAGTATGAACTGCTTGGCATAATCTGGAGCTTTTAGAATTGGTGCTGAGCACATTGCTTCTTTCGGGGTGTAAAAAGCCTTTTGGCAACTAACTGTCCAGTTAACCTTCTTGGGCATCTTCTTGGAGGTGAGGTCTGTGAGGGGGGTCACAATGGACCCATATCCCTTCACAAACGTCCTGTAGTAGCCAGTCTAGCCAAGGAATGCCCTGACTTGGGTCTGGGTTGTTGGAGCTACCCAGTCCAGGATGGCCTGGATCTTGGGTTGTACCTGGCCTCCACCTACAAGGTGGCCCAAGTACACCACAGTGCCCTGCCCTATCTGGCATTTGGATGCCTTGATAGTGAGACTTGCATTTTGCAGAGCCTCTAAAGCCTTCCCAATGTGGATCAGGTGATCCTGCCAGGTGGAGCTAAAGACAGCAATATCATCAAGATAAGATGCACTAAATGACTCCAGCCCAGCCAGGACATAGTTCACCAACCTCTGGAAGGTGGCAGGGGCATTCTTTAACCCAAAGGGCATCACAGTAAACTGATAATGCCCATCAGGTGTGGAGAATGCTGTCTTTTCTTTTACTCCTGGGGCCATGCCAATCTGCCAGTACCCTGCAGTTAAGTCAAAGGTACTGAGGAATTGGGCTGCCCCTAATTTATCTATCAGCTCATCTGCTCCTGGAATAGGGTGGGCATCTGTCTTGGTGACAGAGTTGAGCCCTCTATAGTCCACACAGAACCTCATCTCTCTCTTTCCACCTTGTTGATGAGGTTTGGGGACCAGAACCATTGGGCTAGCCCAGGGGCTCTCAGAGAGTTCAATGACCCCTAACTCCAGCATCTTGCTGACCTCAGCTTTGATGCTTTCCTTGACTTGGTCTGACTGGCGATAGATGTTGTTCTTGACAGGTGCACTGTCACCAGTGTCCACATCATGAGTACACCAGTATGTCAGACCAGGGGTCAGGGAAAAGAGGCTAGCATACTGTTGCAAGACTTGCTTGCAGTCAGTCTGCTGTTGGGCATAGAGGGTGTCTGAAAAGACCGCACCATCTACTGACCCATCTTGTGGGCTGTAGGAGAGGAGGTCAGGGAGAGGTTCACTCTCTGCTTCCTGTTCCTCATCAGTCACCATCAGCATGGTGATGTCAGCCCTGTCATTGTAGAGCTTAAGGCGGTTCACATGGATAACCCTTTTTGGTGTCCTGCTAGTGCCCAGGTCAACTAAATAGGTGACCTCACTCTTTCTCTCTAGGATAAGGTAAGGGCCACTCCATCTATCTTGGAGGGTCCTTGGTGCCACTGGCTCCAAAACCCACACCCGTTGCCCAGGTTGAAATTCAACCAGTGCAGATTTGTGGTCATACCAGTGCTTCTGAAGCTCCTGGCTGGCCTCAAGGTTTTTGGATGCTTTCTCCATGTACTCAGCCATTCTGGACCTTAGGCCAAGCACATAGTCCACTATGTCTTGTTTGGGCTCTTGAAGAGGCCTCTCCCAGCCCTCTTTTACAAGACACAATGATCCCCTCACAGGATGACCAAACAGAAGTTCAAAGGGTGAGAAACTTACTCCCTTCTGTGGTACTTCTCTGTAAGCGAAAAGCAGGCATGGTAACAGGACATCCCATCTCCTTTTGAGCTTCTCAGGGAGACCCATGATCATGCCTTTCAATGTCTTGTTGAATCTCTCAACAAGGCCATTGGTTTGTGGATGGTAGGGTGTAGTAAATTTGTACTGCACTCTGCACTCCTTCCACATGTGTGTCAGGTAAGCAGACATGAAGTTGGAACCTCGGTCTGAAAACACCTCCTTAGGAAACCCTACCCTGATGAAAACACCCAGGAGGGCCTTGGCTACTACAGGAGCTGTAGTAGTCCTAAGTGGAATTGCTTCAGGGTTCCTAGTAGCATGATCCACTACTACTAGAATACATTTGTTCCCTGAGGCTGTGGGAGGTTCAAGTGGACCCACAATGTCCACACCTACCCTTTCAAAGAGCACCCCCACCACTGGTAGTGGGATGAGGGGGGCCTTTTGGTGGCCACCTGTCTTGCCACTGGCTTGACGGGTAACACAGGAGCTGACAAACTCCTTCACCTTTTGGTGCATCTGGGGCCAGTAAAAGTGACTCACTAGCCTTTCCCAAGTTTTGGATTGCTCCAGATGTCCAGCTAGGGGGATGTCATGAGCCAAAGTTAGGAGGAACTCCCTGTACTTCTGTGGCACTACCACCCTCCTGGTGGTTCCAGGAGTGGGGTTGTTTCTTGCCTCAGCATACAGTAATCCCTCTTCCCAATCAGCTCTGTGGGTACCACTGACATCTCCCTTTGCTTCTGAAACAGCTTGCTGCCTCAGGCTTTCAAGAGTGGGTCAGTCTCGCTGACCCTGGCACAGCTTTTCCCTAGAGGGTCCCCCTGGGCCCAAGAGTTCAACCTGGTAAGGGTCAAGCTCCATGGGCTCAGTTCCCTCAGGGGTATCCAAATCCTCTCCCTGTGGAGAGGGGTCCTGAATGCTTTGCTGTATAGAAGCTGGTTCCCCAGTCTTCTTACCTTTTCTCTTGGTTGGTTGGGCCATTATTTCAGGCTCCCGACCTACTTTTTCACCCTTCCTCTTGCTCTGTGCTCTGGTTTGCACACACACCAATTCAGGGATGCCCAGCATGGCTGCATGGGCCTTTAGCTCAACCTCAGCCCAGGCTGAGGTTTCCAGGTCATTTCCAAGCAGACATGCAGCTGGCAACTTTGGAGAGACCACTACCTGTTTCAGGCCAGTATTCCCCCTCCCCCCCCAGCCTAATGTCACCATGGCCATGGGATGACTAGTGGTGACACTGTCAGCATTGGTGACTGGGTAAGACTTCCCAATCAAATATTGCTCAGGGGAAACCATTGTGTCTTTCACCATAGTGACACTGGCACCTGTATCCCTCAGAGCTTCTACCCTAGTTCCATTCACCCAGGGGTACTGCAAATATTTCTTTAAGTTGGGTGGCCACACAGCTACAGTGGCAAACTCAACTTCCCCCAGTGAGACAAGACTTGCTTCAGTGTGTTCCCAGATTTGCTCAGGGTACACTTCTGATCCCATCTGTATACTTGCTGCCCCAGGAGGTGCTGTACTGGGTGCCTTAGGGGCTTTGTTGTGGGGGCAAGATTTATCTACAGTTAGGTGTCCTGATCTCTTACAGTTATTACACCGGCCTTTAAGGGATCAAAATTCTTCCCCTATAGGGTTTAGGCGCATAGGGAGTAGTTTGGGTCCCACCCCCTGAACAGGTTTTTAGGGCCCTTTGGAAGACTCAGACTTTTAATCTTGGGGATTCTCACCACCTTTCCCCTGGGGAGGTTTTGTGACCACCTTCTTCTGGTCACCCCCAGTGGCTGTCCTTGTCACCGTAGTCTTGACCCAGTGGTCTGCCTTCTTTCCCAATTCTTGGGGAGAAATTAGACCTAGGTCTACCAAATGCTGATGCAACTTTTCATTTGTGCAGTTACTTAATATATGTTCCTTCATGAATAAAATGTACAATCCAGTAAAATCATGCACACCATGTCCAGCTAACCAACCATCCAGTGTCTTTACTGAGAAGTCTACAAAGTCAATCCAGGACTGGGTCTGGGTTTTGTGAGTCCCCCTGAATCTAATTCTATACTCCTCAGTAGTGAATCCAAATCCCTCAATCAGAATATTCCTCATGAGGTCATAGGATCCTGCCTCTGGCCCAGAGAGGGTCAGAAGCCTGTCTCTGCAGTTACCAGAGAACAGTTCCCACAGGAGTGCCCCCCAGAGAGGTTTCTTTACTCTTATTTCACAAGCCCTCTCAAAGGCTGTGAACCATTTGGTGATGTCATCACCTTCCTCAAATTTGGGGACAATCCCTTTGGGGATTTTAGGATCAGAAGTTTCCTCCCTATCCTTGTTTTTATTATTGCTGCCACCATTGATGGGTGCTAAACCCATCTCTCTCCTTTCTTTAGGTCTCGCCTGGTGAACGCAGCGCAAAGCATTGCTGTCGCCAGCGAGATCTATTGTTGCTGACTTGCCTCGGAAGTGGGACAGGAGATGGGCACGCGCAGGCTCTTGGCGGATTTGAGTTGGTGTACGCGCTTGTGAAGACGCGGTTTGAGTTGGTGTACGCGCTTGTGAAGACGCGCTTGCATGTCCCGTGTTCATTAGGCTCTAGGCAGTAGTTTGTTTGTGAACGCGCTGTAAGACGCGCTAGCGTTTACTGTTGTAGAACAGCACGTGTTTATCTGGCGCCTGGTATGTTAATTAGCTTCCTGTTTTGTTGTTTACCGATTGTGGTTCTACAGTTCCAACAGAGGGCATAAGCGGCCGCCTTGTTGGTGCCATGTGTGCTTCTATTATTGACAATCACTGTAGAAATGCATGCTGCTTTAGTGTTCGTTTGCTTGGAAATGTGTTTACGTTTCGAGCTTGCTTAAAAATATGCATATTATTGCTTACAGCAACGATGCGTTTCAATGTATAATGGTTTTTAAAATAGATATTAAAAAGGATTGCTTTTATATTTAGAAGCATCTGTTTTTATGCAAATGTATGTGCACCACCATTAGCTTTTTAAAGAAAAAAAACGACAATAATGCACCTGTTAACAATACGTTTAACTATTTACAGAAAAATATGCTAAAAACATTTAATTAGTAGGTACATGGTTTGGCCTATGCTGTTATAGAACCAAAGCATAATACACCTAAAAAACTGCATGCTGTGTCTTTAGGAATGCGTGCTCAGTAGTTTTTTATTGCGACTACCACTGTTGTATTATGTGCATGCTGTAGCCAATGCTACGTTAACAAGCATCTGTTATTGCTACAGTATAAATACATTTTCCAAAAAGAGTACGCCAGTTTTAGTAAATATTATAAACAAAATGCATTTCATTTTCCCGTATGTTTTTTGCTGTCCGCTTTACTTTTATTTTTGGGTTTTACTGCACGTTTCTGACTCCGTGCACGCTGCCTTTTTAGTAGCCACTGATTACGTGTATATAGCTAACCATACAAAGCTTCCTTTTACTGCTGCCTATACCGAGGGTTCGTTTCGCAGGTCCACCTTGCTTTCACACTACAGACACAAACCAGATACAACTATTATTGTGCATCATGTTACAATTCCTATCGCGCTGCGAAACTACTACCCCTGCATCCCCCGCTTTACTCGCTATAGGACGGTCTATCTCACTACTAGTTTCGCTTTCATTTGCTATTCTCACCAGGACGCCTTTATTAAACTGCAGGCCCCAGTACCTCCACATGACCTCTGCCACAAATTCCAACCACACTGTCATCCTTGCCCCTTTGCTCTCCCCCACTAACACTACTATCAAACTAGGGCCCCTAGCCCCTGCGGTCTATCCCCTTCTCCCCCTGCAATACATATACACCCCAGTGCCACCGCCCTATCCCCACCATACCTTCCATCCCACTAAAACACCAAACTCCTCCGCTTTACCGCCGCCACAACTGCTGCATCAAACTAACACTACGCGCTTCTCTGCTCTACCCCATTATGCCTCTTACCGCGTTAGCGCCACACGTCTTTCCCCTAGACCTCCGCCATCACTCTTCTAACATACTCAAACATCTAACCACCGAGTTCTACTCCTACTTATCTTTCTAATAATCACATGTCAGTGTATACACGTGCTATACTTGTCGAGCGGTGTCTTCTTATACTTCATCTACTTTGCATCATTTACCAAAACCATTCCGCATATAATGCTATGCAAAGTTGAAAAATATTTCCCACATATCATATTATATATTATATGGTATTTTATATTTTGCTACTAATATTTACTGCGGCACAATTGAAAACCATTTCTCAAAACTTATACCCTGAAAAGCACGCTACTGCAGTTTTCACTGTTGCTATTTTAACCATCGCTATTTCATTAGCTTAATCTCACTATTGCAATTCGTATTTGAAAATTACGCTACATAACAATAGCAATTAAAACCTACAATATAATATAAACTACCTAATAATATATTAAGGTACTTACAGTTAGCAGCATTAAAAAAAAACATCGCTAGGGAGCTTCCATGTGCGCATCCGGCTAACATTCAAATTGTAAACGTGTATGGCGTCCAAAGCAAAACGCTCTCAGCAGCAATGTGCACGAGCACGACAGCCAAGTACTACCACGTGATATTTTTTTTTTTTGTCCAGCATACGTTCAGCGGTGGCAAACCGCTTTGAAATAAATGCTCGTTCTTTTAGCAAAAATAGTCTGCAGATAAAGATGCGTTTTAAATGTTTGCTTATAAAATGTTGCTCTTTCGGCAACACACTAAATAGATGCATGTCTAAAGACAGCAATGCGTTATAAAGCTATATTGATTAATGGTAATATAAATCTATCCAGATCGATACTTGCAAATATACAGCATCCATGTGCCGGCAGCAACTGCTCTTATGTCAAACATCAAATCAGCCACCATTGTAAGCGTCACTTAGCATCAATGTTCGCATACTCGTTAAAATTGCTGCTTTTAATGTCTACACAAAATGTTGCTACATTGCACACAAAAATGCACATTAGCTCGTAGCTATGGACCATAACTACTTTGTTGTGCAGTATTATCGGCATTTTGGCAGCAGTGCATTATAAAGCTGTATACATTATACAAAAAAATTAGTCTATCACAAATCAATACTTGCAAATTACAGCATCCATGTGAACCCAGCAGCTGCTCTTATGTCGAGCGTTGAATCAGCCACCATTATAAGCGTCACTTAGTGTCTGTGTTAGCATTCTCGTACAAATTGCTGCTTTGAATGTGTGCGCATAATGTTGCTCATTAGTATGCTTGCCTGTAAAACTCCTATTTCAATGTCTTTCCTGAAGTGGGCAAGTACTAAATACGATAGCGGCTGTCAGGCAACAAGTAGCACGCAGCGCGTGACCGCTCGTAACTCTCCTTTGCAACGACTCCAGTCTCTGCTGCCTGCTTTTCATTATGCTGATTTTAACAACAAACGTGCACCAGCAGTCACATCTCTTGAAGTACTGGGTTATTTAGGACCCCAGCGGTGCCAGGGGTAACACCCTATGAATTCGAGTTCTTCCTGTCTTGGACCACAGAAACACAGAGTCTTGCGGTGGCGTCAAGGATCGTTTTATTATTGACTGCAGCCTGTAACAGCACTCCTAGAAGTACACACGGGTATGTTCTCAGGAGACTGCTCAACATTACAAAACCAGTCTTCTCCTTATATACAAAATATCATGCTTCAGGCACACATTCCTCGTTTTACGATATGGTCATTCATATGTATTCATTACAAACGAAAAGGCAGAGTCATGATGACCATCCCACATTTCAGTTCAGCCAGCCCACAATTATTTACCCAGCGAGGCTCAGATCCCTCATCGGATATCAGCAGACCCCAATAAACACGGGCACCTCCTCCTCGTAAAACAGGCAATAAAGCAGGAAGCAGAGTCAGGTGTGAAAGAGATTTGGTCGGGGGCTTGTGTGGGATGAAAGGCTTTATGGTGTGTCAAACCCTGATGCTAATCACAGGTGGCCGTAGGAAGGGGAGCTCGTGAGACCGGACTGACCTCGGGCAGTGGAGCGAGCTCGCACAGGTCACAGAGGTCACAGAGAAGTCAACAGAAGGTACATGTGTTCTGAAGGCCTGTGCCTGTCCCTAATGTGCAGCCTATGTGAGGGCAACCATAAGATGGCTACCGCTCTAAAATGGAACCCACGAAGTCAATGTGTAATATCGTATACAAGATGAATTTATCGATGAAACGTTATGCGAGACACTTGTACATGCTGTGTTAGCCATTCGCGGTTCGCTGATACCGAATAGGCAGGGTAGGGCCATGCCTCCTACGTGGTCCCAAATTTTATAGTACCACACTCTCCGCCCACAACACCAAAGCCAGTCAATTAGCTCTAAATAAGCCCTGTTAATAAAAGGCACTTTCCCCAAAATTAGAGTACAAAGCAGCCCTGGTGTGTAGCTTGCAGATATAATAAATTTAAAACACCCTATGAATAAATTTGGCTTTTATAATAGGGTGCTATAATACAGTAGTGCCTCAGTAGTGCGTCATTCACTGGTGCTTTTAAATACCCTTATAAATCCCTTGGGACAGAAATAGTAGCAACCTGTTCTCAATATACAGTCCAGCTTTTTTGTTGTCTGGTTCCTGCACTCTGAGAGACCCGCCTCCAGAGTTTAGGTCTTTAAAACGTCTCTGTTTAAAAGTTTCAGGGTATCAACTTCTACGGTCTTAATACTTTATCAATGGCTATTGATATTGTCACCTTTCAGATGCTCTCCAAACTTTCGGAGCGATCAGTGACTCCATCCTATACTATGACTCCCAGCCATGGCTCAACTCCCAAGGAGTCTCTAGGGAGGGGCAACATTACAATTTGTTTCCCAAAATGTGTGTGATTGTTATGGCAATGACATGAAAGGATGCACACTGGCTGCCATATATACAAAATATGCTGTATGGAAACTGAATGTAAGGGATTCCTTCTCTCTTACAGTCACTTTGACACTGGTTTGCAAAGAAAATGTTTGTGAAATATCCATTTTAGTAGAATAAGTCTCTCGAATGCTTAACTAAAGCAAAATAGCATGACCTTATAATAGCAAGAATGTCATTACATACAGATAATAGAAAATACATTATATTTAAAGATTGTGCCGAATAATAAAAATTGTACTTCGCCCTATACTCTCTGCACAGCACCAACTACTAAACCCTTTTAGCGCCATGCAAACAGGTCCATAATTCTCAAGACTGTATCAGCAATGAATAAAGGTACATACCAATGACCAGTGATTCTCGATACAATACCTTTGATCAACAGCTCCAACTATAAACTGTCATTGTCGTAACACCTATCGTTAACCTTATATTGCATCAACATTCCTCCTAAAGGATCGAGTGTGATACATATTCAGGTATAATATGAGGACACTATTGCCCCACTTATTATTGGACCAGCTGATATTTGTCTTGCGAATTAGACTCGGGTATATGGAGATTTTCTTATTGCAATTTCTACTAAGTTTGACCAATACATTTGCAGACTAGTCTCACTAATTTTTCAACCAGGAGTCTAAAGAATATTAGAGCCCTAGCAAAGTTCAAATGCTTGTTTTATAAAAAGAAATTGGCTTGATGTTTATTTAATGGGAATTTTGCATATGAATATGATAAAAATGAAGAATCTTCTTTAAAAATACACCTGATATTGTGGACTGTAAAATTTCCAAGAGCACTATTGCACTTCCTTAAGCCTCGCCTGGCGAACGCAGCGTATATCTAATTTAATTCTGCTTTTATTTAATTATTAAAGGTATTATTTATTAGTGAAAAAGGTACTTTGCATTTTTGCAATACTAAGCCTGAATGCTCCATTTAGGGCCATTACTACAAAGTTTTTTTTATAAAAGTTGCCTAAACTTGTCAGCAATAAAGATTATTAAAGCTACTGCAAGGTGTTTACTAAAATAGTGCACATCATATGCCAAGCTATTTCCTTACAACAAATGTTGCTCACAACAAGTGTTGCTCTTTATAATGATGGTACATTAAAGCGTGCTTCCTCAGCACACTTTGGTGTATTTTAATAATTGGTTGCCTATGCTATATTGTTTACTAAAGTATATATTTACTTTTGGGGAGTTACGTATACTATACAGCTTGATAATCATTGCTATATACTATTGTTCTTTTTAAAACCATATGTAGTTAGCTTGCACTTGGGGAAAAAAACTGACTGCTCTAAGGGACCAACCATACAGATATACCTGAGTTAGTCATTTTGAGTACTTTCAACAACATTGCCCCATTTTGTAATTTCTGCTTTTGTGCCAGGGACACATCTTTATAAATTATTCTGCAAGGTTTTCTCACGCATGTTGCATGCCATCTGCTTTGGTGAGTGGGCTACAGTTACAACTCCTTCCTAGAGTTTTGCTTTCAGATGCCAAAGTATACAAAACACAAAGCAAGGTTTTGGAACCTTCAAGAGAACACTTTATGTGCAAACCTGCAATTTCCCAATTTACTAGAACAAAGCCTCACAGATACACTAGTACTGTTTGTAAAACTGTCCAGATGAGCTATTTTAACCTGTAGCTTGCATGAAGTGCCACTATAGAGTCCTTTAGCAAACATTTGTTTTGTTAATATACAATTTACTTGGTAGAGTTTCCAAATTCGTGCCTTAGAATTCCTTGCGCAGCTAATTATTTTCAGGAAATCACTTCTTGGTGCATTTAGTTACAGGCAGTAACTAGAATACTGTACACCTTGTACATACTTATGTGAAATTCTTTCACTGAAGAAGTGCCTTAATTCTCACCAATCAAAAAAAGGCAACTCCGCATACTAATGCTCACATCTTATAAAGTATAGCATCATTTTGGCACACGGTGCATCATTCTACAAACTGCATAATGCTAATGTTTACAGCAGAAAAGGTAAAAGCTAATAAGACACACCCTCTAGGGTGCCTTTTTAGGTCTCGGTACGAAGGCTGCGCTTGCAAAGTCTCGCTCCGAGATTTAATGTTTTGGAGAAGAGGGGCTTGAACCCGCCCCTCTTCTCCCCTCTTCTCCATTGGCTGGCCTCTTGAATGCTGGCCAGCCATTGGAGAAGAGGTTTGTCTCTCCGAACAGGCCCCGTCCTTTTCGGATTCGGGGGCGTGTTTTTTGCTACTTTTCTCATTATCTCCTCCAGCCAATGGCAAGAGGAGTAAAAAGAAAAACACGCCCCCGAATCCGGAAACGCTGCTGCCTTTCTCCGAGGCATTTCTGCTTCGCCTCGGAGAAAGGCAGTGGTGTGCTTGTTATAAGCATATTTCGGAAATGTTTCGCCCCTTATTTATGAGAAGCTAACAACGTTTCATTAAACACACTCACTCGGACACTGTATCTGAAACATACCAAGTCCGAGATTTGCGCAAACTTGGCAAATGGTTTAGCGCAGCTAGTCAGAGAAGGCCCTATAACGGAGTCTCGCCTCCACCTCTAAAATACATATTGTGCGATCTTGGGTAAGTCGCCACCGACCGAGAGATTTTCCCGGTAGACAATTCATTCTTTCCGAGCTTTTAACTGCCTTGTTTTATGTTTCCTACAAGTGTGGGTTTGGCAGAGGCTAAAGTTAGATATAACCTTACTCTCTAAAGTGGTAGCTTGGTCGAGCAGTAAGGCAGTATCAGAGGACAGTGTAAATCATTTGTTGTACACACTCAGTCAGCAAATGGTCTCGCACACTCAATAACTGAACTTTAGGCCAGTGGTTTATAAAAAAATATATATGTCAGTTTTATTTTAGAACCAACAATAGGTATTAAAATATACTTTCTCAGAATGAGATGCTTTAGGTAAATACTTTTGCAATATGCAATTGAGTTTTGTAAATACTGGTTACAGGTTGTTGCAATAAGCAACACAATTTCAAACACAATAATGCATTGAGCTCAATGGAAATTTTAAGTTATTTGCAATAGATTACATTCAGGATTACTTTTGTAATTCCAGGACTGGATCCTAGATTCAGTCCTGGGACAGTTCTTAGAAACAAGTGATAAAAGTCGACTTAGTTACTGTTGTGATTTTTAGGAAATATTTAGCGATTTTAAAAGTTGACACTTGAAAAAAATTTCATAGAAAAACATTCAATGATTCCCTATGAAAGAAAAATCAAGTTGCAGGTAAAGTAGGTTCTCGTTACTTTTGTAATCCAGTACTGGGCTCCTAGACTCAGTACTGGGATCTCTATCTAAAACAGGTAAGTAATTGCGTTTTCACAGTTAGCACGATTTTTAAAGAATATTTAAAGTTTGCAAAAATCGACACTTAGAAGACATTTCACAGAAAAACAGTCAGTGGTTTCCTATGGAAGAAAATTGGGTTACTGATAAGTACAGTTGTGAATATTTTTCAGGGTCAGTGCTGGGCACCAAGATCCAGCACTGGGATGTCTCCTAAAAGCAGGTGAGTATTTTCGCTTTCGTTACTCAGCTGATTTTTGGTGAATATTTTAAGTTTTAGAAACTCCACACTTAGAAGAAATTTCGGAAGAAACCACTCAATGTTACCCTATGGAGAAAATTGAGTTATTGGCTGTTGGGTAAGTACTCGACTGGCAAAGTTAAGGTGTTGGCCACAGACTCGGGGGTCTCCCAGGGTCAGGTAGGTACAGTTGTTACACCCTCAGCGGCGCAGGGGCAGCCGGGTGCAGAGTGAGTTAGGCCCAATGTTATCCTATGGGATGCAGGGGGGCCTTGGTTGGTGGCTGCTGAAGAGCAGGCCACACGGCTGTGGGAGCTGTGCCCCATGTCACTTGCTCAGGGCAAATGGGGAAGTAGATGGGTGTAGAGGTTACACTGCCAGGGCCACTCGGGCGGCTGGGTGCAGGGTGCTTTTGAGCCTTCGGGCGCTCAATTGATTTCAGTGGGAAAGCTCCTGGTTGGAAAAAGGCTGCAAGCTCGGGGACGAGGATTCTTCAGGTGCCACCACCACTTTGAGAGGTAAGTTGGGTAGTTGGAGGATAGGTAGGTAACCAGGAGTTGGGCACAGGGGGCCGCAGGGGTGCCTTTTGGTGTCGGGAAATCTTACCCTCTGTTGATCGCGGTTGGGGGGGTAGCTGGTTCTGAGGCTGCAGGCGTCATCAGGAGCGTTGAGGGAAGTCCTTGGGTGCCGGACTCGGGGTCACAGTCTCGCCGGGGGGTCGTCCTCGTGGTCTTTGTTCACTCCGGCACAGGCCAGGCTTGGCAGGTGCAGAGCGTGCAGGGTTCGCGGTTCCGGGCTGATGCCAGGGATTAGAAGCTGATTTTGAGCAGAGGCTCTGCTCATGGGAGTCCCAGGTGCTTAGAGCCAAAAGGTAGCCAGGTCCTCCGGGGTTTGTGAGGTTGCTGGCCACAAGAGGTGCCGGGATGGAGCAGGAGCAGGTTCGAGGGTCGACAGGCCGGTAGGGCTGGGGCCAAAGCAGTTGGTGTCTTCCTCTTCTTAGCAGCTGCACGGCAGGTCTTCTTTCTTCTTGCTCTTAGTTTTTCGGAATCTGAAATCCAAGGAAGGAAGGTTCAGGGTGCCCCTAAATACTAGATTTAGGGGCGTTACGGGTAGGTAAAGGGCAGGGACCAATGGGTCCCTGTCCTGGGGTGGGTACACCCCCTATTCTGCCACTCTCCTGTGGGAGAGGGGCAGTAGCCTAGTCCTGATTGGGTAGGGCCTCCCATCTTCAAGATGGCGAGCGGCCGGAGATGTGCTTCACCTCGCCTCCCCCACCTGAGGGGTGGGGTTGGCACGCTGGCACATCCCCTGTCCTTATTTGGGGTTTCCGGCCAGGCTTCCCGCCAGAGTTGGGGCTGCAAGTGGCCTGGGGAAGCTCACAGAGGCGGCATGCCATTGAAGCTTCCCCCTGTCCATATTGGGGGAGGAGACCTAGCACCTCGCCCAGGATGTGCATTGGTGCAGGCCCAGGAGAGCAGGGGCTCTCCTACCAAGGGGTCCAGCAACATGTCTGCTGTGTGGTAGTCTAGGCAGCCTCTCAGACCAGACGTGGATTGTAGGTTAGGTTTCAGGGGGCATCTCTAAGATGCCCTCTGTGGTGCTTGGTACATTAAATCCCACACTGGCATCAGTGCGGGTTTAATGTGCTGAGAGGTTTGATACCAAACTTCTCAGTCTTCAGTGTTGCGATTATGGTGCTGTGGAGTTCGTGTTTGACGAGCTCTCAGCACCATGTACTCTTAAATGGCAGCACTGCACTTACAGGGCCCAGGAATGGACCTGGGTACTGTAGGGGCACAGGGCTCATGCTCCTGTGCCCACACCACTGGCATAGGGCACCCAGCTAGAGGGGTGGCTGATGTATGCCAGGGCAGTGTAGGTGGTGGGCATGGCACACAGGGATGTGTGCCATGTCGACTCTTTGTTTGGTCTTGTGCCCAGACACTCAGCCTGCAAGGGCAGTGTGTGTGTGTTAGGGTACAGGGCCTCTAAGGGTGGCACAATGAGTGCTGCAGCCCTTAGAGGCCTTCCCTGGTCACAAGGCCCTGGGTACCTAGGGTACCATTTACCAGGGGCTGACATGTGGCCAGGGTATGCCAATTTGGGTTTGAGGTTTTTGTAGGGAAGGAACATATGCCCTGGGCACCTGATTGGCAGGAGTCCAGTGCACACTCAGTCAAACTACTTTCAGCAAAAAGTGGGGGCATACCATGCAAGAAAGATGGCACTTTCTCACAGTGTTATTCTGTTTTTTAAAAGATTTTGTTGGGTCTAAGATTTTACATTAAATAACTAGAGTATTTTGGACTAAAAGTCTTCTAGTTTGGCGCTTTCATCTTTCAAAGCCTATGTGATTGGTCTGGTACTTTTACTTGATTAGCAGAGTGGGTGTCCTCTTGGGCAGGGTAAAAAGCTCATTGAGGAGGACAGCCTAGTGGCTTGGGGATGTACCAAGGAACAGAGGAGTACAAATTTGAACAAGGTGTGCAGCCACGCAATGGGTGCGCCAAAGTAATTCCTGTCTGCACTCGGACCGAGGGGGCCAGCAGGAGAGGCTGAAGGTATCAGCGCAACTCCAAAACCCTGGACGAATTGAGGTCAGTCAGTGCCTCAAACAGTCTCCCCTGTGGGGAACTAATACTAAAACAGACATGCACGAGGAAGCAGTAAGAAGCAGTTCTAGTTGCAGCTGTCCTAACATATTTTGTAGGGAAAGGGAGAATACTCTAGCTAGGGGACTCTTCCATTTAACTACTCGCAATAATAATTTTGCTGCCATCTTGATCAGTACTATGTCTTTACTAAAACATAAATGCAGTCTCAGAATCTCTAGGTGATAAATCTCTGGGTGTAGATTTTTTTTCGCTGGCTGTGAGTCTGCACTGGGCCAAGCTCAGTCTTGGCCATCCCCCTAGTTACTCAATCCTGTGTAATTACCGGAACAGAGATTAGGTGGGATAGTTATGTTAGCATGTAAATCCGAGTAGAAGATCTCACTCATTAGTGATTTGTCACTGGAGTTTGATGACATTTTGGCAGCACTCTGGTCAGTTTCAAATAGATATGTAGATTACATGGCCCTGGTCTTTTTGGAACAGTTTGCTTGCTTGGTAACGGAAGGCGACAGCATAAAAATGTTGGCAGATTTTAATATACATGTAGACATGATAAACTATACGTTGGTGGTTCAGTTTCCAATGGACATAACAATCCTGAGACTTGTGCAAAATTGACATTACTAAAGCTAATGACTGTTTTAATAATTGAATAACCTGTGACTATTAAATGTGGCGACTTTAAAGAATAAATGTCGGAAATGGCTGGAGAAATCCTGAAAACTGGCCATTCTGTAGTTAGTAAGAAAACAAATAGTAGCTACAAGAAACACCCTGGTTTACATCCAAACTTAAAAATTAAAAAAGTAAGACGGGAAGAAAGGCAATTGTAGGAAAAGTATGAGGTTCATGCTAGAAATACTTTAAAAGTTGTCTGTAAAGGATATAAAAAGGCTCACTTTAATGCCAAGGCCATCTATCTCTGCCATAATGTAGGAGCTGCAGAGAATTGTGCTAAAAATCTGTTTCGGATTGTTACGAAATTGGCCAATCCAGAGTGTTTAACCTCCTCCATAACGGACTATATGTGTGTATAGGTGTAAAGAATCTCATTGTGCGGTTAATTCAGGTACTGGACATATTTGTGTAGGGTGAATCCTTTCGGTCTCTTACTGGACGTAAAGAGGATACTAAGTGATCTATGGTCAGGTTCTCTACTGCAAATCTGCCCTGTGAATGTTTTGAAAGATCTGTCTGGTATTTGAGTGCCTTACCTCATCCCCCCTGAATGCTTTCTTTTCAAAGGGAATAGTGCCTGACATTTGGTAGTCCTAAAGAAATCTAATCTTGACCCTTTCGAAGTAAGTATCTACAGATGTAGTTCACTCTTGACTGCTTTGGCAAAAATTGGAGAGAAGTTTGTATTACATTGGCTGTCCAGTTTTCTGCAAGAGCAGCATTTATTGGTGGAGACCCAAATGTAGTTCCGACTAGGATGTGGAACAGAGACGGCACTGCTGTCAGTCCTTATGTTTCTAAGACTAGAGGTGGACAATCGATGTATGCCACGTGCTGCTCGACCTCTGCAGCTTTTGATATGGTAGACCATGCTGTATTGATCATGAGGATTGAGAGGTTGAGCATCAAGGAGCTTGCACTCCTATGGCTTAATTCCATTCATGTAAAACAGACAATTCATGGTGTAGCTGCCATCACGCAGCTCCATTTTCTACCTGGCACGCTATGCCGTACCACTGGGCTCTACCTTCTTGCCAGTTTTCGTCAATATTTGCATTTTGCCCCAGCTTAAGTTATCACCGTCTTCTTGTATGCAGGTAATTCCCTAAG
The DNA here is from genome assembly GCF_964204655.1 of Triturus cristatus. NCBI lineage: Eukaryota > Metazoa > Chordata > Amphibia > Caudata > Salamandridae > Triturus > Triturus cristatus. Next base: position 103,596,211 of record NC_140590.1, on the reverse strand, counting down.
CCTCTGTGAATAAAGATCTGAGTTTTATGCCACAGATCAATAGTTGTCTCCTGCAGCTTACTGCAGGCGAAGCCATGGCAGAAGATCCTTCCTATCAGTATTTGTATAATGTTAGGTCTGTGGTGGCCGTGCAGCTCTTAACTCGTCTACACCAATGCCAGTTATCGGGGGCTTCCTCATAAAGCTGCAGTTGGCTAGAACGATCTTTAAGTTGCATGGGTTTAACACAGACTCTGAGGCACGAAGACATCTCCTTAGTTGCCGGTGGAGAGATGTATAAAGATTAAGGTCCCCTGTTGTAGCCACAGCCACACTTTGTAAAAATCATTCCTTTCTTTTATACAAAGGGTACTTCAGAGGAAACACAGTCACAGAAAACTGAGATTTAATGAAATGTGACAAGACTTCTATCCTTTAGAATGGAATTGAAAAACATGATGGTATAGCTAGCTTGTGTGTTTTACTGGCTAGCTTATTTCTCTCTGAAATTTCTTCATAATGTGTTAGTCTATCTAGTCTAGTCCAGTTCTATCACTCACTCAAGATTTTTACTTTGGACCTATTCTGGGTCTCACAGTCAGAACTCCAAAATATTTATTTAATTCTAAAGTCGGTCTCTTTTTTTTAAAAAAAAAAACAGTTCAAACTGAAACAAGTGTTAACAAAGCCAGTAGTCCTGGCTTGAGCGTAGGGAGTTTTTTAGTGTTTTACTACAGCTGCCTTGTTTAGGACAGTAGGTGCATTCAATCCACTACCAGTGTTATTATTGATACGGGCACTCGGTGTCTCAAATGTGAGAGTTCCCTATCACGATACTAAGACTTTAGGTTAAATGTCATTGGCTTGGCTGGATGCATATTTTACAAGGAAGTGAATCAAATGGGACTCCATCCTAAATGAGGGTCTTCAGAGCTGTGAATGAAGGCTGTGTTATTCTCTCGTCTGCAGGCATATGGACTTGAGATGTAGGTACCTCTGCTGTCACTCGTCATCTCTAGTGCTCTCAAATGTTTGCTCTTTAGTTACTCGCTGTACACAACAATTAGGAGTCCGTACCAAGAGGTCACCTATTGATGATGGGGTGCTACAAAGAATTGAGAACATGCAACAGGAGAATGGGGTGAGGTTAGTAAGCATGTGGGTAATGGGCCATGCTTACTCTTTCTTTGCTGCCCTTTCCCACTGGATTAACACTTTGGCTTTTAGTCCTCACCAGATCTTGGATGATCCCAACAGGCCTTTACATTGTCTTTGCCATAATGGACAGAAGTACTTTGGACGAACGTCAAAGTATCATTTAGTTCTTGCCTGAAGTCAGGAGATTGAAAGAGAAGCTAATGCAGCAGTGGCCCAAGATAAAGACCTCCATTCCACCAAATGCTGATGACGCTCAGTTTAATTTCAGATTCTCCAATCTATTGATTTTAACAAGCTTGAACATCTTGCTAGAGAACTTGATTGACTGGATGTCCGCCTTCTCTCTAAAACAAAACCCTAACAAGACCGAATTATCTCCAATGCACTAAACTGATCCTTCCTTTCACCAGTTCAAAAATAGCTTCTTATCCGTTCTCCAGTTGTCAGTTTGCTAGGTCCAGCATCATATATCTTGGCTTCACCATTGATCCGAACTCTAGAATAAATTAATATTTCAACAAACTGGCAAGAGTTTTTTTTACCAACTCCGCTTTCAAGGGAAGATTACATTTACCATCCCTAAGACTTCAGGTCAGTATTCCAAGCTAAGTGCTTTCCGTCATGACAGTATTGAGGCTGTGGTAGCTGGTCTACCCAAATCTACAATTGTGTCTCTCAAAGCTTTCCCACACTTTGCAGCACAATAGATTTCCATTTTAAATCTGGTCACCAAGTATCCTAAAACAACTCCGCTGGTTTATCATTAAAAAGACACAACTTCATAGAACATGGATAACACATAAGGTGCACCCTACTTCCAGGATTAACAACTCGCTAAAGTTGGAGAAATTGACTTGTTTCACTCCCAGATTATGGAACCAATTCTCTGAAATATTCAGATTTAACTTTAGTCTCCTCTATTTCAAGAAAAACCTTAACACTCACCTCTTCAAACCCCTATCCACCGGACAACCTTCACATCCCCTCCTCCCGCCACCTCGCTTCATAAGTCTGCTGCTACCCTTTCTCCCCTCTGTCACCTCCTCTCATTAACATAACATAACATGTATATTTGTAAAGCGCACGTTCACCACTACGGGTATCTTGGCGCTGAATAACAGATGTTTATTGTTACCCAACTCAATGGTACTCATTTTATCGACCTCAGATGGATGAAAGGCTGAGTGGACCCGCTGGGATTTGAACCTGTGACCATGAGGTCGAACACAGGCCCCTGTAGTAGACGCATTAGTCGACTGAGCCACCAGACCCGGCTACAAATCAAGAGTGCTTCTGTAGCTCCGATTGCTTCCTTGTTTTCCTCTTCTTAAATATCATTGTACTGTGTTTTTTAAATGTAGCATGCTTTCCTGCCTCTACAGCTGGGTCTGTACTCTATTAATACCTGAAATAAAGATAAAATAGATATTGTCTCATATTAAGATAAAATAGATATTGTCTCAGAGCGTCAAGCCAAGAATATCCCCAGATGTAGCAAACGTGTCAGGAAACGAGCCCCCCCCAGGGAGGTTATTAGGATGCCAGCATAATCCTAGCTTTCAGGGCTTAATCCTGAAGACCAGCAATGAGTGAGATTTTCGATTTTCGGTCCTGCAGTGTAGAGTAAGTGAAACACAGTATGGATACACACCACTTAGTGGGGCTTGAAAAAAATATTTTACAAATGTTTAAGTTTCCATTTAAGTGTGGCTCATGCTTTCATTTGGTGATTGGAATTGTTCAAAAATGTAAAAAATAAATAAAGTGTTTCCGGGGTGTGGCCTGGCAATACGCTAGTCTGTGGGTAGGATACCCACTCTGGGGAGGAATAGTTTAAATGGAGTAACTCTCTTTTTAACTTGTGATTTCCCCTTTCTCAGCCCCCCAGGCTCAGTTCGTCTTGATACATCAAAAAAAGACTAAAAGGTGACGGACATAAATGGTTGCATCTCGCTTTTATACTTTACATAATACTGCCGTCTTATTAGGCTGTTTGTGCACTAGAACTCCGGCAATCGTCACCTAATGTCGCCTCTTTAAACAGATCAAGCAAAAGATTTTTACAAATGGAGGTGCACTAGACATCCAATACAAAGACCAAAATATTTCTCTTCTTTTTTTTACTTTTATTTCAAAGACGATAAATATGCAGAAAACAGCCAACGCGTTTCGTTCCTATGTAGACAAATTGACGGAACTTCTTCAGGGCTTCAAACGTGAATCAATGGTTTATTAGGTATAAAAACCATTGTTTCAGAGTTGACAAGGCGTCAATTTCAAGCTCAGTCATCAGATTTATTTATAATTAAAATCGGCTGTGTTACACGCGCAAAATCTTGACGACGTAACATTTTGATCGATCGACGCTCCTCAGTAAAAACGAAATATGGTGACCAGTTTATATTTCGTTTTTACTGAGGAGCGTCGATCGATCAAAATGTTACGTCGTCAAGATTTTGCGGGTGTAACACAGCCGATTTTAATTATAAATAAATCTGATGACTGAGCTTGAAATTGACGCCTTGTCAACTCTGAAACAATGGTTTTTATACCTAATAAACCATTGATTCACGTTTGAAGCCCTGAAGAAGTTCCGTCAATTTGTCTACATAGGAACGAAACGCGTTGGCTGTTTTCTGCATATTTATCGTCTTTGAAATAAAAGACAAAAAAAGAAGAGAAATATTTTGGACTTTGTATTGGATGTCTAGTGCACCTCAATCAGTTCGTCTTGATGCAAGCACTCCACAGCGATCCGCACCTGCCACATTATTTATAGTACCTGTCTTCAGCAGAGACGGAAGGCTGCATCAGATAGGGTCTAGTTTTTGTTTTTTGTTCCTCATCTCTTATCTTATGGCTAATCTAGTGATGACTTGTTCTCTTGGATATGTGGCCTGTATCGTTTCACTGCTATGTACCTCCACACTTGCTTAGAATTAGTTGAACAGTTTGTGTACTTCTTCCCTTGATCTCGAAAACCTTCTCTGTTGGAAGACTGAATGTTGGCTCACCTGAGTCATAAAGAATCAGTTTGGTGCCCCTTAATGTCTAAGCTCTCTCTCTCATTGCCTTTGTCTTTGTTTTCCAGGCACAGGGGTCCCCCTGTTCTCCATGCTGCCAGGGTACAAGGGACACCCCAGTTTCCAGTCACTCATCAACAAACTGAGGAGCCAGATAATGTCAATGTCACGGCCGCAGCTGTCTCACACCATCCTCACCGAGAAGAACTGGTGAGTGTTTAGGGCTTCAAGGCGCACATTGTGTACTGTGATTTGTGTTTTAAATTGCTGTACAGGTAACACAGCCCCTGCATTCCTAGTGGGTATGTACACCCAGTGAACACTGCTGGAATATGTGGCCAAAATGGATGTCTCGCTTTGACCACTTCTGTATCCTCCTACAAGGGTGTTGGACAGACACGAGGGATGCCTCATTCATGCATAGGAGGTGTCTTTGAAATACCCCACTCGGACACTGCACACCGGATCAGTGCCCACCCCATAACTTGCAGCCCATACCTTTTGTGAGGCTTGTAATTTAGCTGGAGGCTTGGATTGCAGGAGTTCTGTAGTTGGAGGTCATTACTGACGTGCACAAAGGCAGTATTTATATCCTGATGAGATGGGGCTGCACACTAAGTGCAGAGAGCACTCCATGGCAGGTTCACCTGCTGTGGATTGTGGGAGCAAACACCCTCGGTTTGTGCCCATATTATAATCTCATCTGGGGCACACATGTTTTGGACTCTCATGCTGTGTTTGAAACTGCCATCTCATGCTATTCCTGGCCAGTCCTCCACCCAGAAGCAGTGTTTCAGGGTAGCTTGGTGACAGTCGAGTTCGCATCAGTTGTGTTTTACGTTTTACTTTTCTTTCTGCTTTTGTTAAAGGGCCCAGGGTCTAGGGCTGGGGCAGTTTCTAGTGCTGCATTCTCTTTAGGCTGCACTTCTAGTTCTGAACTCTCAGACGAGGAGCTATGATACTGTTCAGCGTATTTTGTTCCTTCATTCGGTTAATGTATATAGTGCTTTAATGGCCATAAGGAGCTGTAGAGCTCCCAGCAACAATGATACTGAAACCTACGGCTATACATTATTCTATATTTTCTGGATATGATGCATGTATTTGCTGGGTTTGTTCCCGAATCGAGGGTAACGAGGTTGTTGGGGTGGCCCTGGGGCATGCAACACAAGTATTCATGCGTAATCCACTAACAAGAAAGTGGTGAAGGAGACGTGGGGCTACAGATATACAGGCACATGCATCAACCGTTTTTGTGAGCGTAAACGGTGCGATTCACAAAAATCGCCCATTTGCGCCCGCAAAAGGCCTTTTGCGATGCATCCAAGTGTAAGGCACTCGCAATTTAAGAAGTCATAATTTATAGCGGTTTCTTTAATTGTGATTTCATTTAAGGAATCGCAATTTGCGATTGCTTAAATGCAATGCATGTACCCCTTAAAAATAGCGAATTCGCTATTTGGTGCCACAAAATACAGAGAAATTACTCTGATCTGTATTTTCCCACAACACTTAAGTGCATTTTTCAAGGTTTCAGGTTGCACAAACACCCAGAGGCCCATAGGAATGAATGGGAAGCCATTCCTTAATTGCGACTCGCAATTAAGGAATGTTTAGGAATTGCTATTTTAATTGCGATTTCTACATGCATAGGCTTTTGAGAGTGCCTAATTGCGATTCCTTAATAATCGCAATTAAGGACTCGCAAAAGCATTTCTTGATGCATGTGCCCCATAGTTCACTGTCTGGGGAGGAAAAATGGGGATTACGAGGGATTCCCTTGGTGGATTATGCAGTGAAGTCTTTTGTTAAATATCATTAATTCAGTAATCCTTTTGAAAAAGATTTGCAGAGAAATGCATTGAAGAACTGATATCAGAAAAAGAGAACAGAATCGTAATGTTAAGATAAAAATCTAAAGACTGCAGCAAATAAAAACTGATATTGAACAACTATATTGGTAAAGCCTGTACTTGTAGATCTAGGCCCCGCTTTTCACACCTGTGCTTCCCCCCCCGTCCCCTCTCTCTGGTTTACTTGAGAAGTCTTCCTACTGAACGCCGGAGACTAAGGGACTTTGAAGTGAGGCATGACTGAGATGCGTAGAACCCCAGGGCTAGTTACAGCACCCCTGTGCGCTCATCTGTGTGTAGTTTCCTGTAGTAGCACCTTGGTGGCAGTATTTCTATAATCTGTCAATGGCGATGAGTGAACTTGGCTACAATTACAGAATTGGTAACATTTTTCAATTTTGTGAGGCCTCTCATTTCTTCTGTTTTTTAATGTTATATTATCTTTTTTGTTTGTGTTGATTCCTATGATTTTGCTGTAAAACGTCATCTCATGTTGCTTTGTTTTGCATTTGTTGTTGTTTCCTGTTACTTTGCTCTGCCTTCATTTTCGTCCATTTTTCCCTACGTTATCTTTTTTTCTCAGGGCTCCCTTGCATTTGTATAATTTGATGCCTCTAATTTAGCTGTCTTGCCACTGAGCCTTAACTTTCTTTATTTTATTTCTCTTTATTTTTTGGTAGGTTCCATTATGCGGCCCGGATCTGGGATGGTGTGAAGAAATCTTCTGCACTTGCTGAATACAGCCGGCTACTTGGGTAGATGTGTGAGAGCTTATGGTCCTGCGGTAACAAGGCATGTTACATTGAGCACCACCCTACCTTATGGAGGGCAGTGTGCCAAGTTCAATAGGGGAATGGTGGAAGACGCTGTATACCCTAGATAGTTGGAGTGAGACCGTTGAATGAGGCTGTTCGATGCCTCGCAGCTCTAAATGGACGTTCCACGTTCAGTGTTCGTCTTGGAAGGAGGAGAGAAGGATACAAGTACACCAGCAACACAATACATTCTTACCACTGAATGTTTAGAACCTGGGAATGGCCGCGTCTGCCAGATATAAGAGGCTGAATCCTTGTTTTTGGGGTTAGGTTGGTGACGCCTTGCGTTGCTCACTACCCAACTGGTCAGAAAAACACCAGCGAGAATGTCAGATTGAGCAAAAAGACATAGGCTTATCCAAGTGGGTCACGGTGCATAATGAGAGCAAGAACTTAAGAGTATATTACAAAAATGTAAAGGCCTTTCACATGCCCTTCAAAAAAATTATGAATGCAGGTTGTGGTACCACATGCTGGGAGGCTACGCAATGGGATGCCCTCACAGCTTTACTACTGTGTATTCCAAGATTTGCTCTTGCATCATCAGTGCATTCAGTAGCATGAGCTGATGCATGCCTAGCCGATTTTGCACAAACAAAAATGTTTATCGTTTCGTTTTGGCTTCTCAGTGTGTGGGCTTCTGTTATTTGTGGGGTCCTCTTTGGTAACAGTGACTGGTGTCATCTGGTGGGGCCTGTAATATTCCAGGTTGGAATTTCCAGGGAGGGAACTGGAGTTATGGTTATATGGTTAGTATGCGGACAAGTGAGGCAGAATACCCTGCCTCAAAGTGTCACTTAGCTCTGAGGTGACCAATCACACTTGGTGTAAAGTAGGTGAACATCAGCTGGAGAAAGGCCGGAGACCACGTTGAATGTTTTTAGCTTTACTGTTTACCCTAAACATAGATAGATAACAAGGTACCATGTGTAAGTTATTATTCATTCAAGTTAGTATATTCTCTGTAGATAACAATAGATGACATGTGGTAGGTAATATTCATAGTTAATTAGAAGGTATGTTATTTTGATGATCCTCACGTTGGGGGTATCCATTTTACACCATTTATTTCTCAAAGGTCCTCTTTCACAGGACTTCGTTTAGTCTGTGTTTTTTATAAATGTTCTTTTTCACAATCCCCTGAGGTGCTAGGAGAAACTGAATGAAGTTCTGTTAGTGCCTCAGATGCACTATTTCACAATACCATCATCTGTCCAATGGGTTTCATCTCAAAGTGGCCTCTACAGATGCTGAAAGTAGTAAAATGGAGATGTCTCCAAGGTTGAAATCTAGACAAAACCAGTAAGAGCAAGAAATAGAAAAGAGGAGATAACCTTAAAAGGGCTTTCACCCCAGTAAGAGTAAGCAACAGGAGCAGAGTACAGTGGTGCTTGTGAGACCAGGAGCAGGCCATCGCATGAGCCTAACACTAGTGAGCAGGTAGGCACAGACCTTGTACATGCCCACTTCCAGAATGTCATTGAGCCCTTGAACACCTTGCGTTCAACATCTACCGTTGAGGGGCTTCAGAATCCATGTTGGTATCCAGCTTCCACCAGTGAATGCCTAAACTCTTCAAGCCTGCAAGAGTCCTCGAATGAACTGGATTCTGAAAGCATCTTTATAGGTGGAGAGACTGGGGCGTGCACAGCTACACCAATGGAGAACCCCTGTCCTAATGCATGCTAGCGATATACCTAGAGTATTATCTTTCAAAGTCTTGTGTATGTTTTCAAAAAATAAAACCTGATAAAAGAAACAAGATTAAGATGTCCTGCAATTCTGTTTGTGCATGCGAGTTACCAGACTGCTCACTCTTTTAAATAGCTGATGGGAGGGTGATGTGTAGGCAAATCGTCAGCTTTGCCCATAGCTCCATTTAAGAGTCTACATGTTATATGATTCCAGAGAAGATGCTGGCCTATACTTTCTGAGTTGCTAAAGTTAGTTGCCCCTTGAGCCACACTTTCCTATCTCTGAAAGAATGCAGCTAAACTCCCAAATATTGCAAATTCATTTTTTGCCTGTGTCTCTTTCCAGGAACAACCTGAAGTGTACTTTTCTCTGCTGAAACACTTTCTACATCCTTAATAATGTATCAAGTGTGTTTACCCATTGAACTCCTCCTTTTATCAGACCTAGTTACAAATGTATTACTTAACACCTTTTTTTGTAGTTTGTCCAGAACAAACCATTTACAGTTTCCTATGTCAGATTATATGGCAACTCTTGTTGCACGTCGATATACACCTAAGACTTCCTGCCAACATATTTTCCCTTTGGTGTTATCTCGAACGCTAGATCCATTGTACATTTATGAAACAGAATATTAGTGCCACAGAAACCACCTGACCTTCATGTTCCAGCAACAAAGAAAAGAGAATTTAAATGCGCTTTCTTTCCCTCGATTGAGTATTCAGCCCAGATTCACCTACTTTACCAAAATAAGATGTCTTGTGAGAATTTACGCGATAATCTCGAAAGCACTAAGATAGCTACTAGTACTACCCCTTCCCCAGAAACAATTAGCACTACCCTTGCACCACAACTCAATTACCACAAGTGTTCTTATGCTTTGCTACCGGATGCTGTTTTGGTTTATGTTGGGGGGAGCGGGGATAAGAGCAAGGCTTTTCCATCATACCCACACATTCTTCTGAAGGTGATATACTGCCCATCCTCTTCACCTTCACTGTCAACCTCCTCCTTCCCAAAAGGCCGCTATCGCTTATTGTCTATTTGTATTTAGTATTTGTTAAGCGCAAGTATACTTAGGTTTCATGGGGCTGGAAATACAAGACAACAAGCATTTGCAATGCAATAGGTTTCGCATTCATGCGAGTTTGATCTCTTGGCGTTGTAAATTTGCACGATACGTATTGCATTACAATAAAGGGCCTTCTCGACCGCTTGTTAGCTTGTAAATATCAGAGGAAGAGACTAGCCTGCAACGTCTTCAAAGTAGTGATAAATAGTGCAGTGAAGCAGATGTGTAAGCGTTGTAAATTACACAGACACAAAGTGTGAAGTGAGAGTTACATATGATCCGAGCTATAAACACTAACAAGATCTCCAACACCTTTGACTCTGTGATTACACTGTCGCGGCTCAGGAGGAAGAGCGGGAGGGGGGGGTGCTATTTCCTGCCCTTTCCGTGATTTAAGTGTGCAGTGTGGCATTGCGTAATGTCATTGCTATCTTTGGCCTAATAAAGAACACTCCAGCTGTAGTAGGGCCCTGCTTTCATCTCCTGGTGTAGGGCGGGCTGTGCTTTATGGCAGGCATGGAGGGAAGGTCTCCGCTGCAGCTCGGCCTCATACAGTGCCTTTGCTATTACTAGTGAGCGAGAGGCGCCGAGGTGGTGGTGGTGGTGGTGATATTGGTGGTGGTATTAGTGGTGCAAAAAACATGAGGGCAGGGGCAATAGCCTCTGCTCGATGTTGATGTTGTCCTCCTCCTCCTCCCTTACTGACATCATATGTACCACCTCCTCCAGCTTCACTGGAGCAGTCACAACACTCCTCATATAGAGAGGGCAGCCCATTGTATCCAGGGGATCCCTGTGAGTCCCCCTTTGATCCTGAACCCTGGTATGAACTGTGGGATGACTATGATGTCAGCCGACCGCCACCCCCCTCTTTTACCCCCTCCCCTCCTCAGGTGATACAGATCCTGATCTCTATCTGGCTAACGTTCCACACCTGATGACACTACCTTGTACCTCAAGGTTATTAAAAAGGATGCTACTTTTCGTAAAGTAGACAACACCCTCTCCAGTTTCTCCCCTTGCTGAAAAGGATGCTCAAACAAAGCCCAAGATCTTCAAAGAACCGATCAAGGCTCTGTCATGAATAAAAATACAACCCCACCTGCCCTACATTCTCTGCCACGTTCTGCCAGACTTCCTTGTTGTCCACTCAATGCAGAAACATGCCAATGCCGGGGGATCAAGGGACTCCCAGCCTCCTGACAAGGAGAGTAAAAGATCAATGAAGCGGGCAAGAGGGTGAGAGTACAATCAGCCACACTCTGGTGCATTGCCTACTCCGTTGGCCTTCTCTCCTGGTATGACAGTGCATTGGGATGAGATTAAGGAAATCCTCCAACAGCTCACTGAGGAGTATAGAACGCATCGACAAGACCTTGCTGAAGGCAAAACCATATCACATGCCACCATTTGCTGCACTCTTGATGCAGCCGACACTGCAGCTAGCGGTGTTAATACTAGCATCGTGGTCAAGCATCACACCTGGCTTTGTCACTAGCTTTAAGCCTGAACTACAACAGCATCTTCCAAACCTCTGTTCGACAGTGAACACCAGTTTGAACCACAAGTAGACCAGATGCTTCAAAAGCAAAAAAAAAAAAAAAAAAAGCATTTGCAATGCAATAGGTCTCGCATTTATGCGAGTTTGGGCTACTGCCATTGTAAATGATATTGCCTTTTATTTATGTGTTAATTTTAAAAACATAAATAAAAGGCATTGTCATTTACAATGCCAATAGCTTAAACTCTCGCAAGTGCGAAACCTATTGCATTGCAAATGCTTGTTTTTTATTGAGATCGGTCCTGTGTGGGCAGCGCACACGGATCACACAAGGGCTGCAGGAAGAACTGCAGTACGAGATTTGAGGCCATCGTCCTCTTGGAATCAGGCCAAGATTCATTCAAAAGGGGCTTGCATCGCAAAGCACTTATATACTCAATGAGTGTTAGCTCACACAAGATTAAAAGAAAAAGTGTCCTACTACATACAGCTAAAATCTAAACGGCACCTCTCAAGCTGTCACTATGACTTGCAGTCCACCAGATTCCACCTTCATAAAGTCAAGATAAAACATCCTCCCCCTCTGGGATTTGAAACTCACGGTTAAAGCCATGGTAATTTCAACCTGTGACTACGGCTCACCCTTTCTTAGTGGCCTCCCCCCAAAAAAACGCATCCCCCATTAACGTGTGTTCTTCATGCTGCTTCTCTTTCAATGTACGGAACATAGGTGCACACTACCTACATCCAACCTCAAAACTTCACTACTGCTACAAAAATAATAAACAGAAAAAAACACAAATATATTGTAAACAAAATAAAACTTGAAGGACATTCTTTTGAGGTCGGGGAGGAATATAATTGATAACACATTTTTGGGGGAGTGCAGTGAAAACGTTACACTTGGACCAACTTCCAGGTCTCAAGAAGGGCGGTGAAGATTGCCAGAGAATGACCAGCTTAGACGTACAAAGGCATATGTACAACGTGAAACCCAAATCTCTGTACACGTTGGTGACAGTCAAACAAATCGTACAAAGAACATATCAAATATAGCAAAGCAAGACGGAGATCCCAAAACTATGCTGCCAGCCACTGATAGCCCCTCTAGTTTAAGGTTCACATGTATGCTGAATGTTATTCCTGTTATTAACCCCAAGAGTGCTGCCAGCGAGGAGCAGTAAAATGACCAGGAGACTGTAATGAACACCACATGTCTCCCCTCCCAAAACAGCAGCACCCCTAGTGTGAGAAGTTGGCCTGGTATATGATGTTCACTAATTAAAGTGACCACCTTGTACCATGCCAAGCAACCCTTATGGTGTGGTTGTAAGTCAACCTTTTCGGACCAGCTGCCCTAGTGGTAGCGTAGGCTAAGCAGTCTTTTAAGCTAAACTCGTTTAGGCATGTTAAGCAAGCTGTTTTACCATACGTAACCCCCCTTTATACCAATGAAAGGACACCACACAGATATATATTCAAAATATATATGTATTTATTACTCAAAGTATCCCCTAGACTCTTTATGAGCACAGGAGCACAAATCGTTAAACAAGAAAGTATCACAATATACGAAAGTTGCACTTTATATGGATAGGCCCTGGTGGCCGCTCAAACCATATACTAAAATAGTGGTATAAGTACCACGAACAGGAAAGGGAGAAGGCCTAGGGCCTCTAGAATCGCTGGGCCTACAAGGAGCTAACTTTGGTTAGTGACCAGGAGGTCCACGGGCCGCGTGTGCAGTGAGGAAAGTTACACGCGGGCGCCCATAGGTTTTCAATGGGTGCGTAATTGTTCAAAAGTTACTGCTAGAAGGGTCTTCTGGTTGGACTACGAATTCAAGACTTCAAACCTAGACATTAGAGATGTTACTCTACACTTGTGCACCGGAGTGCCAGCTTTACCTCACCCACAGGAAGCGGGTGCATAGGGCTCGAAGTGCGTCGGGTTTCGTCTATCTGTTCAATGGAGCCTGATGACAAAGATGCTGCAGGCGGTTGGTCCAGAAGAGATGCGGTGGATCCAAGGATGGATCGGAAGTGTAGAAGACCTGTAAGCAGAGGGGACAGTGTTCACAGTCACTAGCCAGTGACCGGCATGGCACCAAGTAGGTACCAGGCGATGTCGGGTGCAAACAGGTGAAGAGGTGTAGCTTGTCTCCGCAGCCACGTGGTCCCTGAAGGTCGACGACGTCCAGGAGTCTGTTCACGAGCTGTCCCACGCAGGCTCTCGCTGTCGGCGGTGTCGGCGACTCAGAAGAAGCAAACAAGCCTTGGCAAAAGCAGGAGTCGCAGGAAGTGAAGAAAGCTTCTAGCTCTGACCAGCAAGGTCAGAGGGGCTGCTCCTTTGGAGGGAAGCAGGGGCCAGTCTGGAGCAACCAGACCAGCGTCGTAGTTTTTCAAGATGGTCGCCAAGATGGCCACTAGTCAACGGACCAGTAACCGGTTAGGCGCGTCGAGTCGCGAAGTGCAGAGGGGCCCCACGCAGATCGTGGCGATGCTGGCAGGCTCACCTTTGGTGCAGATGCTGCTTGGGTGTTGGGCTTCTCAGGACCCAAAGCACAACTTGGAGGGAGCCTCTGTTGTCGCGCTTTCAGCTTGTCGAGTGTCTTCCAAGGTGGCTGGCTCCACGGGTCTCGGTGCCTCCACGGGTTCCTTCTTTGCAGGAACTGTGGATCGGGCGGTGAGAGGTCTGGAGGTCCAGTCCTTGTCGGTCTCTGGGCTCGGGCTCCGGCAGGAGGCGGCGGCGGCAAAGCAGACGTCGATTCGCTGGATGGTGCTTGCGTTAGCAAGATGGTCACTCCCTGACCATAGGGGAGATTTCCTTCAGTCTTCTGTGCAGCAGAACGTCGAAGTTCCCGTCTTCTTCTTAGTTTCAAGTTGATTCCAGGATGTCTGAAGTCTTTGGACACAGCTCCTACCTTTAAGCGGATTCTAGGGGCCGGACTACCTGCTAGGTCCCTCCCTAAGGGTGGGACCAGGAAGGGGGGTGGTTACACCCCCAATCTTTTGTCCAGCTCGCCCCAGGTCTGGGGCTGGTGTGTCCCAGGGTGTGCCCCAGGACCGGTTTGAACTGGCATATGCACCGAGGCTCCTTGTGAGCCTCCGGCATGTCTGTTTTTTTTCAAGCCCTACCTGACCAATACACAAAATCCTGTCTGGGGTGGTGCTCGCACCTCCCCTGGCAGGAAACCCTTTGTCCACGTCTCCCAAGCTGGAAGGACTCCCAGCAGCAGGAGGGCAGACTTGTGTCTGTGGTGGCAGCGTCCATTTTGTGGAGCTGAGGGTATGTCTGATTTTACCCGGGTTTCAGGTTCTGTACATGTCGTGTCCCTCTAGGAGGGTGGAATGCTAGCCCCGTCGCCAGAATTGGCGAGGGGTTAGTATTCCAATTCGTATGACACCTTACTCGACATGTTTTGATAAAGCCAAACCAAAGATAGCATTTAACCACGAGGTTCATAATGCACTTAAGAGTATATGGTATGGCGATATCTGGAAACGGTAGAAAGAAGTTGTTCCGACCACTGCAGACAGGCTCAGCTCATGCCAGAGCACCATCTCACATGGAACCAAGCACTCTGCCTTCAGGATTGTTAAGGCCTGCCATAGGAGTGACTTATAGGTTAACATGTGTCCCATTTAAGGTTAGGTATAGGTATACTACACCTAAGTAAGAGGTGGATACACCAACTTACCCCAGCTGAGTGATCAGCCAGTTGTGTCAAATTGCTAGGCCAGGCCAGGGGTGGCACAATACATGCTTCAGCCCCTGGTAGGCCTCAGATACACCAATGCCCTGGGTACCTAGGGTACACTAGTACAGGGGCTGACAGGGTGATCCAGTTCCAATGGGTTATGCACCTAAAGTGCATAGTGTCAAGTTAGCAGAGGGAACAGCAGGCTGGGGGTCTGATTAGCAGGCCCACAGCCTCAATATGTCAAAAACCAGTGAAGCAAAAGCAAAAATTTGGGGTGACCATAGGATAGCAGACCCTACTCTCCTACACTTAGAGACTAGAGCTCGTTATTGTGGGCACAAACGGCGGGCCATTCCCATCCACTAGCCGGGCATTACCATTGAACAGCAATTACTACCTGCAATGCAATATGTGCAGGTCCTGCAAACTGGTCTAGACCATGTACAGGGTGCACAAGTGAACCGTACAGCTCCCGGTACCCTAAACCCTCCTGAGGTACGTGGGGGGAGGGGGCGTGAGAGTGGGGTCACACTGCAGCTAAGACTGGGTATGCTTTCTTTAACCGGAAACTCCGACTGCCCATTTCCCATGTGTTTGTAAGGCATATTGTGCCTACAGAGTTTTTTTTTCTCGACACCAGACCAAGCAATGGCATGTCATTGAAAAAGTCCAGCTTTTCCTGGCGTGTCACATAGAATGTGTTCGAATAGGCTTTCTACAGAGTTAGGGAGGATCAGACCTGGTTACGCAGGCTTGCCGTAAGGGCATTGTATCACCCCAACCACTTACACAAATAAAGAGGATGCCGCAAGAAAGGCTGACGGTTTTAAATGCCCTAAGGCTGCTCCTTACGACTAGGTGATGCAGTTCACCGTCTGCTGAGTTCGACGCCCTGCCGGGGCAGGAGGCGGCAATAGGGACACCTACAAGCCTCAGCCAGGTTCGGGTTAAAAGGAATCGACGCACTCTTAATAACAAGTAATGAAGTACAAGTAGACAGTAGCGCTTTTGAAAAGCGCAGCGCTCTTAAAACAAGCATTTGCAATGCAATAGGTCTCGCATTTGTGAAGGTTTGAGCTATTGGCATTGTAAATGACAATGCCTTTTATTTATGTGTTTTGAAAACCTGCAAGTGGTGCGTAAACACACAACTTGTACTTATAGTCCTTGCTTACGAGAAGCAAGTCTGGCAGTAAAAGAGGAGCACTTACTGCCAGCCTTGCTTCTCATAAGCAAGTTCTATAAGTACAAAGTGCATGTTTACGCACCACTTGCAGGTTTTCAAAACACATAAATAAAAGGCATTGTCAAACTCTTGCAAATACGAGACCTATTGCATTCAAAATGCTTGTTGCTAATTGGAATGCTTCTGGAGTTATTGGCCTGAGAGCACAATTACTGGAATTATACGCATGAGATATATATATTTTTCTTTCAAGTTGTCTGTTAGACACATATCCTAGTTATTTGATATATTTATATGTTAAAAAAAAAAAAGGGGGGGGGGGGAGGATGTTTTATGCTGCCCATCCACTTTGCTCTCTGCTTCTGCATGGCCACTGCATGGACTGTTGGCTGCGTGAGTGAATGAGAATGTTGGAGCAAGAGGTGAGCGTGTGCATGGAGGGGTGAGCATTTGACAGTTGGCGGAGGGAGCAGCTGCGGCCAGCTGGGCTCTGTACATGAATCTTGAAATAAAATCTCGGGGACTCGCAAGCGGCTGCTTCTTGACATTTTGTATACCAGCGACATCTGTACACCAGCCCTTCTGCCTCGGTCTATAGTGGCTGTTCAAGGCCTCTTTCTTTATGTCCCTCACCTGTGGCTTGGGCCTATAACTCCGGGAAATGGACCACTAACCACAGATCTAGATGGCCTCGGCAGTGCCATCTAATGCTGTAGTAAGGCTTCAAAGATAACTGCTAATGAGGATTGGTGCATTCTAATCACAGACACCCCGAGTAAGAGGCCCCCACGCAGGCTTGCCTCCCTTCCACACAGTCGCTGCCTGTAACCCTGCCCTCCTCTGCCAGTTGAGCCTGGCAGCCCCAGTGCTGCCGTTGCTTCAGCACTCGTCCATTACGCCTTGGTTTGATCGATGCTACTAGATTGTTGATCCAGAAACCCACATAAGGGTACAGTGGCAATTCCACAGTAAAGCACAGAGCGCTTTCATAACATGTCCCTGTGAAATACTGTATATGGTAAATCCTGCACACTTAAATTTTCTGCGATGGCAGCCTCAATTGGCAGACCTGAAGGGGGCGAGCTCAGCATGCGCACCGTGTGTCATTGTGGGTCTGCGTTGCATGTCTTTATTTACTCCATTGAACTAATAGTCTGTCGCATGGCCGCTTTGAGCATAATTGTGTGTTTGGGGTGATTAGGTAATGTATTACGGTAGCGCGACAGTAAATGAGTCTTCCGCAACAGACCTGTGTCGGGTGACCCATGGCACCTCTCGAGCGCGCACTAGCTTTAGAAATGTTGAACAGGCATTGAAGGTGCGCGTTCAAAGTCTGTTTTCTGTCACCGTACCCGATCAAAGCTCGAGGCTCTTTCTATTATCGCAGTAAGAGCATAAATTCTCCGTCATAGCCCAGTGGAATGAAGGCTTCCAGTGCTCACCTCTGGCATGAACTTTGATCGCGTGTCTGCCAAAGTGAAAGCGACCGCGAGCAGGCAAATGTAAATAAGCGCACGCGGCCATGCTAATTGAAAACAGATGGCTCCTGCGTGCTGCAGCTGGCTCCCGCAAGGTGGATGCCACCACAAGTACGAGTGCTTGAAAAGAGCTGACTGAGTTCTAAAGGTCATCTCCTAGAACAGCGCATGCGCGCTGCACTAGGCTCCACCTAAAAAATTACGTATTCCCCCTTTATTGAAAGTGAAAGCGCGAATCGTGGTGCGAGTTGTATAGATGGTAACTTGACCCAACAAAAAAAGAGTTGTCCTCCGAGCAATAGTTAAACAGTGACAGGGTAGGGAGATAGTGCCAGATCGGTGCTCTGCAACTGCAAAGCGGAAACCGAAAGGAGGGAAAAGAGAAGCACTTGCCCAGTAGCAAGCAAGGATTTTCGAAGGACATTTGCACACACAAATAAAAAGCAAAGGCAACCAGTGGGTGGAATATTCACTTCTCAAACGATCTACAAAAGGTCGCTAATCAACTGCGCAAGCGCTGTTATGCTCAACCTAAAAAGACATGGACACAGCCAAGATGATTGGTGTCCTTCAGACAGCCACTCCTTGGGGATTTCATCGCTGCTCACAGTACAGGTGAGGAAGTAGTACTACTTCCCCAGACTCTTGTGGCTCCTATCAGAGGCACAACAACAATACCACCAGCAGTCAACACATTGGTATTCAAGAGGAGGGTACAAAGGTAACATCACCAGAGGGAAGGTGAAAGGAGCTGCCTCCTTCAAGCAAGGACTCCTTTGCACTCTCCCCCAAAGAGTCCACACCTTTTACTACAGTTGTTCCTCCTGCACTAGGAAGAGATCACCTCCAATCAATGTGCCTTCCCCATCATAGAACACTGTCACTACTTGGAGCTCAATACAACCCCACCAAACATCCCGGCCCGCAACACACCCTGCAGAACACCAGCACCTTCTTCAGGCGGAGGCTCAGGCACGTATCCTCAAAGAGGCAATAGAACCAGTATTGGACATCATGGCAAGGGGATGTACTCCCTTTACCTTCTCATCCCCAAAAAGTATGGGTCTCCAAGACCAATACTCAACCTCAGGCTCCTTAACAGGTACATCCTCTCCACACATTTCAACATGGTCACTGTAGGATGTCATCCCTCTGCTGCAACAAGCCGACTTCATGACTGCTCTCTGTTAGACCCATCAGCCTTAGGGCGGTCTTCCCCCAAACTTGTTGTCTTCACCCTCCTATTTTGCTGAATTCATTTTTGTTGACTTTAGGATTCTGTGCACTTTACCACTGCTAATCAGTGCTAAAGTGCTTGTGCTCTCTCTCTCTCTCTAAACATGGTAAAATTGGCATATTTAATTTACTTATAAGTCCCTAGCAAAGTGGTATACCATATACCCAGGGCCTGTAAAATAAATGCTACTAGTGAGTCTGCAGTACTTATTATACCACCTACTTGCATAGCTCCATAAAACCTGTCCAGGCCTGCCATTCCATCCTGAATGCAGTTTAAAACTGTTGATTCGACTTGGCAATATTTCCCCTTTGCTAAAGCCTGAACGCCCCCTTTATGGCATAAGTCACCCCTAAGGTAGGTCTTTCTCAGAGTTTGCGGTAGTTGTGCCCATTCCTCGCTCTCACAGATGCAGAAAGTGTCAACAAGATGTGGGAAAACACATATGGCATGGGGCCCTAAGTGGTGGAGATGCTGGGTATAAGATGTCCGCCGCCTTTACTTGGACGTTCAATGGAAAGCGAAGTGGCGTTGACAACCTCACTGGTACAAAAAAGTTGGAGATATACAGGCGAGCATCTACTATTCTTGCCATTTCTGGGTACCGTATTTTGGAATCTTCTTGGAGTCTTCGCATTGCGGACAGGGCCGGGAGCATATCCTAATTCCCTGTGACAATCTGTAGAGAAGTCACAGTTTGGAGCATAACGTGATTTGAGGCTTATTGCTTTCTCTTGGACTACTGGCTAGCAGTAACTGAGCGCAGTACGTTGCGACTATATCAGTAATTGTGCTCCTGTTTGACCTGCACTAATTGTGGATTGTGGCTTGGGTGCAGGACGTTATTATCTGAAGTTGTGCTTCCCACATGGACATTGATTTGGAAGCTCTTTGTTGGGTACATTTGATTGTGGCATCAAAAGTGTTATAATCATTTATCTGTGGAGCATGTGCCAGCTAAAACTCAAGTCTGATGACTGAATTCGTTTGGGGCTCAGTTAAAATTGTATTTAGGTATCTTTCATACACATGAAGTTTGAAGCTGTTTAAACACAAGGGTGGAGGGAGCACACTGTCTCTCATCCCAGCACAGTTCACCTCATTGCATACTGGTAAATGCAGTATGCTTACTTCAAAGTTGTAGTTTTTCATCAAAGTTGGTGCAGTTAGTGCTTGTTATCTCTAGACTTGTGTTTCTGGATTTATTCCTTCATCAGTAGAGATCAGAAGTAGTAAAGAGCAGAGAAAAGTAATCTGGGGTTGCTGAAATGCCGCCCACAGGTCACAGTACCACTCCACAGGCACACAGGTGAGCTCGTCAGCTAAAGGGAGCCTTTTAAACACAAGCTGGGAGGGAGCACAATGCCTCTCATCCCAGCACAGTTCACTCCATTGCATTATGGGATACAGTACACTTACTTCAAAGTTTCTGTAGTTTTTCACCAAAGTTGATGTAGGTATTGCTGTTATCTCTAGACACGTTTTTGGGGTTTAGCCCTTCATCGGCAGAGAGCAGAAGTAGTAGAGAGCAGAGAAAAGTCATCTGGGGTTGCTGAAATGCTGCCCAAGTCTTCACAGGTCACCGTGTAACTCCAGAGGCACATAGGTGTATCCCAGGTCAAGTCCCACCTACAGCCTCTTTAGATTCAACCCTTTTTGGGATCCAACTGAATGCATTCACCTGCATGGCGTATGGCAGCCAGGCAAGAGTGTATACACTAGCATTTGCTGCCTCTTATTCAGCCAAATCGTTAATTTCTGTCTAAACAGTTATGCGTCTTCTTTGAATGATGGCCTCATGCATATCCATAGTTCCCCACGCCTGGCTTCACATGCATCCACTTCAGCAATTTCTCTACACAATGATCACAAGCAGAGGGTCACGGGGAGGAAGAATTAGTGTTGATTTGGGAGAGCAGCCATCACACTTTGCAGTCCCTGTTCTGCAGGTGAGCATCACCAAAACACCTCGCTCTCAGGTGGGGACCATATCTTCAGCAACTGACCATTCAGTGAATGTGGTCGTCACAGCATAAGAGACCTCCATCCGATTACCTCAGCCCCTGCCATCCAGCTATCTTTCAAGGTCATTCCTCACCAGATTCAGCATAGTATTGATAAAAGCAGACTACAGGACCGCCATGTATTTCCAATAGAAAGGTGCTGGTCAGGAAGGTAGCATTGAGCGCTACACCAGTGAAGTCAAGGCGACCTGAAACAAAGAGGCTGCAATGAGGGACTTGGGGACAAGTCAGGCTGAAACCAAAGGGGGAGCAGGGGGCTCAGGTCGGGTGCAGAGGTGCTTGACTGGTTGGCCATGTGCGTTTGAGGCTCTCACGGTTGTTAGGTAGATCTGCAGTGGGTAGAAAAACAAAACAGTTGGCCCACTCTGGTCGTGGTTCTCATCTGTCATGAAGTCCCTCAACTTGCAGGAAGGCTTCCAAGGAGGAGGTGTCTGGGCTGGATGCAAACAAGCCTTGGCTGGCGCAAGTGCCTTGGCTGGTGGCCCGTTCCTTTCATGAAAAGATAACGACGATCCAGCAGTCATTCTCCACAGAGGAGGGGAGGATAACTCCTCCCCTTACACCCAGGTTGGCAGCATCACTCAACCCCTCCCCCATGGCACTCTCACAATGGCCACCACTGTTACAGATCCCTGCCATCGAACTTTGAGGACTCACTCGCATATCTCTCGGGCCTCAAGTCGGGCTCACCAAAAGATGCGTGCCCAGATATACTGATACCAGCTCTTGCAGCCACTTTAAATGTACCTTTCAATAAGGTACTCAACTCCTCGCTTGAAAATGGCATTGTGCCGCCACTCTGCAAGCAAGCTAAAATTCTGCCTCTCCTGAAAAAAACAAATGCGGACCCTAACATTCCCACGAACTACAGACCCATCTCCCTCCTCCCGGCATTCTCCAAAGTATTGGAGAAACATGTTAACAAAGTACTCATGGAGTATGCAGAGAATCACACTCTTCTGCACCCCATGTAATCCGGCTTCAGAGCCAATTACAGCACCCAGTCGGCTCTGCTGGAAGTGATGGAAGATCTTAGAGACAAGCTGGATCATGGGGGCAGAGCAATGCTTATTTTACTCGATCTGTCGGTGGCATTTGACACAGTGCCCCACGGGATGCTCCTAGACAGATTGAGGAACATAGGCATTGAAGGGAGAGCATTAGCCTGGATTACTTCCTTTTTGGAGGACAGAGTACAGGTCAACTGGACCCCTTCCTGTTTTCAGCCACTATGCCCAGCATGCAGGTTGGAGTCCCACAGAGCTCCTCATTAAGTCCATCTCTGTTTAATCTATACATGTCACCTCAGCATAATTGGCAGAGGCACAGGGCGCCAAAATAATCTCGTATGCTGAAAATGCACAGCTGATTCTTACATGCAACAAAGGCGCAGACTTCAATGAGGATGCAATTAGATCCTGCCTCACTGAGGTTTTTAGATGGCTGAAGAAGAACCAGCTCAAGTGCAATCCCAACAAAACAGAATTTGTCTTCCTCGGCCTACCCGCTGAGAGCTAGTGGTGTCCCGCAGATCTCTCCCCTCCCAGGATTGCCCAATCTACAGTCAAAAACCTGGGTATCTACATTGATAATGAGCTCTCAATGCGATCCCAGGTTCAAGCCCTAGTGGGAACCTGTTTTGGCTTATTGCGAATGCTGAAGAAATTCCTGCCACTTCTCCCCCTGGATTCCAGGAAGACAGTGGTGCAGGTGCTGATCATGTCCAGATTGGACTACGTCAATGTCCTCTATCTGGCAATACTGGACTATCTTCTTCAACGCCTTAAGGTAGTGCAAAATTCAGCAGCCCGGGCGATTCTCAAACTGAATCCCAGGTCACATATGACCTCCCATCTTAAGTCCAGTGAGACCCATAAATACTCAATTTAGGGGAGTATATCGTAGTGGCCAATGGGTTATCTGCCACTAGGGTAACAACGCCCCCATGTGCTCACTTCCTGTGGGGTTTGGGAATAAACATGACCCAGAAGTCCCTATTTCACCAAAAATAAAGATGGTGAAACCCTTCTTTAGTTGTTTACTTCAGGTAGCTAACCGTAGGGGTGTGACTAGCCTCTGGGTGCAATAGGCCTCCTGGATATCTAATTTCCCACCTGCTGTGGTGCCAAATGGACCCCTGGGCCGGGGAGGATGTCTGGGGGGAAGCCGGGGTTGCATTTCAAAGGCGGGAGAGGATTTAAAGCCTCTTGCCTTAATATGCGAAAACGCTAGCCATCTTGCAGGAGATGGTCAGAACACCTTCTGCTGAGCAGGCAGTGTTCCTGACCTCTAAAAGTGCTGGCTCCCTCTTGCAAGGGGTCAAACTTGTCTGTGGTGGCAGGCTTGGAGAACCCAGTCAGCCAACACTTTAAGAGACTAGTAGGGTTACAAGGGGCACATCTAAGGTGCCCCGCGGAGCATGTCTACATACATTTGACATCAGTACGAATTAAGACAAGGTGTTTGATACCAAATACCATTATTTTCAGTGAAGCCATTGTGTAGCTGGGTAAGTCATATTGAACAGTGCCCAGTTCATACCTTTAAAATGGCTTTCTGATCATTTGCAGTGACTAGCAATGGAACTAGACATTACAGGGCATATCTGCTCATGCATATGTGCCCTCACATTTACTATAATGCGCCCTGCCATTGAGCTTTAAAGGTCTGTTGTAGGGGTGACTTACATATAGTACATGTGGTGTACTTCAACATTGCCACAGGGAGTGGGCAATGTCATTTTTTTCAGGATGGCTTGCACCATTTCCCGCATCTTGCAAAGGCAGTCTGCATACAGTTTGTGTGGGTCACTTTGGATGGCATAATACATGCTGCAGCTCTTAGGGACCCTCTTTAGTACCTAGTCCCTGGGTACCAGGTGCCATTTACCAGGGTCTTACATGGGAGCTAAAGTCCTTGCCAATTGGGTTGCAATCAACATTTGTAGCATTTTAGGGAAAGAACACTGGCACTGGAGCCTGTTTAGCAGGGACCCAGTGCACTTCTGATCAAAAGCATCAGTACCAGTGAGAAAAAGGTGTGGGTGACCATGTCAAAAAGAGGTACTTTCCTACAATATTTGCCTATGCTTTTCCTCTTCTTCCACTCCTTCTGTATATGATCCAGAAGTTTTGGCAAGCATCCGTCACTCTTATCCTGGTGGCTCCCACATGAGTCTCCGCCCTTCTGGAGATTTCGATGATTATCAAGAAACTCCCCAACAGGCCAGACCTTCTCATGTTGAATTGCGCCACAATCGGGAACTCAATCTAGCAATCTCCTGAGGTCCTAGATTTCATCTAATTAACCTCCCTCAAGGGTGTATGTCCATTCTTAAAGAAGGACACCCACCCGCTATGCAGGCTTGCTACGCAGCCACGTGGAAGAGGTTGGTCCATTGCTGCATCCCTAAGCACATGCATCTGCTTAAACCTGCATTGTCTACTATAATTTCCTATGCCTTCACTTAGCCGTTATCACAGCTTATATGCAGAACAGAGATAACTCTTCGTTTTTCAGAAGCCCTGTCAGCAAGGCTTCCATGGAAGGACTCAGTTGGGTTATACCGCTGAGTGTTCCCCCGCCTCTGACTGGAACCTTAACACTGATCTTACAAGACGCTTGGGACCTCCTTTAGAACTCCTACATTTGTGCCCATTATAATTCCTTTCCTGGAAAATTGCTTTGCTTGTCGCCATCTCATCTTTAATGCATCGTAAACACATCACTGTGATCCACTGCATGGACCGTTGGAAGAGGGGAATCTGCTCCGTTATACTGATATTTTTTTTAAAAATCTACATAGGGTGAAACCACACTAATAAAATAAGATCGATCAAGCAAAAATAAAAGGCAATCTATCTAGTCTGGCCGATTAAAGGAAGGCTTAGCTACAACTTGTAGTGTTGGAGGGGAACAAGACGAGGCCCCTTTATATTTCAATTCTTGCCCTGAAGATGTCCTCTGGGACGAAACGCGTCGGCTACATTGTATGTGTCCTTTTATATATCAAAAAAAGAGAAGAACTCAATAAAGAAAACATTTTTTTGAAACAACACCTGCTGAATGGACAGATATATTTTATGATCATAATCTAAAATGACTATGTGGAGTGCTGGATCACAGTGATGTGTTTACGATTTGTAGGATCTTTGATCCTAAGGGGGTTTAGGGGTATTTAACCTCATGATCCTTGGCACCCAAAAAGGTATACTTTTGACCTGATTTTGATGATAAGTGCAATCATTCTCTGCCTTATACCCCTTTTCTTTTGTGTATTGATATTCATCTTTAATGCATGTTAGTGAATTGCAGGCCTTCACCCTGGACGAGCCTTTCTTTCAGGTTCATAATGACAGAATTGTCCTTGGAGCCAAATCTAAATTCCTTCACAATGTGGCATCCCCATTCCACTGTAATCAAACCATTGAGTTCTCGATGTTCCCACAACAGACTCTCTGTCAGAGAGGGCTCTTCACACCCTGGATGTCAAGCGTTCACTTTTGTATTACATCGATAACACCAAGCCCTTTTCAAACTTTGGCAACTCTTTGTTGCTTTTTCCAAGCTGCCCAAAGGACATGCTGTAACAAAGGCGGGCATAGGTAGATGGATTGTCTAATGTATCCAAACCTGCTACATGAAGGCTAGAAGAAATGTGCCTGCCCCTCCTAGGCCCGATAGCACTCTAAAGAAAAGGAGCCACTATGACTTTCCTTGGAAAAATACCTATAGCTGACATGTTAGGCCGCCACATAATCCACTCCACACACATTCACCAAACACTACTGTTTGGATGCCTTAGCCTGCCAACAAGCAAGAGTTGACCAGGCTGTTTTAAGAACTGTTTGTCCACCTCCAGCTAGCCACTACTTACTGGACTCTTGCTCTATAGTCTATGCAGTGCACGTGTATCTACAACCACATATGCTACAAATGGAATATGTTACCTTGCGAACATCTTTTTGTATCATGTAGTATTGTAGATGCACATGCGCCCAGTCACCTCCCTGAAAGCCTTTGGTTGTTGCAGATGAGCATTTCTTTTTCTTAAACTCTTGGTGTATACTCTGTTGCATGATCATCGCACTCTTCTAACCCTCTATCTTTATGCTCACCCACTGTGCTGAAAACAATCTAACAATGGGGCCAGTGTCACCAACTAAATGAGGACTCTGTACCTTGTGACTTGAAAGACTTCTTGGAAGAAATACAAGTTGCAAACGTCAAGCCCACACTAGATCGCAGGGGTATGCAGAGTATGTGAATTCCAGCGCTGCATGCTACGAACAGATGCTTACAAGGTGAGTAACATTCCTTCTTGCCCATTCAACTTCCGAAGGTGCAAATGTGTTGGTCTCTGGGGAACCCTATAAAGCTGTGCAGTTTGTATGTGCATGGTCAATGCTTGTAGCATGTAGCATGTAGGGGCTCACAACCTAGCATGCAGGCAGGCATACATTGTATTAGTGGTGGCAAAGTGTGGTGACCTTGGATTGTTTGGAGAGATTATTGCCATAGTATGAGGAGATATTGATAAGCATTGGTTTGCTGTGTGGCTGCACTGTACCTGGTGCATGTGAATAGCTTCTGTCAGTGGCTGGGCTCCAGTGACCACAAAGATATTGACTGCCGGGTTACTGTCTGTCCATGTTAAAGTCTGTGGTGGCAGTGTGAGGGCCTCAACATTGTGAGGTGCACCCCCAACGTGGGGTGTGTCCCCCTGGCACAGAT
The DNA here is from genome assembly GCF_964204655.1 of Triturus cristatus. Classification (NCBI taxonomy): domain Eukaryota; kingdom Metazoa; phylum Chordata; class Amphibia; order Caudata; family Salamandridae; genus Triturus; species Triturus cristatus. The sequence continues at coordinate 103,569,754 of NC_140590.1, read as the reverse complement.
AATAGTCCTCGGAAGAGGTTTCCAAATTTAAAGAAAACTGTTGTCGAGTTTTTTTAAACTCAAAGCTTTATTGTTCATTAGAGGTTTCATAAAGCTTGAAAACGTGTGGCAATTCATATACGTTTTAAACAATTGTTTGAATTTCCATATTTTGTTTCCCAATGCATTTCGGCATTATATGCCTTCGTCAGGGGAAATCTAAAGAGGACAAAAGTAAATATAAGAATCGGGCGTGGGGACTGTAGGTTGTTAGTTTAAAGCAGTAGGAATCTAAGCTATAGATGGTTATAAAGTTAACCTATACGTGAATGTTGTCTACCGAAAAAAGCTGTGAAGTATACAAACCAATCTAGTAAAGGTGAAACCCTTGTGTGGTGAACTGAATTCGGTGACTAGTAAACACCCGTGGTAGGTAACATTAGAAATGCGGAATGTGTGACAATTGACAGAATCGAGTGATAACGTTCAGACGAGGTGAAAGAAGATAGAAATCTAAAGCGTGACGTGATGGTCTTAAAAGGATAATACGCGGAAGCCCGTTGCTAAGCTCTTACCCAGTGTTAGTGAAGTCTTCGTAACAACCAGCGGTGCGCGGGAAAGGTGCTCGCTATGGATCCCAACCCGGAAGTATAAATAATTCTATGAGGTGTGACGTAAAAGGTGTGATAGAAAGAGTAAATAGACTATGGTGGTAGATAAGGGCCTCAACATTATCATCAATGTTGGGGTCTGTTTTGCTCGACTCGCCTGAGCAGCAGCTTCAGTTATGTGATATGTTGACAAGAACTACTAGGCCTGTGTATTCATGAGGCACGAGTCCATTCCTAACCCATCCTTATTCATATCCTCCTCCTGGGCACAGCCGCTTCATCCAGGGCATAGGCAGTACTTTTTGCAGGTGCTGCAGGGCGCCCTCTAATGTGGAGGGATCAGAAATCTTTGCAGCTCTCTCCTTTACAACTCTTTCTTTTCTGCAGAAACATCCAGTTTGGGTCTGTGCTTACCGTCATGGGAGAGAAGCTTGCACTACTGCTGTCCTAGCTGTACACTTATAGAAAGCAAACTCTTAGATCTTCTGCCTACATTAACAGCTGGGTCAATGTTTAGCACCAAAACAGTGCTATGACTGATACAAGGGCGAAGCATCCAAGTCAAAGCTCCTCACTGCCACTGCTTGAGATATGACTGAGCTGCCAGAGTCTTTGGAGCTTGCCACCAGTCTAGATGTGACCACGTTGGAGATGTGTACTATTTTAATGGAGCCTCCAATTCCTTCTGCTACATTTCTCCCTCTGCACCCCAGTACTTAGCTTGCAACCTCCACTGACCTGACCATGTTTACTCACTTTACTGTAAGTCATTACGTTGAGATGCTCAATTAATATTGATGCTTACCTTGCTGTTTCCCTAGAGGCACCTAGTCTCTGCTTTACTGCAGCCTGAGAAACATGTCTTACTTTCCTGCACTTTTCTGTAAATTCACAAATATCTTCCTCATCTATGTGAGAAAAAAGACTGACATGCTGAGCTAAACTACTTCAACAGCAGCAATAATCTGTCAGTTAATTCCCCAGTACTCTAATGTAGCTTCTCCATAGAGTTTTAATGAACAACTAGAGCGCTAACATTGTACTTCAAGACGAAAGGGAGGTACATATGAATGCCATGTTACTGGCGTTGGAACTGTAAAAGATTTCCTAGTGAGGAAACTACAACAAAGTCAAGAGCTTCCTTCATTTTCTCATAGAAATGTTAATTAGTACTCCAGACAGCTAAAACGGGAGTCTCTGTCTAGAAAATATGTTTCTCATCCATGTTAGTAATAAAGTCTGGTTTGCTTATTGAAACCTGTACCAGTTGATTCCTTAGTGTAGCTTCACAACACAGTACTAATGAATACCTAGAGTCTGCAGAGCTCTCATGAACACCCAGGCCTGATTCACAAACTGCATTTTGTATACGTGAAGTCCTACTACAGTAGTAGTGCTTACTTATCACAAAATGCAGTTCACAAACCTACATGTAAATATCCACCTCCATCTCTCCTATCTTTTTTACAGGGAGATCCTCGCATGTGTAAATACGCGGAGATCCTTGCATCTGTGACTTTAGTCATTAGGACGGGGGGGAGCTTGAAAAAGAGACATACTTACTACTAAGTGAGGGAAGTTTAGGGAGGATTAAAAAGCGGTTTAAGGAGGGACATGCACCCCCCACATAAGAGTAAGCCCTTTGCCGTTCATAAACTGCAGTGCTAAAAGTTACTACAGCCAAAAAGGACACAAGACAGTAGTGTACTCCAGCTCAGAAGAAATGTTCTAAAAATAACACGTTTATTCTTTTATATTAAAAAACTTTTTTATTGAAACACTTATGTAACACTATATTGTTTTAAAATATAATTACCTTTAATTATTATATGCATTAATTTTATTGCTTTTAGTACATAATCAATCATTTTTATGTAGATGAGGATTTTATTTATTGAATCTTTAAAAAACTAATTTTAATTGAATGTATTCAAAATAAACACATTCTAAATTAAAATTGTTAGTAGTGCTGTAGCATTTTTATATTTTGTTCAACATTTAAAATAGATATATATAATTAATTTACATTAATATTTAACATAAAAGTCTTTCAAGTTTAACTCTATTACTTTACCTTAAGCTTCCCCATGGGGACATTTCTGTTACTGGGATACAGGGAAAAGTTAAAAGGTTAATTAAGTTTGAATAAAAATGAGTAAAAATATTTTTGTATTCCAAGAACATCTTTCAGTCGGTGGCGGTCCGACCGCTGCTGCCGCCACCACCTCATCGGCAGTCGTACCGCTCCATTGCAAGCATGGCACTGCTGCCAGTACCAGGATCTTGGATCCCATTGTGATGAGAAAAGCTGCAGGCCATAGAGGCGATGCCGCCACCAACGTGCTGATCACGACCTGCCTTTCTGCCAACCTTTTCAAGGCGGGGACCCAGTCATGAAAAGGTTGTTAAAAAGGCAGGGAATAGGCCCCAAGCAGAGCCCTAGGGCGTTTTAGGCCATTGAGAGTTGTGGTTGGGGGCAATTTATGCCCCCCCCATGCCAGCACTGTCGTGTGCGCACTATGTGCCATTCATGACATGGTGCATGATAACCGTGCGCCCGATGTGTAAGTGCCGCTACACATAATCAGTGCCTAAGTATTAATTTTAATTAATGTTGTGCATTTGTGTCAAAAATGATACAGCACTATTAGTTTAATTGTGAATATTCAATTAATTTAAATCTATTAAATTAAATAACATTTTTAAAAGATTTATTTAAAAAATTCCACCTGAAGTAAAATGTTCATTTATTTATGTAAGAAAAATTACAAAAAGTTGTGTATTGAATGAATAGTTACATGTGTATTTAAATTTAAAAACCTATTTTATTATTGTTTAATTACGTTAACATTCATTAACATTAATTTGATTATATATATATATATATATATATATATATATATATATATATATATATATATCCCACAGAAGTAATAATTTTCAGCGCGCTCTGGAAGTGCCAAAATGAAGTTTATTACACCAGGTGACGCGTTTCGACAGACTCACTGTTTTGGTCACACAAAAAGTAAACCGGAACAGTTCCACTACATAGTCTCACGTAATCATAGCAAAAGGACAAAAATTACATGTCTGGCAACACAGTGTTACTGCGGCGGCCATCTTAAAGCAATACAATTCTGAGTGAGGAAGCATTACCGAAGAACATGTTAGTTCAAAATTATATACTCTGATTATATTATTTCTACTCATAATATAACAGAGATGCATGTAGCTAATTGTAGATACATATCTTGAGACGTAAATGATTAATAAACATAATTGTTGTTAATACATATTAAGGGATGTGAACACAGACAATATAAAGAGAAATAGTGTCTAAATAAACTAGATAACCAACATAGTAGATTGGTGTATGTCTGACATAATTGTAAGCAAGCATCTGTCAGTACAGATCCGCCCTGAATAGCGGGAACCAGGATGTGAACACAGACAATATAAGGAGACATAATGTCTAAATAACATTGATAACCAGCATAGTGGGTTGGTGCATGCCTAAAACAATAGCAGGCAAGCATCTGTCAATACAGATCTACCCTAAATTGCGGGAACTTATTTAGCGCCATAGTGGCTAAAAACACATCCACTGTTGTAAACCTGACATGAGTACCAACACAAGGATATGTGGATAAAAAACAGTCCGAATGAAATATAGCTACCTAGTATATTATCTATTGGCGGTCGCCAGTAGATAGTTATAGTTAGGACCGTGTTTCCATAGGAAATCTGAAAATTCTATTTTGAATAACTTTGGCACCGGTTGACGAATCCTCGCGAATTTTTCAAAATAGGTGGGGCGCTCCGCCCGGCTCCTACCCTGAAAGTCTCGGGGTGATTAGTCAAGCGGGGGCCGAGAAAAAAGGGGGGTCCCAAAACGCGTTTTCCCCATGCATTTTTCCATAGGGACCTTTAGTCCAAGGTACAGCCTGAACGGCTGAACAGAATTATTTGAAATTTGGCAAAGAGAAAGTCCTCAGGTCAGGGATGTGCCTTTTGAATATCTGGAGTCAATCTGTTCAGTAGTTCCTGAGAAAATTTCAGTTAAAAGTACATATATATCTATAGGCGCGCACCGTGCGCGTACGGTAAGCATACCTTACGCGCACGCTGACGTGCGCGAGCGTAATTTTGATTGGTGGTTACATGACAGTAAACATTCCAGTCGGTCGAAATCAGGAAGTGTCGGCCGCCATTTTGTCTCTTGCAGTCTGAGGCAGTGAAAAACAAAGGTGGAGAATGTGAAAAGGGGGCAGAGTGGACAGTTCCTGACCCCCTAGCCTTTGTCAGGGGGTCACTGAAGGACCCCCAAGGATGGAAAAAACATTTATTTTTTTTTCGAAAAAGCGCGGGGTGCACGCACGGCACGCACAATGCATCGTGGGTGCTCGGTGCACAGCGCGAAGCGCACCGTGCGCACACTGTACGCGCACGGTGAGCAAAAGGTGAAGAACCTGAAAAAAAAAAAAAAATACATAACTTAGCATTTAAAAAACCGTACAAATTCACTTAAAAAACCATAGGTTTCACACATGTTATAGTTAGCTGGACATCTCCCTCGTAAAAAACCAATGAAATTCGCCCGTTATAGTTAGTGCAGGCAACTATAACTCACGCGACCGCAATCCTCTGCAGATGACGTCAGATATTACATCACTGTATTTAGACACCTATTTACCCATGTCTTCTTCCATTAATCTTTAGCTATACATATATTACAAATATTTATTTTTCAGAAAGACACATATTTAATCAGTGATGTAATATCTGACGTCATCAGCAGAGGATTGTGGTCGCGTGAGTTATAGTTGCCTGCACTAACTATAACGGGGGAATTTCATTGGTTTTTTACGAGGGAAATGTCCAGCTAACTATAACATGTGTGAAACCTATGGTTTTTTAAGTGAATTTGCAAGGTTTTTTAAATGCTAATTCCTAACTATAACGTGTGTGAAACCTATGGTTTTTTAAGTGAATTAACTATATAGACAGAATTAATCAGACTCTGCTTGAATCTGGCTAAATGGATACATGAGATGTCTCGAGGGAACATGTACACTCAAGTTTAAAGCAAGTGAAAAAAGTGAAAATAAAGCTTATCTGACTACGTAGTGCCCGTATCCTGGTACAAAAATGTTAAGGAACCCGCGTAAAAAGTGTCCGTCCCTGGCGGAGGGCCCCTTCCTTTCCTGCTGTCAAAATATAAACGAGAAAAAACTAATTAAAATCAAGATGATGCATTTTACTTAATTGCATAATTTACATAAATACTCTACATCACAGTACAATAAATCAAGGAAGATTTAGAAATGAGGAGATAGTTGTTTAACTCTCATGCAGGTGTATGCTCAGTTCCTCATCTACGTTGTGCACTCCTGGTTGTTTGGTTTCTAGTTCTAAAATCCATTTGGATTCGCGTTTGTGCAACATGTCAACTCTATTACCGCCTCTAGGGCCAGTATGTACTTGTTCAATGATGAAATAACTCAACAAGACACTGTTGGAAAGATGATGTTCCTGGAAATGTCTGGCAACTGGATAGTGTACATCCCTATTGTTTATAGCATGCATATGCTCTAAAACTCTTTTTGGCCATTACAGTGGTGCTGCCAGTGTACCTTAAGCCGCATGGACAGTCTAATGCATATACCACAAAAGTGGTGCTATATGTTAGGAATTGGGTGATTTCTTTCTTCTTAGTTCTACCTGGTACAGAAAAGTCTTTGACCATATGACTGTTACGGCATGCTTTGCAATGTCCGCAGGCAAAAAAAACCTTTAAGGTGTGATCTCCTTGGGTTTCAATCTGGGTAATATCATTATTGACCAAGATGTCTCGGAGACTATGGCCTTTTCTATAGGTAATTCTAGGACGAGTGTGAATCGATTGGCCAATAATCGAATCATTCGTTCGTATGGGCCAATGATTGGTAAGTATCTTGTGTATATATTGAGAATTCCTATAGTATGTAGTAATGAGCCGTGTCTCTTGTGATTCAGTATTCTGATCTTGATCATTCAGAGTATCTGATCTACTGATCTTGCTGACTTTGTCTAGGGCACGTTTCAACACCCAATTCGGATAGCCTCTATTCTTGAACCTGGTCATCATGTTCTCCTTCTAAAATGATTCCTCAGTACTGCAATTTCTCCTTGCCCTCAGCAGTTCTCCATATGGTATGCTCCATTTCAGATTATCCAGATGACTGCTGCGAGTCTGTCGATACGAGTTGCCCGGTGTAATAAACTTCACTTTGGCACTTCCTGAGAGCGCGTAAAATTCTTTATATTGTCTGTGTTCACATCCCTTATAATGTATTATGATATACCCGAATACAACAATTATGTTTAATAATCATTTACGTCTCAAGATATGTATCTATAATTAGCTACATGCATATCTGTTATATTGTGAGTAGAAATAATATAATTCAGAGTATATAATTTTGAACTAACATGTTCTTCGTTAATGCTTTCTCACTCAGAATTGTATTGCTTTAAGATTGCTGCAGCAGTAATACTGTGTTGCCAGACTTGTGATTGTTGTCCTTTCTCTATGATTGTGGGACTATCCCGCCATCCAGACGTAAAATGGGACCGCCCGCCATAAGTGTGGCGGTCCCGTTGTGGAGATTAGGATGCTCCCGCCACACTGGCAGGTGCATCCTGCATTTTAGACATTGCGGCAGGCGGTGCTTCCAGCACCACCCGCCGCGAAGCCAAAAATGCATGTTGTGCATTTGCATGCACAACGTGGCAGGCACCGCATGGTGCCTGCATTGTTGTGCATTCAAATGCAGGAGGGCATCATAGGTACCCCCCGTGTGCACCCCCCACCCCCCAAAATTCCTGGGGGCCCAATACGGGCCACCAATGGCAAGCACCGCATGCATTTCCGTGGCGGAAAGGCAAATCCCCGCATGTATCCTAATATGGATGGCTGTGTCTAACAGACACCGCCACCATATTAAAACCTTTTCTGCCCGGTCGACTCATGGACCGGGCGGAAAACCGGTTAACGGTCTTTCCGTCTGCCGGGGTTCCCCCCGCCATAGTAATATGGCGGGGATATGGCATGCAGGCGGGAGAGAATGTCGGGCGGATCACCACCGCCATGCGGGTGGTGGCGATCAGCCCGACATTCTAATTGACCCCTATGTATTGGAACATTTCCTGTTTACTCTTTGTGTGACCAAGACAGCGAGTCTGTCGAAACGAGTTACCTGGTGTAATAAACTTCACTTTGGCACTTCCAGAGAGCGCGGAAAATTATTTCTTTTGTGGGATATTGTTCATCGGCTGGCTCCACAGACACTGCGCACCCACCTCAGGGCCAAGGATCCTGGTAGGAGCATCTTTGTGTGATTTTTTTTTTTTTATATATATATATTCAAACATTATTTTCTGTGGGATTCTATTTTAAACTCCCTGCCTCAATTATTTTCTATGGGAGAGTTTTGTAGTTTGGCCATGTGTAGTGCTGGACATACTACAACTCCTTTTTGTCAGAAGTACCTTCCTCTTAAATTTGCCACACCATATCTGACGGTGAAGACATGTAAGTCTTCACCTTTTATTTATACACTCGTAAATGGTGGATCGACAAAAGTAGTAAAGTTACTCAAAAGTTATGTTTAAATATACATGCGTAGCATACTCGAAGTGTAAATTACCTTTATTTAATAGCCCAGGTAGAATGTATTAAAATTCTGTGTTCATGACCATTACTGAACACCATTTTGCTGTAGAAGGAGCTGTTGAATTTAAAGCATTTTCTATGGGGCAGGGTAAAGAAAATGAGCATTGAGGGGCACTGTATCGCATTCAAAACTAATGTCACATTTAAGCTAAATTGGAGTAAAAGATGGCGCAGTAGAATGGTTTACCTGCCTTCTATAAGACGGATATCAGACAGGTATGTTACCACCCTAAACATCTACATTTGTTTCAGATGAAGTTCCTCAAGGATACTTCTTGATCCCACCTCTTTTCAACATTTCTGAGGCCCCTCTTTCCTGTTTAATTAGATCTAATGGGCTGATTTTATGACATATGCGGACAATGCTAAGGGCCTGATTCACAAAGGTAACTTACACTTTTGAGTAAGTGTACAGAGCTTTGCTTTTTTTCAAAATCCTAGTGTAAGTTTCAACTAACAAAAATAGAAAATGATGAAGCGGGGAAATTAAATTTAAACCCCATAGGAAATAATGTTAAATTAAATTATTTAAAATAGTTAAAATGTAAATAAATTCAATACAATGTTAAAAATACCTAAATATACAGTATATTTATTAATGAATTATAAAATATACTAATTACTAATTAGGAATTCAAAAATTAATGTAACAATAATTGTTTATTGATGACCTCTTCAGTGAGGATCAAGTTCCTTTTGCCTCTAAAGACGACTTCAGGAATCCATTGGGAGGGAATATATTCTCACCCACAGCATTAAACATCCTAGAAGTGCTGAAAGATGGCCGGTTGAACATGTGGGAAAATTCATTGAGAAGTGGGTCATATTTCCACTAGAGAAAGTAGAGAGGAATGTCCTCAAGGCTGAATGTTTGAGGCTCACCGACCAGTATCATTGATATGTCCGAAGAGGCATATTTTAGGGGCTTCCATTAGACCTGGAGGCTGGAGCCTGCGTGCTATTTTTCTCGTGGGTAATGTCAACACAGGACTAAAGGCCTAAAGCGCAAGGCGGCCCTAAAGAAATGCAACTCAACGTTGGGAGCTTTAGCGGAGAAAGAGACCACAGAGAACCATATAGGGCTTGTATTCAGCAAAGACCTGGTGATAACCCTGGGCAAGGGGCCAAGGCCACACTGGCTACCAGGGTGAGTACTATGTTTTCTCCTTCTTCTTAGGGAAGAGTGGGTGGTCACCTCAAACATTTTACTTAAGTGTGGGAAGCCATTACACAGGAACCATGGGTTTTAGGAAACCGTCCAAGGTTTCAGATTCGATTTCTCAGAAACCCTCCCTTTTTTCAGTGTACTCCTCCAAGGGTGTTGGTTCTTAATGCAGATAAACAAAAAGTAGTACACAAGGAGATATACACTGTTGTTAAAGGTAGCGATCTTAGACGTGTGCACAGAAAGAAGAGTTTTCGTAAGTACACGTTTCCAAGTACAGCAAAATGACAGGGAAAGAAGATCTGTTTTTAACCTAAGGGATTTGAACCGATTCCTGGTGTACAGATACTACAAGATAGAAGGGATCCATATTTTTAGAGGCATGTTGCTGAAACGACAATTAGTTGGTAAGTAGAATCTGAAGGATGCCTATTTTTACAATCTCCATGGCGAAGGATTACCAACCTCATTTTTAGTTCACAAGCCGGAATGGACTGTACCAATTTTGTTCACTTCCATTTGGCCTTCACAAACGCTATGAGGGAGAGAAAGGGGCGTAAGCATGGCTTTCTTAATTGGACAATTTTCTGTTTATGTTCCAATGCCAATTTTAATTATTGTCCGAAAGCCTTCAGGTAATTCAGAGGTTCATAGTGAACACAGAGAAATCAATCCTCATCCCTTCCCACTCTCTAGAGATTTTTAGGGTTCACAATAGGAACGGTCAACTTGGTTTTGCTTCAGGCTACAACTCTAAGAGAGCTTGCAAGGCTGCTAGATCTACTATTCTCTTCAATTCAGGTACTATTTTGTGGTCTGTTACACTACTGGTTTCTGCAAAGGATAAGGCAAGTGCCCTTCTGGGAGCTTTACGGTTTGGAGATTAGATATCTCTAGATCAGGAGGCAAAGGAGGAACGGGTTTGGTGGGTAGAGAATTTAGATGCCTGGTACAGCTGGGCAATCTTTGGATGTTCGCCAGACTACATTCTGGAATCAGATGCAAGTTTAACTGGTTGGGGTGCACGCGATGGGTGTACGGAAAACTGGTGGATTATTGTCAAACTCAGAACGATAGCAGTAGGTCCTTATGATCCATTATTGGGTCCTTCCCAATCCGCTGCAGATCGGGGCGTGCTGTGACCTATGATTGCGTGGGAGCACTTAATGGTATTCTATAATATGATAAAGAAGATGTTGTAGGAGAGGAGTGGAGGAAAGTGCTAAAATAAATTTAAAATACCTGACTAGTAGGTCTATCTACTTTATTACTGCCTCTAGTCGGTATGGTTAAAAATCAGGGGTTGGTTTGAAAAAAGTATGTTATATTGTGCCTACGTTTTTCAGGGTCAACATGTTTTGAGCCTTGCCCCTATTGGCTCTTCATCAGGACCATATGAACCTAGTTCCTTTGGCACCACTCCTATGGGTTCCTTAATAGGAACGCGTTAAATTGCATGCCATGCAATTAACAAAACATAACATACATATATCACCAAATGGTGTTCTTTTACTGCTTGTCTGTGAAAACATAAAAGGAGAGTCTAAAAAATGTCAGCCTAAGGCTATCGTTAATTCATTATGCATTTGTGATAACACTTTACGTGCAAAAGTGCAATTTCACAGCAAAAGTAACTGAAAACTTCAAGTGTTGTTCTAATTGAACAATGCCCACAACCAATTATCAAGAGGTGCGGTTGAAATACACACTATGGGGCGTAGTTTGGTAATTAGGTAAATCACATATATATTACATTACAAAACGGAACGTTTACAAACAGAAAACACATACGTATATGACGTTGTAATATTATGTCATGGTCTCTCCGGAGGGGAGGGTGGCCTGTAGTCGCACCCTAAGAAAGTAAGAAAGGAAGATTGACTGGGTGATTCAGCGGGCAGCCATAAAGCCGGTAAGAAAGCAGCAGAACGGTGCTCGTATGATCAAGACTGTCAAGCAGAAGGGCAATCATCCTCCCTTTCTGAGAAAACACTTACCTTGTCAAGGCCAACCTTCGGCCGGTGTACCTGTGCAGTTCTCCCGGGGACCACATCTTGCCGATGCGCGTTCTGCCCGGTTGTTATTTGTTGGGACGTAGCATGACGTTCCTGCGTACGTTCCAAACACGCAACTAGACCGTAATTGATCTTTCAAAATGGCCGACAAAAATGGAACAGTTGTTAGCTTCCATTAGGGTACTATTTAATACGAAAAAAAGATTGTTTTCAAGATCCATAGTTACACCAATGTTTCTTTTGATAAGCATTGCTGGGGTACACATGGCTAGATGCTCGGGGTCTATTGGGGTTATTTTTATATATACTATATAGCATGACTCAAGATGTCAAAACCAACTCACTAAATGAATAGTCCAAGGAAAACGAGCAGTCTGAGGGTGCCATAGGGTACGTTTTTAGCAAAAGGGAGTCATAGAGGTCTAGGAATAATCAATGATAATCACAACTAATCTATGATTATAAAAACATACGTCATTCTAGGAGACCCGATCTCTTTGTTTGCTCTATTAATACACCGGTGTGTGTGAGTGTCTGGCTACTTGTGTAAAATCTGATAGTGAATTAACTCAGTTTGGATATGAAGCTTAACAAAACTCCTCACTGGAGGAACTGGCCCCACTGGATATTTTTGTTGAGGCCATGGGTGTGCGTTTTAAGTTTAAACACCCATTGTTGCTCTCTTTCAAAAAGCCTTTTTTCTGAGTTTTCAATGTCCCTTATGTATTCCAGGACAACCCACTTATAATCCCATGCTGTGTGACTCATTTCGAGGTAGTGGGATGACATGTTTGTTGTCGCTCTGCGACACCTCAGGTTGCTTCGATGTTCGCATATTCTAGTTCTGATCTTCCTTGTCATTCCCACATAGTGTAAGTTGCAGGGACAAGTTATAAGGTATACCATTCTCTGTGTGTTGCATCTGGTCAAATTGCGGAGCTGCTAGGTCACCTCATTGTTGAAAACCACAGTTTTTGTGACTTTTGTCAGATGGCGCACACTGCAGTCACTGCACTGTGGGATCATTGCCCTGTTATTCGTCATACGTGGGCGATATGGACTAACATGTCTTTCAGGCTATTTCCTCCCTCATGGGAGATTGTGGGTCTTGGTATTGACAAGCTACCGCTATTCAGTATGCGCCAATGTTTCTGGATGATTTTTGTTACGAGATTGGACGCTATGCTGTATGTGGTGATGCAAATTGGTCTCTTTTCATGGTTGTTTTATTTCTGACGAGGCTCTAAGAGAGCATCCCTGTTGTTATTCAGTGCACGTTTCCTTGCTTGGGATACAATCTTTTTAGGATAGTTCCTAGCCATCAATTTGTTGGTAAGGTGATTGGCCTGCTTTTTATAGTAACTGATTTCTGAGCAGTTCCTCCTAATCCTTAGGAACTGTTTAGAGGGTAAGTTTTCCTTCAGGTGTCTAAGAAGAAAACTGTCATATAATAAAAGACAGTTCTTTGCTGTGGGTTTTTCATGGGGGTTGGTTTTTAATGTCCCTTCATCAGCCACTATATTACGAACCAGAAACACCAACTCCTCTTTGCTCAAGGTGTAGGTGAATTCCGAAAATGTATTCTGTTCATTGAGCCAAGTTAGGGAAGTATTTTCTGTTTCGTTACCCTCCCAGATCAGCAAGATGTCGCCAACATACCTTTTCAACAGTTTTATGTGTTGCAGAAAAGGATTGGTCCGGTCAAGGATTTTGTGTGTTTCCAAATGGTGTACATGTAAGTCTGCTATACTTGGAGCGAAGGTACACCCCATGCTGGTCCCTTTGTTGCTGAAGAAACAGCATGTCCTCAAGTTAGGGCCCACTTGCAACATTCCAAAACCAAATTTCTCGGTGTGTGGAAGGACCATTCCTCCTCAATAAGCACTTCTTCAAAGATGTTTAGAGTCTGTTGGTGTGGTAGACTCGTATATAGGCTCTCGATATCGAGTCCAATCAGTAAATGTATTTAGGACAGATATATCTTTTAGGAGGCACAGCACTGCCTTTGTGTCCTTTAGATATGTGTTAGTCTTCTGAATAAGTGGTCTGAGGAAGGCATCCGTGAAGTTAGACAAAGGTTCCAATATAGACCCTATTCCGGATGCTATGGGGTGTCCAGGAGAGTTGGCCAAGGATTTATGGATTTTGGGAATTGTGTAGAAGTACAGGGTGATAGGATTGCTGCTGCTCAGTAAGTCTCCTTCCTTGTGTGTTATCCAATCATGTGCCAGGCCTTCATCAATCATGCTGGTTATCCGTATTCTAATGTGGATTGCTGCTTGTTCTTCTTTGGTGGTGTTATGGAAGACTGTTATAGTCCTGGAGTCATTGTCGCTAACCTCCTTTAGGACCGCCTTTTCAAATGCTAGAACTTCCAGTGGTATCCCATATTTGGGTGGGGTGAATGAAGATTTTGGTTGTACCCCAGTATCCCCTCGATGTTCATCCTGGGGTGTCTTATTTGCAATGAAAACGTTCAGTTTAATCTTTCTAATGAATTTGTTCACCTCACAACTCAGCTTGACTTTATCTAGGCTAGCTGTAGGGACAAAGCCAAGACCTTTCTCTAGAACCTCTAATTGTGGTTTTGAAAGGATTTTTGTGGAAAAGTTCACCACTAGGCTGGTAGGTGGCTTGTGCCCAGATGGCTGGTCGAATCCATACTTCTGGTAGTCATCCTGGTTTGTTCCGGTGTATCGGCCCAGTGCACCTGGGTTCCTTTCTTCATTCGCCCCCTCTGTTGTCCTCAGCCTCACTCTAAAAAATGCCTGGGTTGTCGTATATACCCAGGGTATTGTCCCTGGGCAGGTGCCCAGTACACTTGTGGATGCTGTGACATAGGTGGAGGGCCATAGAAAAATGGTACAGGGAAAGATGGAGGGCCATTGTATAGGGCCCAGCCTCTTCCATGGCCATACATATGCCCTGCTGCTCTTCTGTAATTCCTCCTCCCCTTTTGGTTGCCTCTTCTGCTCGTGTTGAAGTCAGAGCTTTCTGATCCTATGTCGGAGCCTTCAGTGTCAGTATTGTAACCCAGATTTCTCCCAGAGGTATTGTAATCATCCCTTATGTAGGGGTACACCTGTTCATGTGAGAAATTGCTTGCATCACTCTTGAATTTTTGAAACATAGTTTGTTTCAATGACTCTTCAAATACTCTCATCGTCTTGTTCCATTCTTCAAGTCTTTTTTTTTTTTAGCTCTGTCACAGACTGATAGGATTTCAGCCGCACTTCTTTTGTGTGTATTTCACTTTTCATTTCTTGAGAAAGGCGAGCTGCCGTTTTTATAATTAAAACAAGACCATCTCACATCTATAAGCGCCACCTTATGATACTAGGCTTTACCTTAGCAAAGAGAGATATAGCTAGAGCTTGGAAGGCGGTGGTGGCTCCCTCAGTCTCGGCCTGGAAAAGAGGTTTAGAATTCTGTATGGGTCTTGAGATTCCCATCTTTGAAGCTAGGGGGTGCCCCCGTAAGCACTATAAGATCTGGAGGCGCTGGGCAGATTATCGCTGCTTGGAATTGGTGCCACCGCGGGGAGGCCGGACCCAGGATCTGGAGTGAGCTGTTGGCCTTCTCTGTTGTTATTACTCTTTCATGGGTTGCCCCTATTTTCCCGCCAGGAGCCGATATTCTAACATGGGGGTTTTATGTAGAGCAGTGGCAATTTGGTTTAAAGATATGTTTTTTCCGGAATGAGGAGACCGTGCATTGGGGGGGTCAGGAGGGGGGGATTTGGGTGTTTGCAGGGGTTGATTTTATATGTATCGCCTTTCATATTTTCCTGTTTTAAAATTTGTAAAATGGTCAAAGTCGATATCTCTTGTATGGTACATGCGGCAGTTGTCTCTGGGATTCAGAGATCGGCATTATAAGTGTTATTTTGCCGAATAAAATTTGTTTAAAAAAAAAAAAAAAAAAAGACAACCTCTAGTACAGTGCCACAATATTAGGGACCAATCTTTCGTAAAGATCTTATCATTCTGAAAGATAAAAGGCTAATTTTGTACTATGAGGCCCCGGGGTGCGGCATTCACCCATAGGTACTCCCTCGTCATTATGCCATGTATCATGATCTTGATTTGTGTTCTTTGAGTTCTGTCAACTCGTCCCAACTTGTACTATCAGCACCCATTTCCGAGGTAGCTGTCCCATCAAAGGGAGAAACTGTGGCTAAAATTCTCACTACTTCCTCTCCTGAGAAAGTTAGTCCTGTGATTTCGGCCATGGTAAGGTTTTAGAGAGGTGATTTTTAGTATGTGGATTCTGAAAACCTCTGTTTGTATGTTTGACTCCTCAATTTGTTCAAGGAACTCCCACAGCTGCTCAACTGACATTTTAACTGAACAAGTATTATAGTTGGATGCCAAATTCAGAAGTCCTAGCGGTGAAGGCATTCATTGGACTTCTCAAGCGTGGTTTCCAATGATTTTGAAGCTCGCTTGTGACATTCCACTTTTTTTCTTCCTGCTATGGAGGGTCTGTTGAAAGACGTAGATGGAGAGGAACGTCCTCTGGTACAGTCAGGGACTTTGAAGTATCAGGAGATCTTCCCAGATGTCGGGGTCCAGGAACCTGTTACTGGTATATGAGAATTTTGAAGAATTTGGTTACCTTGGTGCATGAAAAGGAATGTGGGTCCCGTGGACGGTCCTATAGTTGAAGTAGATATCGTTCTGGTTGATCATTTTGTAAGGGGCCTTTGTAATAGAGATGTTCTCTACTACAGATCAGCAGTCACTGTGGGTCACAGTCTGATTAATGGCAAGAGTGTAGGGTATTATGTTTTAGTTTTCAGAGTCCATAAGCGCATCAGATTGAGAAGGCCTACTAGACCAAAATATGAAACCCTGTGGGATGTCAATTCAGTTCTTGTTCTCATTTACTAGCTGGCCAGGTAAAAGATATTTAGAGGGGAAAAGAATTGCTATGTCTAACCTCTTGTCGCAGAGCTTCAGATATTTAGACATTGGAGATAATTAACAGGTGCTATGAACTCTTACGGATAACTTTATCCAATAGTTGATCTGTGCAACAAATTGTATGTAGTGGATTGCATGAAAGAATATGATTCTCAAATGAGTGTCGACCTGATGGTGTTGACCAATTTTGTATTAAATTTCTGAAACCGTTTTAGGCAGTCACCACAGTTTATATTGCAAGATAGGTGAAATGTTCCATGCAGCAGACTGATGTCATTTGCAAAAGGTTCACACTCATTCTCTTTGGTTACTCAAACCTTCTGGAGAGGTGGTAGTCTGGAAGATATAATGAGAACAGATTGGTTTAATGCCAGTTGAACATGTCTGATGTGGTATTAGAGGTCTACCAACATGCATAATGGTAGCCTCCGTCTTGTAATGAAATAGTCATTCTCCAAATAAAATGCCAAGAGAATCTGAATTTTATTAAAGACACGGAGGCTAACATTATCCCGCCCTCCCATCCTAATCTGTGGGATATTTTTCTTGATTATATGTTAAAAATAAATAAAAACTATAAATTTGTAAATAAAGGATTTATAAGTTAATATATTTATTTGCATGTGTAAGTGATCATCTTTGCATTTGAAATTTTGTATTAAAATCTTTGTTTAGATTGAGACTTGAGGCGTGGCTTGGACGGCAGAGCTAATGGCTGCCTGATCCCGTCGCTCCGTTGGATCGGAGAGAAACACCGCTCCTGATGTGTATGCAAGCGCGAGGAGCATAAAAATGGAATATCTGTGCTTCGGAAACACCACTGCCAAGGGGGGGGTGACACCGCTACGATCTCCAGTGCCTGAGAGGGAAGGAAAATCGCGGCAGACCCTCAGGAGAAAAAGAGCGAGAAGCTGAGGAAAATGGTGACCCAGTTTTTTCAAATGTGAAACCGAAACCTACGAGGAAAACCGCTGGGAGCTGTGGGCACCGCAAGCACCGCCAGATGAGGGGCACGCTGAAGGGTGCGAGCAGGTAACAGAAAGCGCGCTGCACCTTGAACGACAATTTTAGCTGGAAGGCTGAACGATCGAGCAGATGGTGAGGTCCAGACAATGCTGCCTGCCTCTCCCTCGTGGTAAAGAATGAGCCTGCTAGCGTAAACCACCATCGCTAGCACGCACACAGAGCGCAGACGTAAAATCAGCTCCAAGAGATACCAGGAAGGGCCCAGCGGTCTACCCCCGGAACTAGACCAGAACGAGCCAAGAGTGAGTAGCGGCACGTAAAATGGCGGCTCAGACCAGCAGAGCGCTTCTGACACAGGCACAAAGGCGTTGATAAAAAAACTGTTTTTGACCTGCTGAAAAGGAGAAAGGCGACAGCACGCAGGAAGACAGAGGTACAAAGTCTGCCATGCAAGGGGAGATGGTCAGGGATTTTAGACTTCCCTCACGACTAGCGCTTAAGGGAGAAAGAATGAAGGTCGAAAGTGAAACTGCAGCACGATACAGGGGCATGTACCACATCGCCAGTGCCAACGTAGTCAGCGCAATCAGCACTAAATAGTGTTAAAGAGCTAAAGGGATTACGGCGACCTGCGATCTACACCTGAATCAGCCCAGAACCAACCCAGGGCTCGGAGCAGAATAGCGGAGCACAAATGGCGACTCAGATCAGCTGAGCACTGCAGGTATGAACACAAAAGCGCCGGTATAATCTGCTAAGGGCAGGGCGAAGCGCACACACAGGGAGACAGAGAAAAAAGAAACGGTCAGTTTGCTGAAATGTCGGAGATCTTGTAGCTCATTGGTAGATCATTCAGGTTGTATGTCTAAAAGAAGGGAAACTGAAAGTGAAGTGGTTGCTTGGTACTGTGGGACTGCACAACAAAATGGCGACAACCGCACACCAGCAGCTTTGGAAAACCGGCCTTTCAACTCTTAAATTTCCGCACAAGCAGACCGCGCTTGCCCACAAGAACTACACACCGCTCAACGTGCAAAAGGCTCCCGCCAATCTTTATTCATACTGCCGCTTTGCCGCATTGGGGACTTTCTCACATAGGCCTATTAGCATTGGAGTTGTTTTCCCTAACCAAGCAGCGCTAGACAAGCACGCCGCCCCAGCTCATGCCCACCTGTGCTCACCTGCACCCCCTTAGGTCTCATCGGAGGAGGAAGGAAGAAAGCTGCAATAAGCCCTCAGTAGGGAGGGGAAAACAAAGGCCGTGTAAACGAGGGGCTGGCTGGCACTACTCTGGCTACAACAGTTACAATTAGACGTAAAATACTATCACTACTACAATCGGAGATTTTGCGGGCCCTGCTTTGAGGACAAGCGTAGTAGAAGCTCTCCCCTTCAAGGACAAACAGACGTGTACAGAGTGAGACATGCACGGGTGAGAAGTGTCGTCGAAGAGCTCCCTGGGGCAAGGCCATAGCTGCAAGGAAGCTCCATCCACATCAAGGGGGTACCACGGGGCCGGACCGGAGGATAACAGCTGCGGAGATAGCAGCAGGGGGTATTCAGAGAAACCGGAAGAATAAAGCAAACACTAAGGAATCAAAAATAGAAAGAAAAAGTGCAAGGAAAGCAAGAATGGCGGACAGGGAAGCAAGGCTACAACAAGTAAAAAAACAGCAAGGGGGAACTGGCAATCTCAGACTCCACGCTCAAAATGAAGCCAGACCTCAACAGCACCCTGGACATGATATTAAAAAAACGAGCCGACGTCCACGAGCTAGCGAAAACCACAAAGCAAACCACTGATGCTATTCAACTCGCAATTGCGGCTGTCAGGGCAGACCTGACCACAGTGAACAACAGACAAACAGCGGCCGAACAAAGAATTAGCGATATGGAGGACACCACCGTCAACTCAGATCAAAGAGATGAAGGCCTTAACAAAAATTACCTCAACACTACAGCGTCAAGCAGCAGAGATGGAAGAACGAAATCGAAGAGGGAACATCCGGATACTAGGGGTCCCGGAAGGGGCGGGAGACCAAGCAGGCTCATGCCTAACCTTCCTTGAGGATTGGATTCCAAAACTCACCAATTTAAAGTTTGATCGCCAATTTGAACTAGACTGTGCACACAGAGTGCCCACCTATAAACCCACTTTTAACCCCATGGCAATAAAAGCTGCCCGACCCATCATCTTCAAGCCGCTGAGGGCCCAACACACAGAAGCTATCCTTAACCACACACGGAAAAATCACCAGATCATATGGAATGGACACAAGATCATCTTCACTCAAGACTACTCCAAGACAACAGTAGACACCAGGAAAGGGTTCCTTGCCCTACGTGATAAACTCAGAAGCAGGAATATGCAGTTCTCCTTCGTTGGCCCCACAAAATTCAGGGTAGCCGACGGAGGTAGACAGCACTACTTCAATGACCCTGGGGAGCTAGAGTCTTTTCTGGAAGGCCCGATAATTCAAGATATGGAGGCTTCCCAATCCGCCTCTAGCAAGAGCAGATAGTCTCTGGACCCTGGCTCGTGATGTGGAGGCAGCAACCACCGCCTTTGAGCAGACCAAGCCCTCTGATAGCATCACCGAGACTCACAGCTAATATGGAACCCAAACCAACACCTACCTCTTTAGCTACCCTATCATCTACCTCATGAACTACCTCAGTAGCTACCTCGTGTGAATATGCAATCTACGATGCTTTACCCACGACAAGTGAAGTTATTAATTTTTCAATGTCATTACACTCATATCCTTTAAACTGGCTATAACATGACTCTGGTTAGAGGGCAAGGTATCTGCGATATCTATGATGTGAAAGGTCAAACCACTTCAGCCTCGGGCCGGAGTGCTTACTTCGCTCTCAGTGCCTTGCAGGTAACCATGCCAGGTACACACGTAGGGAGACTAACGATACAGTTTACCGATCAGCTATTCTCCGAGAGACGGAATGACGATCCTGCCGTCGCACCTCCGACATACGAGGTCTGCAGGGTGGGGAGGGGTGGGAGTGGGGGGAGGAATCCCAGTGGTTGCAGAATGCTTCAAGTATTGACGTGCTTCTCAGTCTGTGCTTTCTCTACTTGCTCATATTTCTAGCTTTTTTTTCTTCTTACTCCCCTTTCTCTCTCCTATAAACGGTGGGTGGCACTTCTTATTGTATGACCAAGAAGGGAGGTCCGGTCCACAAGTGTACCAGAAAAGGCTTCCCAGAGTGTACTTGAGACATATGGAAAACACATCTGAAACAGGTCTCGGGGTGAGAGGGAGCGGCCTCCTAGCATCACTTTTCCTCTCCTGGACCCATATAGCAATGGGGGATCCATGGTGAATAGTGCTGTTGTATCCACCACAGAACATCCCACCTGATGGCCTGCAATAACACACTCACCCTGGCAACTGACCTCAACATAGTGTCCCTAAACGTTAAAGGTCTTAACCACCCAATTAAACGACGGAACATTCTATATTACCTAGCCAAAACCAAAGGGGATATAATCCTTCTACAAGAAACTAAGCTGACTGGGGAAGACGAAAAACTCCTTTGAGGTAACTGAATCTCACAGATGGCTTGCTCGCCTGCTGTTAGAAAGAAACGGGGGGTAATTACCCTGATATTGAAAAGATCCAACAGCTCACTAGATTCCCAGTCCTATAACCATGAGGGCAGACTCCTGGTCACACACCTGAGAAGGGGAGAAGTCAATTCACGTAGCAAACATATACAGCCCTAACACGGACGATCCAGCCTTCTGGTCGGAGGTGTCCAGCACGTTGGAAAGGTTCCCCCAAAACGACCTCGTGGTAGCAGGGGATTTTAACATCCCTTTAGACCACATAACAGATAGACAATACACCTGCCAATAACCACTCCACGAGTTCACATGCTGTACTTAAAAACATATGCTCCAAATATAACCTTAAGAACGCGTGGCGCCTCCAGCACCCAGACACCAGAGACTACACCTTTTATTCTAACCCACACAACTCCTAGACCGGGATAGACTATATCCTTATTTCCGGTTCACACACACGACTAATCGAACACACAGACTTAGCCCCTAGACTGGTGTCGGACCACTTGTGTATTAGCCTAAAACTGGCTGGGTGTCATAATGAGGATGTTCCAAAGAGATGGCGCTTTAACAGCGATGTACTCTCAGACCCTGCTGATAAAAGATCGAGGAGGCTATAACAGACTACCTTAAACACAATGACACTCCGGACACTAATACGCTCTGGGACGCACTAAAAGCCACCATCAGAGGTACACTAATTGGAATAAAGACACAAATCAGTAATAGGTCCAACCTGAGATTAAACCAACTGGAACAGGAGATCAAAAGTTTGGAGCAAGCCCACGCTACTTCCATACAGAATAGCAAGCTTCTCGCATCACTAACACAAAAAAAATAGGAGCACAACAAAATCCTAAGTTAAAGGGCAGGGCTATGGGTTAATAAATTTAGAGCTCTCAATCTATTCGAAGATAACAAAGCGGGGAAATTGCTCTCATTCTATCTCAAACACAAACGCAACCAGTTTATCTAATCCATTAAAGACCCTGACAACAGAACACATACCAAACACAAAGATATACTTAGATCCTTCAAAGAGTTCTACCAGGAACTCTATAAGAATGAACAGCCCCTGAACTAAAATGAATGTACCAAATACCTCGAAAAACTCGATTTTCCGCAGCTAAACAAAGAACAGAAAAATAAGCTAGGTCAGGAAATTAGTTACACAGAGATTGAAATGGCAGTCAGATCCCTAAAAGACAACAAGTCCCCTGCCCGGACGGGTTTACAGCCTTTTTTTACAAAACCTTCCTAGAACCAACCATGAAACAAATGTTTAACCACACAGCTGCTAAACGCTCCACGCCCCAAACTATGACGGAAGCGAACATAATAGTCATCCCGAAGGAAGGGAAGGACCATCTCTCAACGAAAAACTATAGGCCTATATCCTTGATTAACGTATACTGCAAAATTTACGCTAAGATCCTAGTGGTCAGACTCAACTCGGTTCTCCCAAAACTAATAAGCAACTCCCAAGTAGGCTTCCTCCGTACTCGCATGTCTAACGATAACACCCGCCTATTGTACCACATCATAGAGCATGCCGCGGTTAAGGCTGAACCCGTAGTAGCGATCACCTTAGATGCCGAGAAGGCCTTCGATAGGGTTTCCTGGGCTTTCCTAGGACGCTGCATGCAAGCCTTCAACCTAGGAGAGGACTATATTTGCATGGTTATGGCCCTCCATAGAAATACATCTGCCCATATTGTCGTTAATGGGTCGGTCTCTGAGCCTTTCACGCTACAACAAGGTACTAGGCAGGGGTGCCCACTATCCCCATCCTTATTTTTGCTAGCATTAGAACCTCTTATCAGGGACATCAAAGCAGACACTAACATTAAGGGGGTGGATTTCAATGGCGTTTAAATAAAACTTGCCGCCTACGCAGACGACAAACTAATTGTAACAGAACAACCGAGGACATCAATTGATGCCCTGATGGACACAGTACCCAGATACTCCAGCCTCTTGGGGTACAAACTCAACAGAGAGAAATCAGAACTTAAGCCACTAAACATTTACTGCACAAGAGATATCCTGGGAGAGTCGGGGCTAACATGGCAAACAGGATACATCAAATACTTAGGCATTGAATTTGGTAACAACATGATACAGACCCTACACCAGAATGAGAAAACACTACTAGGGAAAATAAAGAAGCTTCTGGAAGCATGGTCCCCAAAATTCATTACATGGTGGGGCAGAATAGAGACAATCAAAATGATGATCACCCCGATGGTTAACTACCTCATCAGGATGCTCCCGCTCCTCCTTACAGAAGACTTCCACCGCAAAATAGATAAACCTCATATCCAACTTCCTTTGGCGCGGGAGAAAAGCAAGGATCAGTATAAAAAAAATAAGGCTAGATAAAACACTAGGAGGGGTGAACTTCGCGGATTTCAGGCTATATAAGTTAGCTTTCCTGGCTAAACAAGACTCCTACTGGATTACTCCACCTGCCAGCTACAGCCCGGCATGGCTAGAGGTTGAGAGGGCCATTCTTAATAATCTAGGCCCCCTTGAACTCTTAACAACAAATGGATTATACCCACTTACCTCCAAATCCATTTTTAAAAACACTAAAGTAGCACTACTTAAGGTCGATAAAAAGCTGGAGCATAGTATTAAAGGGTCTAAACTGGAATCACTCTGGGCCAATAGCAAGATAAGGTACAAAGGCAAAAGCCTAACCCTAGACACATGGATTAAGAAAGGAATACTCTTCCCCCATCAACTAGAAAACAACACATACCCAATTACATTCTCAGCCCTCCAGGCGAGGTATGGTCTGGCGGACTTGGAGTTTGACAACTTCTTAAAAATTAGATCAGCCCTCAAAAGCCAAACCCTCTACCGCCCAACCGTCAAATTTCCTTATTTGTGACAAATATGAACAAACTGGGCCACCAAGTCTCGCAAATATACACACTCCTCCGACCAAAATCCTCTAGACTTAATGGTAAGGTTACAGCCTTCTGGGGGCAACTGCACCCAGAGCCACCAAAAGAACAGGACTGGCCCGCAATTTGGAGATCCGTCTCATGTAACAAGATCTCCCCAGTTCTCTCCAAACCAAATACTGGCTTCTACACAAGGCATATTGAAACCCGGCCAGGCAATTTACACTAGGGCTGAGAAAGGATGCAATATGCTGGAATTGTAATAGAGAAACAGGGGACCTAGCCCACCTTATCTTTCAGTGTACAGTACTTAAGTCATTTTGGGACAAAGTCTTTGCCCTCATAAGTGGTGTTTTTGAGTGTACTATGCTCAGAGACTCCTTCAACTTGCCCACGGCATGCATAAACACAAACTTGAGAAATTATTCTGACAAAGACCTACTTGACCGGTTACTAACCTCGGCAGTGAAAATGGTTCTTGCCAATTGGAAGGACACGAGTAAGACTACATACAAGAGCTGGTTAAACTGGATCATCCATCTCAGAGGGGCGGACACCATAATACAACAAAACTCCCCCTGGAAGCCGTCTTCCAGCTCGCTGTGGAACTCATTGGACACGTTTCTAAACTCTTATGAACCCCCATGAACAAAGCCCTCACCACAGAAACCTAATCGGTGACCTCAAAGCCGTTGCACCTGTACTATTGTATGTAAGCAAAATATTCTTTATTATGCGTACCAGTACGTCAAAGTATGTAAAGTTGCCAATGTTGTTCCCATGTGCCAAAATATGTATCGTCTGACCGTGCCCCTCCTCTCTCCGCTACTAATTTCTCTTACTTTCCCTCTTCCTTAGCCTGTCCCTTTCTCTTCTACCACTGGACGCCTGATTGGGCTCATGGGGTCCATAAAGGCGCATTACCCACATGTTTTATACGCACGTGTAAATTTGGACACCTCGCTTAACTGAGTATATGCTTTCTGTATACCCTGTGAAAACCAATAAAGTATTTTGAAAAAGAAAAAAAAAAAGATTACGAGTTTTACAATTTTTTAATCTTTTCGGATAATACTTAGTGGTACAGGTCTTGTAAGAAATTACACAGTTGCTGTAGGAAGTTACACTGTTGCCGTTTACTCAGTCCTTGTTTAACAAGAAAGGAGGGAAAACATTTTGCATTTTAAAGAGGAAAATTGTTCAGTGCATGGTCTGATACTGTGTGGATGGTCCATTCTAGATTGCCTTCGTTTTATGATGTAATGTTCTTTCAAGTGCTGCGTGCAGCGGCATTAGAGGAATAATGCATAATGTTAGCCTTCGTGTCTTTAATGAAAGTCATATTCTCTTGCCATTTTATTTGGAGAATTGCAATTTAAACCCCATAGGAAATAATGTTAAATGATTTAGAATAGTTAAAATCTAAATAAATGAAATATAATGTTAAAAATACGTAAATTTACAAAATATTTATTAATGAATTATAAAACATTTTAATTACTAATTGGGAATTCAAAAATTAATGTAACAATAATGGTTTGTTAGAAATTGGGTTTCTGGTTGGTGGAGGAATGCTCCCTATCCAAGCAGGAACCACAGTCCTAGTCAGGGTAGGCCACAAAACAACCTAAATTATCCTGTGCTCACCCTGTGGTAGCTTGGGACAGAGCTGTCAGGCTTAACTTAAGAGGCAGTGTGTAAAGTATTTGTGCAACAGTTCATACAACAACACAAAACGACTCCACACCGGGTTAGACAAATAATTATGATTTTATAAATAAACCAAGACCAAAACAACAAAAATCCAATATGTGGAAGTCACGATATGAATTTTTAAAGATTAAATGTAAAAGAAGCACTTAGAAGCAAGTAGCACCTAAAGAGTTAATTGGTCCTGCTGAACCAGGACAAAGACAAGAGTTCAGGCCACCTGCAATGGAGCAAAGCAGGCTACAGGACCCTCGCAGCACAAGATGTGTCGATCATCCCCACGCAGTTTGGGTTTTGCACCGGAGTTCTCCATGCAACTGTGGCAATGCATCGTTTCCTTTGAGCGAAGTGCCAGTTCCGAGTGTGACGGTTTCAAAGGTGCTGCGCCGGGTTAATCCACACTGGAGGGGCGATACGTCGATCTTCTCCACGCTGTGGCACCGATGCGTTGGTTCCGAAGCAGTGGTTCTGGATGCGATGCGTCTGTTCCCATTGCAGTGCACCAGTCTGGTTCCCGCAACAGCGGCGATGCGTCGATTCTGTACTTGCAGCGGAGGATATATCGGTTCTACTGGAGCCAACCCCTAGGTCCACTTCAAAGGGTCCCGGACTGGGGTGGCACCACTAGACTGGACAGACTCACATGCAGGTGAGCCCAAGGGTTGGAACAGAAAGGAACTAAGTCTTTAGTGTCCCTGAGACTTGGGCAACAGGAAGCAAGCCAGCAAGCCCTGGAAGTCACTCTGAGTTCAAGTGATGCCAGTTCAGTCCATCTAACCCAGGCAGGGAATAGCAGGCAGCAGGGCAGCTCAGCCAGGCAAGAACACAGCCAGGCAAGAACACAGCAAGGCAGAGTTCAGCAAAGCAGAGTACCGTAAAGCAGCAGTCCAGCAGAGTGGCAGTCCTTTCAGCAGCACAGCAGTTCGTCTTCCTGGCAGAGTAGTCACATGTCCAAAAGTGTACTAAATTGGTAGTGCCAGAGGTCCAATATTTATACTCAGTGGTGCCTTTTAAGTGGGAGAGACGTCAAAGAAAGCTGTGAAGTGCACAGAGGCCCTCCCTTCCTGTCATAGCTCTAGACACACTACAAGAGGGTAATCAATCCTTTGTATGAGGACAGGACACAGCCCTTTCAGGTGTGTCAGTTCCTCCCTCACATCCTTCTCAAGATGACACATCTGCATGCAGATGACCACTCGGGCACACCTACCCTTCCTTTGTTTGTGGCTGTCCAGAGGAAAGGCGGGAAGCCAGCTATCACCCACCCCATATGTGTATTCCAGAAACAGACAGAAGCCACCAAATGGCTAAAGTATGTAAATGTCAGATTTCTAAAAGTAGCATTTGCTAAACTCGAATGTAAAATCCAACTTCGCCATGAGTTGTGATTTTAAATTGTGAGGTCAGTGACATTAAACTTTACAAGTCTATCTCTTCACAATTGGGAGCTACACTTAAAAGATGTAATAAGGTAATCCCAATGTTATCCTAAGGAAGAGATGGGCCTTGCAGTAGATAAAAACTAAATCGGGAGTTTTTCACTACCAAGACATTTAAAAGTATGTCCTGCCTTTTAAATACACGCCACCCTGCCCAGTGTGAAACTGCACACACAAACTCTGCAGTGGCAGGTGTGACACATGGTTAAGGGGCTACTTATGTGGGTGGCACAATCAGTGCTACAGGCCCACTAGTAGCATTTAATGTACAGGCCCTCTGCACATGTAGTGCTCTTTACTAGGGACTTAAGTAAATAAATATGCCAATTGAGTATGAGCCAATTTTACCATGTTTAGGAGAGAGAGCACAAGCACTTCAGCACTGGTTAGCAGTGGTAAAAGTGCACAGAGCCCTAAAGTCAGAAAATATGAGTTCAGGAAAAAGAGGACGAGGGAGGTAAAGTTTGGAGTGATCCTGCAGAAAGGGCCATTTCCAACATTTATTATAAATAATGAAATTATGTTTAATTAGTTCTATATATCACTTTTAGTAAAATTAATGCATACTAATTTTTTTAGGTGGGAGATATTTAAGTGGGAGGTTGTTTTTACATTTTAACTTGCATTGTATTTTAATTTAATACTTTTCCATGCATTAAAGTTTTAATTCAAAACTAAGTCATAGTACTGTACCATTTTCTATTTTGTTCTACATTTAAAAAATATGAAAACATTTTTAATATTTATTTTTCCCTTTACCTTACTATGCACAGATTTGGTGTCTCCCAATGGTAAAGCAGAGGAATAATTATAACAAATATTTAACTTGTAAATAAATTTAAAAAATATCTTTTTTCATTAACTAATATAAAATGTATTTTATATACAGCTCCTATAGGGCACATTATAGCTACATTGTCTTCGCAGAGATAAATGGACATAAGCAAGAATCATGTGTGTATAGAGAACAAGGGAAACCCAAATAGAATAGGTCAGGGACCTTGGGAAATTACAAAAAACAGTGGTCCCTGGAATAGGGAAAAGTATACGCACAATGAATATAGCACCAATCAGTGCTATATTTTAGCCACTGTCCAGCCGGACAATTGCAAGTTTAATATGCAATATAGTTACAATAGAACAAAGATGCAAGTCGATTGACAGTGGGATACAAGCCTGTATCCATGAAGTCACATATTAGGCAAATAAACAAAGTAAAAAAGGCTCAGGCAGTTTGTAAGAATAGGGAAACAACAATTATAGAGAGGTCACCTTTACACAAATTATATACAGAGATCACTGTGTATAGGGCTGACAACTGTGTCGACAGCGTTTCGATCCTTATCTGTAGGATATTGGATCATCATCAGGACTAAGAGATAAAGTGCCTGAAAACATTTGCCTGTAAATTACTGTAATCTGCAGTCAAGCCCTGTGGGTGGGGGGTGATTAATCTTGGTCCGGATTGCAGGTGGGGCAGCTCCCCTTGTACTGCGCCCACTGAGGATCGAACTGCAATCCTTGCCCACTCTGGACCCGACCCCCACGGCCGGAGTCTGAGTGACTCACCTGTCCAGTGAAGTCTTCCCAGCGATCCTGACCTCGACTCCAGCGTTTACTGACCTCTCCTGGACTCCACGAAGACGCCTGCAGCCTCATCTTGAAGAGTCCTCCTGACCGCTACCAGCTTCGGTAGAGAAAATCTGACACCAAAGGGCACCCCTACAACCCAAACCCCCAACTTTGGGGAGCCCAGCCGACAGTGCCCAGCCCTCCTCCGAAATACCAACTTACCTGCCCTGCCAATGGTCACCTTCATCCAGCCTCCTGGTCCAAGCCTGTAGCCTCCTTGTGGGACCAAGATTGCCCATTGAAAATCATTGGGTGCCCGCCGCTAAATTGCACTCTGCACCCGACTGCCCCAGTGTTGCTGGTGGTGTAAGGTTAGTGCTTTCTTGTGCCCCCCCCATACTTTCTTTAACCCCAGAGGCCTGTGCCCTAAAACCACGGGTACTTACCTGCAAACCGCACCTCTTGTGGGTGCTCCCAGTCTCAAATGACTAACATTGGGCCCAGTGACCTCTGCACCCGGCCGACCCAGTGCCGCTGGTGGTATAGTACCTACCTAAATCTGATCCTTGCCCTGTGACGGTCCCCCCCAGCCCCCCGAAGAGTGGATGTGTAAGTGCTACTGTTTGATTTACATTGCTAAAGTATTTTCATATTATTGTAAAGTATTTGACTGCCTTTACAAAACAAAACCTACTGCATTTGAAAAGTCCAAC
The DNA here is from genome assembly GCF_964204655.1 of Triturus cristatus. Classification (NCBI taxonomy): domain Eukaryota; kingdom Metazoa; phylum Chordata; class Amphibia; order Caudata; family Salamandridae; genus Triturus; species Triturus cristatus. The sequence goes on along the minus strand of NC_140590.1, from coordinate 103,540,447 downwards.
CATTCTTAAAATTGTTACTTACCTGCAACGGCGTTCCTCTAGGTTCTAAAATAAAAATAACATATACAAATCAATTGGTCTTGGATTCAGTCTTTGAGTGTGTGTAATCCTTTCTTGTCTGAGTGTGTACAACAAATGCTCAACACAGGCTTATGATAAGCCTAACTGCTCGACCACACTATCACAAAAGAGAGTTTTTAGAATTATCTACTTAAGCCTCTATAAGCCTCTAGTGGTCCACTGGACTCTGCACACTTGAAGAAATCAAAACCTTCTCAGGGGTTTCACTGATACACCTGGTCCTTTTAAACCAACAATGAAGAGATTGGCACAGAAGCTGTAATATAAAAGACATCTTTTTTTATTAACCTCAGATGAGGGAGATTGCATCACACAGTAATCTTAAATCACTGTAGGAGGCATTCTAAGGAGTACAGAGAACAGGGGCCTTATATACCCAATCATTATAATCAAGGAAAGGGTAAAGTAATATTTGTTAACTGCTCAGATGAACTTTTCTCTCGCAGAATAAACGTTATTACTAATGCAAATATTAAAGCAGTCAGACATATTATTACAAAAATAATCCTGGATCCAGGGGACCAGGAGGACCACACAGGGCCATAGGAATTAGGATGAAGAGCTGCAAAGGGCTGCTCCTCCTCAAAAATGGGACGACTAAAGGGGTACATTTTTAACAAAAAAGAATAAGTCCTTGGGAAATTGAAGCCACTGTACAACCAGCCAGAGGAGAGTCTTCTCCCTATGTCCGTTTGAGCCTCACAGGCAGGCTCTTGCTGTTCCCACGGTGGAGCTGAACAACTCGCAACTCAGGAATCACGGCCCAGTTTCAAGGGAAAAGTTTCTTCTTTCAGGATAGGGCAATCACCCACCAGGGCAAATGCCCTCAGCGATCCGGTCCAGTGTCTCAGGCAGTGCACCAGTTTTTTTCACTTCAATCTAATAGGCACCAGAGACACAGCATCTGTACCCTGAACTCCTGTATTGCTCTGCTGGCACACTGCTCTTTCGTTGGGGCCACACATTGCATCCAGTGTGCCCAGGTATCTCTTGACCAACAAACAAAGGTGCATACTTGCAGTCACATTGGGACCAGGATTCAGAGGCCTGATGCTAGGATCTCTGAAGCAAACCTTGTTTTAAAAGGAAAAGAGAAAAATAATACAGACATACTCCAAATCCTTACATCTGTGTATTGCTATATTATTCATCTGAAGACCCTCAAGAAAAAAGGAAATATTCTACACTTTTACTCATAGACTTTGCATTACTTGTACAGGACTGCAGACACTTCTAAAATGATTTCTCTTAATAAAAGCACCTACATTGCACGCTTAGGACCATGCTCTCATGTTATAGGAGCAACAGGAAAATCTAAAACTGCTAATTTAACAGGGATTTTTATTACAAAAAGAACTAAAAACGTCAACATAAGGGGTACATACATTTCTCCAGCAGAACATAGTGTGACAAACAAACTCCTATAAAACAATTTCTTAAACATGTTTGCTAAGGATCACATGGGCATCTTTCCTGCATTCTACTTTTCACAATCCAAACTATGCAACATCAGCTCTAATAAGGACTGTCAGTTTATTTACACAGACTAGCTAATAAAAGACTAGCAATGCCATTGCAAAACTGTATGTAACATGAGAATAACAAACAATAATGGTGTTATCACCTGAGAAGTTTAGAACAAAAACTACCCACATCTAGTTCCCCTTAAAGATCAAATAAGGGAACAGCAATCTAGACTACTCAGCCTTTCATAATTTCATCAGACAGGATGGGCAGTAACATAGCATATTTATTTATTCATTTTATCAATGCTAACAATTTGTAAAACCGTATTACTGAATAGTCAATTAAATGTATCATGGCTATTTCATATACAGTTTAGACAGGCTCAAACGAAATTGAGAAAAAGAGAGAGAAAACATAAATTTGCCTACCCTTAATTTGTAGAGGAGCTAGCCTTCTTCCCCCATTTTGACAGTAGGAACCCTGAAACAGGTTTTACTTCTGTCAACACTATCAACCCATATTTGTAGCAACTAGGCACAAACAAAGTTATAGGAGGTAAATAGCACACTGAGCTAGCTAGAGAACATGAATAACCAACCACCAATTCCTTTAGCAAATGTGCAAGTGTAACATGAGGGTGCATGAATTCAAACTAAATCCCATTGCTTCCTTATTTATCTCAGTTTTTGCACAGTAATCTTCAAACCAAAAGCATTAGTGCTGTATATATGGCAAAGCCATCTGTTAATCATAGCTCACATATACCATTATATTGCCTTTTGTTCATATCAGTGCACAAAAACTTGCTTTTGCCAAAAAAAGTAAGCAAAAACTCTTTCTCTCCCTGCCCTGCCATCTCGTCTTTCAAAAAGTTTCAAATGTCGAAATGTCAAAGCAAACCTTGCTCGGAGCCCTGCTAGGCTTCTAAATGTAGAACTCAACCTTTAACCCATTACCAGCTGTGCCATTTTGTTTGCAAGGGTTTCCATGTGGTTCTCCCAATTCAAAGTGACCCTGGAGACTGAGAGCTGAACAGCAAACTCACTCCATTCCTGTCTACCAGCAATTCAGAGGTAAGCTTAATAACTTCTGCTGGTTTTTTTATACATATTTATATTTGTAAGCAGTGTGCGGAGTGCTTGTCTAGCAGTATAGATGTCAGCTACTCATTCTATACTTACATATGTGCATATGCTGGAGCCGAAGGCAGTTTAAAAGCTGTTCTGATTGGCAGAACCTCATTTAAATAGTGAATTTTGCCCAATTTCGAATTTGGTGTTTGGGGCACTTAAAAATGAATATCCTACAATATTTTTGCATACTAGTCATCCTCAGAATGTTCCATACACATTCCAGAGATGTGGCATCAGAAATATATAATGTATACCCTTATAAAAATGAGTTTTGTACGCCTGGGTAAAGTGACATTTCACATGTAAGTTACCCCCTATTGCTTGTAAATCACTGCTTAAATTCAATCTTAATGCTAGGAGTTCACAGTATTATTATTAGGCATTATAAAAGATTAAAAAACGAATTTAAAGCACTTATTTTTAATAATATTTTTTTCATATAATTCCCCCAAAAAATGTTTTCATAAATCCAATCATTTTGATGAGTCCACATATAAAAAGCAAGCTGCATCCCTTGACTATCATATTTAAACGCATTCATTCATAACCCTAAGCACAGAAGCCTAACTTGGAACATGAAAAATCTGCGCCACTTTTTAAAGGACAGTCATTATTTAACATCAAAACCACAGATATGCTTATTTAAAAAGGCATTAAGAAAAGAAATCCCTACTGTCAATCTGTTCTCTGTTATCCAAAATAATGAACCTGATTTTTTGTAACTTTTTAAAAGCATGCAAGCATCTATACCATGTTAATACTGACTTAAAATCCTAGTTGAGTCAGCATCCCTTTCTCTCTGTGGGCTGAAGGCAAAAAGACAGCTGCTTCTCAGTGAGACAGTTACTACACAGCTGTTGGAAAGCTTCTTTTTAGTGTGGAAATGTAAGCACAGTGACAGTCTATTTAAAACTGAGGCATTTCAATGCAGTCAAATCTATCGTTCTATAATGTATGCTTAGTTCAGCAACAACCAAATTCACTCACATGATGTGAATGCCTTTTAATATCCAATACAATGTATCTTAAGGAAAGTGCTGTAACATTTTGTATATTAGTTTATTTATTGCAAAACACACAATTTCGTTTTTGAGGCCTATTTTATTCCTATTCAATGTGAATTCTAATTGTATCTTTAGAATTGTGGCAATTTGCACACATGTATAGTGTCTTACTCTGTCAATTTTAATGATAGCGTGCATCTATTTAGCATATATTACATAATTCATTGCTGGATTATTTTAAAATATATTTTATTTTAATGATATTTTGCATAACAGAATGATGATAAAGAAAAACACATTGAGCTCATTCCAGACATTTTCAGAAGGGGGTCATACACTCAGAACACACAATACAGCGCGCTTAAGGCTACCCATTCTTGCACCAAGACCGCAATCACTACTTACTCACACAAGTACCACTAATGACAAACCACATAGACATTTAAACACACATTTAACCCACAGATCAACACTTAGGACAGAAACAAAAGACAGCCCACAGACTGTACTTAAACCAAACCATTTGTAAATACTAGTTGTAAGTCATATTTACAAGAAAAGCTCTCAAACGTAGTTCAAAAACAGCCCAAAAAGACTTTCCCATTTTCAAGAGGCCAAAATACACCAAATTCGCCAATTTGGCTGGCAGAACACCAAAAATCGCTCTGCATATCACCACTTATGCATGTTACTAAGTGCATAGACCAGGATCATTTTTATGTACATATTTAGTTCCTTGGGGTACTAGTCACCGAGGAAGAAATATGTTTTTATACCTAAATCTAGTTAGGTATCCCCTCTAGGGGAGCCGGCTGATTTCAAACAAGTTCCAAGATGGTACCTCCAAGAAAGCAACACATTCTACGATGTGTGCTAAGAACAGGCATGCCAAGAATATTGCAGCATATACAATATTATACACAAAGTAGCACTTAACTCAAAGTGCGCCGTTCAAGTTTAAAAAAAAGTTTCTCATTACCTGCCTACATAAATTGCAATTCATATATTTCCAAATTCCAAAAATTGGCCAATTTCCATACAATTCCAAAAAATCTCCAAACTCAGTGCCAAGTTCTGAGTGCCCAAACGGTTGTTTTTTAGAATACTCACACCAAAAATGTTCTCAGTCAGGAGTGGTAAGCAGTTGGAGAAGTCAAATCAGGAAGACCAGAAATATACTGGACTGCAGAGACAGAGAGTCTCAGTTTAGGGTACATTCCTTCTAGAGTCCTGTTCTGTCCTCCTCAGTAGATTCCTGTCTCCCATCAAGACCACTCCCTTGGATAGCCACTTCTCTGATGAGCCTCACAGAGGGCACCAATTGAAGAAATCAAAACCTTCTCTGGGGTTTCACTGATACACCTGGTCCTTTTTAAACCAACAAAGAAGAGATTGGCACAGAAACTGTAATATAAAAGACATCTTTTGTATTAACCTCAGATGAGGGAGATTGCGTCACACAGTAATCTCAAGTCACTGTAGGAGGCATTCTAAGGAGTACAGAGAACAGGGGCCTTATATACCCACACAGGGGCTCAAAAGAAGGTGGTACAAGTACTACACATGAGAAGAGTTACACACATAGATGGTCATACAGAAAATGCACAGTCAACTAGTAGGAGGAGTAATAATTTGCTGACATCAGTTAGAACAGCCTGACAGTTCTATACTAGGAGCAGGTGCATTCTACTAGCTAGGCCCTTCTGAGCATGTGCAAGGCTCTGGAAGAGGGAAACAGCAAATGGCAAGCACATAGCTAACTAAAATGGCTGCCAAGTACAAAATGGCGTTCAGCTCATGCTAAAAGATCCCTGTAATCTTTAACACACTATGCCTTACTTTGGTATAGTATATACAGAGCCAGCTTCCTTCAGACTTCCACCATGTGGGGAAACTGCATTCCGTGCTCCATCTTGTGCTATGTTAAACCAGGAGCTATCCAAAATTGGTCCCCCTTTTCTTATTCTCTTACCACATTCCTCATATGCCCACACTCAACACAAAAACGGGATGTCAGTTTCACAGGAAGTTGGGTCACTAAGGATAGAGTTAGATACCCCTTTACCACTATGTACCATGCACTGGAAATTCCAGACACAGCAGAAGGTGATTAGAATCAGGTGCTGCCAAACAAGTGCACATCATTATTACTTGATCACCGGAAAGTGCTGGCCCTGCACATAACATCAGAAACTTTGTCAATGTGGTCAGTAGCATTCATGATTCTGGTAAAATGTCATGCTTCGGTCTAAGATTATCTCCGAGGGTCTCAGAGAAACAAAATGCAGCTGTTCATCAGTCTGTGAAGGGCTACAAAGCCATTTTCCATCAATAGGAAGTCATTCTCCCACCATGATAAGTATTGACCCCAAAGGGTGTAGCTGTAATCCACACGTTTGGTGAAAACCAAATCCTGCTTTCACCTCAAGAACCTGGTACTCATTGGCGTGCATGGTTATTGAGGGGTTATGATTTTGACCAGTTTTGCAACTTCAGGTCCCAGATTCCTCATAATCATTGAGTTGACCATGAATTCCCCTCTATAGGACTGCCTTCTGGAGAAACATTGTGAGGCCATCTTCTCAACAGCTTAAGCTCAGCCGAGGGTGGTTGTGCCCCATGACAAGGATTCAAAACACTCCAGTACATCTAAACCCTAGGTTTCAAAGGAGCAGAAAGACTCTGCCTCTTTCTGGAAGACCGTGCACTCTCAGAGTCAGGAAGAACACCCCTGAAGGTGGCGCATTCCAGGAAAAGAGCGAGAGAAAGAAAAACAACTGATGGGAATGCTGCCCAGGACTTCACACAAACTTGTCAGACCTTTGGGTTTCTACAGCAAAAAGCAAAGAGTACATTGGAAATAAAACTTTAACAAGTGTGCATCACTCCAAAACTCAGAATCAATATAGTGCTTAAAGGGATCAAATAAGGGTAGCTTTGCAACTAGCCACATGGCTACAGCCAGAGAACGGAAGCGTGAGGGAGCATGGGCAGAGTTTCGGTCATAGAGAGCGCCAAGAATGGAGGAACGCCACTGGTAAGTCACAAGGAACAGACACAACTGAGACCTGCTTAGCAGGGGAACAACTTCAGAGGGAAGGGAAAACACAAAAACGTGAGGGGGAGCAGAGTGGGTGCAAACTGAGTTGAAAGCACAGTACTCCATGCTTGCTGTCCTTTAACTGCCACTCATGGGGCTGATGCACCATGGAAAACTTACACGTTTCTTTAAGTTCGCACTCGCAGTAGTAACTTGACTTTTTGCTATCCACAAACTAAATGTCATTTTAATAGTAGTAAATGTACTAGTGATAACGTTTCACTCATAGTTTGTGAATACCAATGACAGTAGTAAAGGTCCCTGCGGGACTAATTCACAAAGGTGTACTTACACTTTTGAGTATGTTTACTCGTGCTGTAGCAACTTTGCTACTGTTTTTGGAATTCACAAAGTAGTAATAAAGTTACTAAACTTAAACAAAAGTGTAAGTTTACCTTTGTGAATCAGGCCCGTAGCCCGGAAGTGAAACCAATAGCTGACCCTTCATGCCTGAGCTTTGCAGCCTGCCCACCCCCACCCCCTTAATTGGCTTTTCAGGTTCCATCTACCTGGTCTGCATTGCTTCAAGACCTGTGTGTGTTTCCGCTAGTGTAATAGCTTTTTAGGGCTTTGGGAAAACAGTGTCCTTACTGGCTGGGAATATATGTTTGTGGCCTGCACCCTGGAGAACCTAGAGCCTGAGACGGATTCCTGACATGAAAGGGTAAGACAAAGTGCAGCCCTCAGTCCAGTTAGGATGCTGCGGGAGACCATGAAGAGAGCTGGGCATTAACAAATGACACCAAACATCACCACGTTTTAGAAGACTTGTTACAAGAGAGGTAGAGATCCTCCCAAGTGATGTGAAGAACTGATAAACTCTCACAAGAAACTTGTAAAAGGATTTAATTTGTTAAGAAAATAAGACATAACACAGTAATCAAAAGAATATTACATACACACAGAATTATACAGCTAAAATATCTGGGGAGAGGGAAAGGAACGAAAGAGAGGGGGGTAGAAAGATAGAAAAGAAAGAGGAGGGGATATAAATCTCACAACAAACTTTGACTTCCAGGTTTTGCTGCTATAGAGTGTCCTCGCATTATGGAATCCCAGCTGCTCTTACCTTTTCACACAAGGTAGCTGATAAGTGGGTGATTTTGTTTGCATTGTAAATTACAACAAAGTGAAATGTGTTGTTTGTGACATTAGGTTAGTAATATTGAATTTTGAGACTTGGTGAGAACTAAAACCAGAGATGTCGTAGTATGTAAAACCGCAGAATCTTAAGAGGATAGGCTTTAAATTTCACATCACTGTATATTTTGCTACTAACTGAAAGGTCATAGCCCATGGGTAGCGAAGGTGAAATAGATTCTTGCATTAAGAGGCAATTATTTTGGAATTAACTGACACATTCTAGAACATCACCTGCAGTTTAGAAAAGGGTGAAACATACAGACAGACACCCGGGTATATTTTTATAAAAGGTTTGGGTGGTCCTTCAATGAATGGACTGAAAGTATTAGACTTTGAAGGGCAGATTCTGAGCATAGCTAAAAAAAGGTTGGCTCTGGGCAGTCACAGCCCTTTAGATAACTCCCTGGGTTCTGCACCTGCTGCTGTTACTGTTGTACACCTGCAAGATCACAGACTCAACCTCAGCAAGGAATACTTAGCTTTTCATTTTTCCAAGGTCAGTATGATGAATATCCCTGAACTGTGTAAAAAATAACACCAAGGGGCTTATTACGATGTCCGGTGGACTTGCGTCTGCCCAACACCGTCATGGATACAGGTCGGCGGTCCCAACCGCTTAACTTTTATGCGACTGCACATGGTGCGGTTGCAAGCACCTGCTTCTGTATGGGAGCTTGTGCTGCGGTCGGAAACTGGCCACAGCACAAGCTCCCATGCAGAAGAGGGAGTTTGTGTTCATCCCTGCACCACGTGGCAGGCACCTCAATGTGCCTGTCATACGGTGCAAGAATTAACAGGGAGGCACAGAAGCCACAGGAAGAAAGGAGCCCTGCTGGGGGCCCCAAACTTGCTTTCTGACAGGCTTTCCATGTCGAAAACCGAGCATCGTAATTCGGACTGCATAGAACTCTGTCCATATGGATTACGTGCTGGTTACGACTGGCAGGTGGGCTCCTTGAGCCCATCGGAAGCATGGCAGAATGTCCTGCTGGTTTCAAAACCGCCAACCTCCATTGTAATGAGGCTGTCGGTTTTGAAACCGACTATCTCGGTTGGAAAGCCTCCGACCGAGATCGTAATCAGCCCCCTAGTGTTCAAAGGCCTGGGTACTTTCTATATTAAACGATCAGCGCAGATGTTTGGCCCTCACTGCTTCAGTACATTTGTTATATTAGTAAAAAGAACTTCATTTGAAAACTCAAAAACAATTTTATGTTATGTATTTATTTGCCAAAATGCATCAATAAGAAGCTTGTACCCAAGCTGGAGTATATATAATACACAATGAAAACATAACTTACACGTAGTGCACATTTTGCTGTATAAATAAATAGTTATCAAATAACTGTGTTGAGTGGAGGAAGGATTATTAAATTAAATATATTTGTTGAGGAGCAGTCTGAACATTATGCCACGAACACAGATGCTCTATTTTCAACTTGAGACCTTGTGTGTTTTTTTTAGATTGGAAATCCAAGACGTTCGCCTTAAAGTGGTAAGACAAATCCAGGCTCTGTGTAAAGTGCATTGCTGGTGCTGCTGCAAAGCCAGATGGGTTGGTGTGTGGAGAGTCACATGTCCAGAATGACTCTTCCCCAGCACCACCATCCTGTCCTGCTTATTCTTTGTTTCCTTGCAGACAAGTCTACCTCAGGTCTAAAGCTGCCTTCAGCACTCTGTGTGCATCCTGGGCTATCTCATCAAGGTTGTTCCGCAGCATATTGTATGTGGTTCCAAATGAAATGGCTGCAGCGGCCAGAGATCCGAAGACTGGGAGGCGTCGGAGGACAGACTCCGCGATCATTCTTCCCCCACCTGTAGCATTGGCCAACAGATTCACCACCAGGTTGGCTGATAGTTCCTGGATCAGCGGGGACTTGATCAGAGCTCTCAGATCCACAACAGATATCTTGGTTTTGGCTGCCAGTTGCTCCAGAGAGGTCCCATCCAGACCAAATGTTTTGCAGTAACCTTCGAGAGACCTTACCAAACTGGCAACGTCACAAACAACGGATAGTCCTGGAATAGGTATGGCAGAGATGGCACAAGAAACAGTGGCAAATTTCCAGATCTGCCTCCTCAGGGCTGTTTTTTTCTTCTCCAAAATGGTCACGGAAACATTGGGAAGGGAGAGCAGGAACACGTGCCTCTTGTAAGTCGGGAGTTCTACTTCCAGATCTTCTGCCAGCATCTCAAAGTCATATTTACCCAGGTCAGAGCACGACAGCAGGTAGACATGAGGCTTTTCCAAACCTTCAACCGCTAGGTCTGAAATGCTGCTCTCGCTGATCTCCTGTAGGATGCTGTCCTTGTCATAAGTTGTGCCTCTTAGACTTTTATCTTCACGGTCAACATCTGTTGAGCACACAAGGAATACCTTTTTTCCTGCTGTTTGAAGTTCCTGTACTAGCTGGCCATGAGGCCCCTCAAGGGATTGGTGCGTGATGATGATGAAGACATCATACCTGCTGAAGTCGACCTTCTGGTGGTACGCTGCAGTGGATACGTCTGTGCTGAAGATACCCGGCACCACCCAGAATGTCAGCTTTGGATACTTGGGATGTGGGTATGGCCTTGGCCCATTTGTCTTGCGCTCCACTGCGGGCGCTTCTTGTTTGACTTCTTCCTCCCCAAAGCCAAAGAAGGACCTGATGAACTTTGACTTGTCACTTTCGGACCCCCCAGCTATAGCAATATCCAGGGAGGAGTTTTCCAGATTTATCAAGTGTTCAAGAACCTTGGTGGCCACATCTGTGAGCCTCCCCTGCTTCAAGTCGGGTGAGAAACCCTCCAACTCTTCGTCCTCGTTGGACTGTCCATCCGTCTCCGCTGGCCATTTCTCCAAGTCTACAAAGGTCTCTAGCTCCATTGCGGATCTGTTAAAACAAAAACCACACTCTTGAGAGCTTTCAAATACATTTTTAAGACACAAATAACCAAAACTAATAACTGTGAAGAAACAAGATACGTTTCCTATGAGTGGTGCTGTGAGATATCCAGGCATTACCATACCTGTCCTTATGTCCAGCATGCTGCGATAAATGAAGTCCTGTGTGGTAATCCTGTATCCAATATCTATATCTATATCTAAATATAAATATATAATCCTGCATTCAATATATAGAATTGTCTATTTCCTTGGTGCGGGATCTTAGAATGTAGAATGTGGAAGGTGCCTAGCTGGAGGGTTCCGTGATCGACAGTTGCGGATGAACCTCCTGTGGCTGGGACGCGGTTTCTTACTATCCTGAAAATAAAGAAGCTACCATCTACACTTCAACATTGTGCAATCCTGCTTATTACACTGGCGACGAGGATGGGATCACTCAAGAAGACAAGACACCCATGGTGAACTCTTTTCGCCTCGTTCATTCGATGATTCACGAAGATACTTCTGGGTGAGGTGAGATCTAACCATTTAAGCGTCCTAGCCACAGGAGGTTCATCCGCAACTGTCGATCACGGAACCCTCCAGCTAGGCACCTTCCACATTCTACATTCTAGATCCCGCACCAAGCAAATAGATAATTCTATATATTGAATACAGGATTATATATATATATATTGGATACAGGATTACCACACACCTCCCCCCGGATCCGATCAGGAAGAGTCGGCCTCCTAATTATTTTTCATCCAATTCCAGATGGAAAGAGGATAACAGAGTCAAATGTTTTTGTTGTGATCTTTACGGTCATCTTGCTAATGATAAATCCTGTCCTGCTCTTTAATCCAAATGTCATAGTTGTGGGATAACTGGTCATGTATCTAAAGCCTGTAGGTCTAAGAAACCCAAGTCCAGCAAACGTGTTAAAGAAATCTTCTTTGATGATGTTGACTCTGAAAGTGAACATGAAGGTCTACATTGTGGAGAAATTATCTCTTCAGGTGTTGGTGTTCTTAACAAGTGTCAAGGTCCTGTAGTTTCTGTTCTTGTGAATGATTGTAATATTAGAATGTTGTTTGATTCTGGTGCTAAGATTTCTCTAATACGGAAAGATTTCTTTGACTTCAAGTTACAAGGTAAAGTGGAAGTACATAAGCCTGACATCAAACCATTGGCGTATGGGGGGCAACCCATAAAGCTCTTTGGTTATTTCCTTGGTAGTATAGAATACAAACGGAGATTAACAGCTGGAAAAATCTACATATCATGTAGGGGTGACAGCATCATCAGCTGGTTTCACCAGGCCGACCTGGGGGTCTCCTTAGTTCCTGGGGCAGATCCTTGTATTGTTCTTAGGGATTTAACAAATTCTGATTTCTTAAAAGCATTAGGTGTGTAGGACTTCATGATAAACAGGTTACTTGCAGGGATGATTTCAAAATGAATTTACAATCTGAATTCCGTGAAGTCTTCAATGAGAGCCTGGGTTGCCTTTCTAACTATGTACACGAGATTGTTTTGAAACCTGGTTCAAGTCCCATTTCTTGCAAGGTACGGAACGTTCCCCTTGCTATGAGAGATTCTATGCATCTTGAACTTGAGAAATTAAAACGGGATGGTATCATTGTAGAGACTGAAGCTGGTCAGTGGTTGGCTCCGGTTGTTCTTGCACGCAAAGCCTCAGGTGAGGTGCGTCTTTGTGTGGACTTGCGCGCACTTAACCGTGCTGTGGTTGCGGACAAGTATCCACTTCGAAATATTGCTGAAATGCTCACGCAACTAGAGGACTCATGCGTTTTCTCAACTCTTGATTTGCGTGCTGCTTACCATCAGGTAAAAATTGATCCTGAATCCATGGATCTGACAGCCTTCGTCACCCCGTTTGGGACTTTTAAATTCACTCGTCTTCCATTTGGGCTTGTCTCCGCCGCCTCTGTTTTTCAGAGAGTCATGGAAGATGTGTTGAAGGATATAAAGGGAGTACAGATTTATCAGGACCATGTCCTGATCCATGGCTCTTCACAAGCTGAGCATGATTCGAGACTAAGGTGTGTCCTTGAACGATTTAGCAAATGAGGCTTGACGCTTCGCGAGAATAAATGCAAATTTAATCTTAGGGAAATAGAATATCCTGGACACAAATTAACTCCTGATGGTGTTAAACCCAAGGAATGTTTAGTCAAGACTATTGATAACTTGCCTGTTCCTCAGTCACGTGAGGAACTCGTAATTTTTTTAGGTATGGCTGAGTATTATAATAAATTCATGCCACACTTCGCCAGCCGCACTCATGCTCTTAGCTCCCTCTTAAAAAAAGGGGGGAAATTTATTTGGACATCTCAGTGTCAGTTAGAGCTTGAAGAAGTCAAGGAAGCTCTTAAGTCAGCTCCTTCCTTACAGAGCTTCGACACTTCCTCAGACTATCTTGATCACAGATGCAAGCTCTAAAGGTTTGGGGGCAGTCCTTAAACAATTCAAAGGTGGAAAAGAAGAAACCATTATGTTTCTGTCTAGAGCGCTTGTCGGACCAGAATTACAATATTCTGCAATTGAAAAAGAAGCACTTTCTATCTACTGGGCCATCAAAAAACTAAAGAAAGTTTTGTGGGTTCCTCTTTTCTTGTTCATTATGACCATAAACCTCTCAAGGATTTATTTGGCAAGAAGGATCTTAATGCAGTTTCTTCTAGAATCTGTAAGTGGATCATTGCCCGGCAAGATTTTGAATTACTTGTCAAATACATCCCTGGTGTTGACAACAAAGTTGCTGACTGCCTGTCACGATTGGTACCTGTATGTCATGATGTATGTGACCCAGAAGATTACTGGGAGTTTGACACATTCAAGGTGTGCGAGATTGCTGATGGTGTTGTCTCAGATGGAATGGCGAGTCTTTAAAGAATGACAAAGTATTACTTGGAGTATGCCTGTTTGTGTCTGATGGATGGACAGGCATTAGATCGCTATCTGATGATGCAAAAAAAAAAAATTGGAATGTGAGACATGAACTCTCTCTAAACAAAGATCTGTTGTGGCGAGGTTCTCGTTTGGTTCTACCTAGTTCTTTACAAGAGAAGATTGTTCGTCTTGCACACGATGGCCACCAGGGTATATCAAAAACAAAAGAGCGAATTCGGGTGCACTTCTGGTGGCCGGGGGTTGATATTTTAGTAGAACGGTTAGTTAGAGATTGCTCAGAATGCAGGTTGTCGGACAAAGTGTGCAAGACAAGGACCCAACCTATGATTATTCGTGAACCTCCCTCTAGGTGTTGGCAAGATGTTGCTTTAGATCTCCTGGGACCAATTCATTCCAACTCTGGTCAGTTCTTTGTTTTGGTTCTTGTTGATATGTACTCCAGATGGCCAAAGTTCAAAGTCACTCAGAGCTCTGAAACCAGAGATGTTAGAAGGTTCTTAGAGGAGGTATTTTTCAGAGAAGGTCTCCCTGAGACTTTGTTAAGTGACAATGGTGTGCAACTTGTCTCAAAGGAGATGGAAGACTTTCTGTGCAAGAGGGGTATTGTTGATAGAAAATGCTCTCTCTATCATTCTGAATGTAACAGGATGGTTGAGAGATTCAACCGTGTGTTGAAGAAAGCTATACAGTCTGCTAAGGAACTAGGGCGTGACTGGAGAAATGCTATTCAAGAGAAAGTTTTAGCATATTGTTTAACTCCTCATTCCACAACGGAAAAGGTTCCTTTTGAGTTGTTTAGAGGACGTACTCCTAACACTCAACTATTTCAATCTTGGATGAGAGGTTATGGTTCTGATGTTAGTATTCCTGAAGATTCTCAGTGGAGGATTCGTCAAGATTCCAAGTCAAGAAAGATGAAGGCGAATTTCGATGTTAGACATGCTGTTGCCCATACGATAGTCAATGTAGGGGACTGTGTGCGGGTTAGGTCTCCACAAAAGAGTGGAGGTAACAAGTTTTCCATTACGCGTAAAGTTGTTAAACTATTTCAAAATGCAGTGAGACTTGATGATGGACGTATTTGCTCCTGTACGTTATGTTACTCCTACTGAGTCTTCTACTCGCCAGCCTTACCCTGTGCAACATGCACCTCCTCTGCGTAGGAGTTCTCATACTTGTTCTATTCCTTCTAAGTTCCAGGATTATATCTGTGACTAGGTTATCTTCTTTTGCTTCTTTGTTTATGTCCGGGGGGGGGGGGGGGAGGGGGGAGGTGTGTGGTAATCCTGTATCCAATATATATATATAATCCTGTATTCAATATATATAATTGTCTATTTCCTTGGTGCGGGATCTAGAATGTGGAAGGTGCCTAGCTGGAGGGTTCCGTGATCGACAGTTGCGGATGAACCTCCTGTGGCTGGGACACTGTTTCTTACTATCCTGAAAATAAAGAAGCTACCATCTACACTTCAACATTGTGCAATCCTGCTTATTACACCCTGCTACTCAAAAAAACTTTAATTTGCTGTTCAGCCACCAGCACATTGCGAGGCCAAGGTCAGTGGTTATTGTTATTATTTTTGCCTTACAACTTCCGGGGTCATTAGAAGCAAAGGGACGGACATTACTGACCTCTGGGCTGTGCCACCGCATTCATGCACTTAACACCCTCGCTGCCAGAATTCTAAGAAAAACCCGGGACTGGACCATCTAGTCACGCCTGGACCTGGGAGGCATGGCAGCTGTTGAACACCGCTGTCTAACCATGCGGAGGCGTTTTAAGTCTCATTAGAGCTTTCCGCACTCACAGAGCCGATAACATCTTTTTCTGGCTCGCCCATGGGCACGATTCTTTCCATTTTTGTCAGTTAGAAAAGTCAATGTTACTAATTCCCGAGGATTTAGAATAGAAATGAGAGAGACCCCTTTAGCCAACCAGGGGAATAGGGTACTACTTTCTGGTAGAAAGAATTTTCCTGTGGTGCAATATAATGTAGGAATTAATCGTGTTAGGAAACTGAATTGTTACATTCAGATACACAATCATAAGCCCATGTGTTAGGATATGTCTAATTAATATAAGTCATGCCACTATACAATTTAATAAAAACATATTTTATAAAAAACCAAGCAAAACAAAAGCAATTTGTGATCTTGTCATAAATGCGCCTGTTGCCAACATACAAATAACATATGTACTTAAAGTAAATTCTACTAAATTCAAGAGCACAACTGATACACCTTACTTGAGTACAGTTTTTCGGCCCTAACAGTACACAATAAGTACACCCATCAATTAACAATCCCACGAACTTAAAACAGAGAGACAGAAATAGACAGTACGATTTGTCATGAAGTAAACTAATTCCCGAGGGCATGAAGCGCACATGAAAATGTAAAGAAAACCCCAGCGGCCTCCAGTTCCTTTTTGCCCTGGAAGTGGCGCTTTGGATTTATAAGAAGTCTGGAGGGCGCCACTGAGCGGCGGTGGGTACAGGATGCTTAACGGAAAAGATAAACCCCCACATGAGGTATTAAAGAAGGAAGAGGGCGGGTACATTTAATACTTTATCGTCCATTTTACGAAGTAAACATTTAGTAGACTCCACAGAGTATTTACTACATTTAACGCAGCAGTACACCGACCTGCCCCCCCCCCACCAGCTGTTGGAGCCCCTTTACCCCAGACTGTGTAGCTACGTGTACCCCACATGCTCCCCAGGCACACCTGCTCTCGGGTTACGCCTACTCTGTTCCAAGATGTCATTCCTTCCGCTCTATCCGCACCCCTCGGGTCCCTCAGTCCATGGAACCGGAATGCCGCTGCCCGCGTCCCACGCAGTGGGACATCAGCAGGGCAGCTCTCTAGTGGCCGCCCGTCGCAGCCTTCCCCCTCCCCCTTCTCTTGCCTCGCTAGGGAGGCCACGCCCAGGGAGGAGATCTCCCAGTAGTGTGTAGGAGGAGTCGGGCCGTTGGGGGGGGGGGGGCGAGGCTAGCCCCCCTATTTAGGCGTGCAGCTTGCCCAGTTCCCCCTCTGCTTCCCGCGCGCCGCTCCAACTCGGACACGCGTATTCCCACCCTTTCCGCTTACCCTGCGTGACGGAGACAGCGCGTTATTGGAATGTTTTTAATGTTTTCTTTTGCGTTGCAGGCGGAGTTACAGGGCGATCTGGAGGCAGACGGGTACAGTAAGGGTACCTCTGCGACAGGCGGTACAGTAAGGGTACCCCTGTCCGGCACAGTAAGGGTGCCCGAGCCAAGGTCCACGAGCCGAAGGAGGTTCTGGGAAGACCGCGACGGCGCCCCGTTAGTCCTTCGGGCGGTTGGGGGGCCTGACCAACCGGGGGTGTGCCACAACACGCTCCGCCCCTGTCAGAAGGGGCGGGAGTAGGAGACAGATCACGTGACCCAGTGGATGATCTGAAAATAAATGTGCCGCACTGCCGGGCATCGACCCACCGTGCGTGCTGGCTCACCAGGCGGGCGGAGCAGCTAGGGGCTGCTTGCCTTGGATCGCCCGTAAGATAACCCATTTATTGTCATACTTGTGTTGTATGAAATAAACCTGCAGCAGTTCTTCACCCACAAAGAAAGTGTCAGTGTAATCATTGGGTGACGTCTGTGCTTGCGTGTTGATTGAAGCGGATGACGGTGTGGTCACTAGTACTCATTCCTGCCATCAGTGCAGCTACTTGGACCAGGAGTAGACAAGCTGCTTACGAATTACTACAAGTCCAACTAAGGGAGGCCTTCTCTGCTCCTACCTGCGCCAACTAATGCAGCTCATATGTTGACAATACTTGTAAAGCCGGCGGAAAACCCAGGTAAGCGTCTTTTCCAGTGATATAAAATAATTGTTTTTTTCCCCCGAGTGGCTGTCACGGAGTTGAAAGTGGAGTGAAATCCGGAAATGCGTCATTTGTCAATGTTGAACCACAGCCCTGGACAGGAAAGGCCACATGGCAGACTTCCTGCTGTAGAACGCCCCCAGCATGTACCAAACCGAATCATAATCACTAAACATTTATAGCGCACTCTACTATTCGCCAGGACTCTAGGCACTGATAACAAGTGCTATTTACTCCGTACGACTTCCACCTTTCCCCGTTGATTCCCCGAATCTTTTAAAATACATGCTATCAGCAGGTTTGATCTTCAATTGTGAATATGTTTTCTTATTAAACTTTTTTTAATGATTAGTTTGCTTGACACTTTTCTTCTGCATTTCATCTAATGTTTTGTATGTGCAAACATAAATTAAATATTGCTATTGGGGAAGTGAGCAGAGGGCACGCACAGAGAGAGGAGACAGGCAGGGAAAGAACTGGAATCTCTCAACCATACTAGCATGATCTTCAGATGACACTCACCTTAAACTCAACGCATGCCGCTTCTCGCAATGACCTTTCAGAACTCCCAACGCCCAGGCGGGAACACACTGTTTGCATCGTTTAAAGCCTTACCTCTGCTCACCGTGGTTTCACAGTGACTGCAGCTCGTGTGCGCTACGCACTTTTATTTTTCTCAACGACGTCCTGAACTCTCTCTGCCTGCCTCCCCCACGCCAGCTCAGCCACCAGCCCGCCCTCAATCACCTATATCCAATGGAGTTTGGAAATGAGGACGTGCCTTGGGGAAAGGCAGACGTGCACTGCTGACATCACTAAACGTGATGCAGTCATTGTGCCTGGACCCGGGTGGTTCAGCCCATGCAGACATACACAGATAGGCATCGGGACCGAAGAACAAGAACAGCAGGTAAATTTAATTTAAATTTTTAGTGGGCACAACGCCCAGAGAGGGAAAATTCAATAGACCCGGCCCTGCAAAATAAGTTCTGGTGCTGAGCACCGGCACAAATTAAGCACTGTGTCTTCCACTGAGTAACAGTGAAGGCACACGTCCTTACCTGGATGTCTGTCCCGGCAGGGTCGGGCTGGATACCGCAGCAGCAGGAGAGCCGTGCCAGTCTGACAGACGTGGCTTGGAGTGGACTGGCCAACAGGTGCCAGGGTAGGAGTACACATGCCAGCCTCATCCCTGCGGCACTACCTGCCGTAAGAAGCATTCCCACATTCCGGGAGTCCCGTCCAGGCACCCCTCCCAGGCGGGTGTGGGCTGGCCCAGGCTGTTATTAATAGCAGCCATCATTGTGCGTGGCTCACTCACTCTCTTGACGCGGGTTGGTGAAACCGTTCCCTCTGCTGCTTTTAATAGCAGTGGCCCTTGGCTCGGGGCGCGGACTAGGCCCTGATAATGGCCCTGCGCTGTTCTTCCTTGGGCGGAGGCGCGGGCGGTGTCGCCTCTGGATTCCTCTCCTTGACTCAGGTGCCTTTTCCTGCTCGACATGTCGGACACTCACGGCCCTGGCAGCCGGGGTTACATAATCCGCAGGAGGGAATGACAGCAACGTCATCAGCATCAGCAGAGACAGGTTCTCTGATGACGTCATCGCATAGCATGCCCAGCCGGTGGAGCGGTGGCACTGGAAAATGCCAACTACCAGAGGTGGTGAGAGGTGGGACAGGGACGGGGCAGTACGGGGCCCCGCCCCACCCCGCTCCAGAGCCATGGCAGTAAGGGCCCCTCTCCAGGGCCAGGGCAGTAGAGGCCCTGCGCCAGGGGGCCCCAGGCACGAGGGGACCCGCTCCCTCTTCCACCCACACACACACACAGGCTGTCGAGGGTGAAACACTCGTGTACACCTGTTGTTTTTTCCGCACCCTCAAAAGTTTCGATTCTGTTTGCCGTGGTTCGCCACGTACCCCCGCTGTACCAAGGGCGTAGCACAGCCCCCTGCGGCGCAGGGGTGGGTGCATGCCTCTAGGGCCCCCAAACCCTTCGGAAGTGCCTCATTCTGCACAAGGCCGATGCATAGTTGTGAGATCTGGGAGACTCCGGGGCCCCTCTTCACCTTCTGCGGGGGGGCCCATCATCTTACCTTAGGCCGCTGCATTGTGCCCTTGACTCTCCAGCTGTAGATGTGGGTGAGCACTCGAGGCTCATTCTAGGAAGAGAGTAGGGCGCAGTTCACCCTACAAACAATAAAAGTCACTGTCTGTAGAATTATTTTATAAGAGACTGCTTCTCTATTGACAGAGTTAGAAACGTGAAACAAGTAAAAATAGAGTCTTGAATTGAATTTGATTAACTGTACAGTTAATTAAAATCATTACAGTAAAAACTATAGACATGTAGAGAGGTAAAAATAGTAAGAACTTCAGTTTGTATTTGGTAAAAGTGCCACCCCCACACCCCCGGCACCCACTGGTACAGCCGGCATCTGGATTTGTCGTCATAATCCAGTGCCCTTGCGCAACTTTGTGAAGCCCCCAATGTTTCATAAAAATAGTCTGCTTAAAAAATGTATAACCAGTTCGCCTTGGCGCTTCCATTACAGTCCATGCGATAGCGCAGTCTTACTGGGGCGGTTGAAGGGGTGCAAGAGTCTCAGTGCTTGTTCGGGGCTCGACTGCTTTCTTCCGCTGGTTTTGCAGTGCTCGTCGCCGGGGTTCCATTGTGTTCATTGGCAGCCTTTAGGGCGATCCTGATCTGATGCGTGAATTTCCCCAGTCTTGCTAGGGTCATCGTGGTTGTTGTAGAAAAGCACAAGGCTGACGCTTCACTGCATGACTTTATTCCGTGGGCAATACAAATCGGAACGCAGGAGTCGCCGGCGCTCGTTGTTGAGGTTAGGGCAGCAGCAAAGGAGGTACAGCCAAGATTCCCCTGTGTATGAGCACAGTCTACAATTTGTGATTTCCCCCATGCGGGCCCATGCAGGGTTAAAATCAGCAATTCCTGGTGCGCTTAGTCTCGTGAAAAGGATTTTGTTTCATCCTTGCGGTGTGAGAGCCTCGCTTAGGTAGGGTTGTGCTTTACCTACCATGTAGGAATCGTTCAGCGGGTCTAAGTGGAAGCTTGAGCGGAGAGATTTGAGATCAAAATCAAAAGATATTTAGCGCACTTGTCTGTTTATAGCTTTTTTCCAGGCATTCAGTGGAATTTCCAGCAACGGTATACTCTCTACTTCGATCTTCAGTATGTTGATCGCATTGCTAAGGCTGGTGTGCCCGTCCGAGCGTGGCCCCTAACATAGATCTCAAATGATGTTTTAGAGAATCGGCTGGAGCACTTAGAATCCTTAGATAGAGCTTAATGATCTCCCCCTGGCACGTCGGATCCGGCCTCGCCAAGCCTAGCTCCAGTCTTAAACTTGATTTTCTCGCTGACCTCGGGATGTGGAGCACTGATTTATATCCTCTGGCTTGGGCCGAGTTGTAGAGTTCGTCCTGTGACCCTGGGAAATCCAAGTGGCCATAACTAATAGCCGGGAGCAATTTCGCTTTTAAGACGGTTAATATTGGACTGGCAGATGGGCTTAACAGGTGTTGGTTCAGTTGCTTTAGTAGGTGTGTGACCTTATTGGCCTTATAGGACTGCTGTTTCAGGTGAACGATCGCATTGGCCCGTTTCTTGAGCCAAACCCCTGGATAGCTATACGAGGCCCCTGTGTTAATTTACAGGTTTCCCATTAGCCACTGTGCTTTCTTTTTCATTCGGTATCTCCCAAAGATGACGACCTTGGTCTTCCCCTGGTTAACTGTCAGGTTGTTCTCGTTGTGGAAGCGGTTTAGTGCGTTTAGGGCTCTTTGTAGGCCCACCTTTGTGTGGTCCATTATAGCTGTGTCATCGGCGTATTGTAACACCGGCAGCCTCACGCTTCCTAGTCTTGGTGCTACTAGACTGGCTCCTTTCAGGGCGTCCCCCAAATCCGCAGTGTACAAGTTAAATAGATGGGGGCCAGCACGCATCCTTCTTTCAGCACATTATTCGTTGTTATTTTGGGTGACACTGTGCAGGCGCTTGTTTTAACCCACACTCAAGTGTCCTCGTATAGCGATCTTATTGCCTTCAGGAGGTATGGTGGAATGCCCCAGGTTTCTAGTTTCCACCATAGTCTTCTGCAGACTACTTTATCGAAGGCTGTCCTATAATTGGTGAAGCAGCAGAAGAGCGGTGGGTTTTTCTTCTTTGCTTCCTGGGCTGATAGGTGCGCTAGCGCCAGTACATTGTCGATGGTCGATGACTGTGACCTAAAGCCGGTCTGATAGAAGGGGATGGTGCTTTTTTCTTCAGCCCAGGTCTCCGGATCCTTCAGTAGGAGGTGGGCATAGGCCTTGGCTTCGAGATCAAGCCGGGCGATGAGCCTGTAATTTGATGGCTTTAGACAATTCCCCTTTTTTATAGATAGGGACCAATATGGAGCCCCTCCAAGAATCAGAGGTTTTAGTTGTCGAAAAGGTGTAGTTGTAAAGGGGAGTTAGAATTGTTGCCCAGAAGTCGGGGGCCTTTTTAAGGACTGGTGCAGGTATCACATTGGGCCCGGGGGCCCCGTCGTTCTTCATGTTTTTGAGGGTCTTGATGATCATTTGAGGGTTTAACTGGACTGGCGGAATGCAGTGCACCTCGGCCTGGGCGCTCTCACCCATGGGAGAGTTGCCAGGGCTTGGAGTCGTTTCTTCTGTCTTTGTACTTAATTGCTGAAGTTGTCCCGCCCCATGGCTGGTCTCTTCTGAGCTGCCTTTGTTTACAGGGTCGATTGAATATAATTGTTTCACGTGGATCAGCTAGTCTTGCTCTGCTACTCCATTTTATCTTAAGACTCCTCTGCTGCTCAGCTGATTTATATGTCTCCAAAGTCCTGATGGGTTCTTCTGCTTGAGCAGGGAGAAGACTTTGAGCCATTCCCTCTCTGTGTGGGCTTTCTTGTGTTCCCACAGTTTCTTCCTTAGGGCTGCCCTCAGTGATGAGACCGGAGGGCCTTCCATTTGACTGACCCCTCTTTTCTTTGTTGCGAGGGCCTTGCGCAGGAGCCGCTTGCTTTTCCGTATGTCTTTGGTTAGGCTGTTGCTTCCAACATTTAGTTGCCCTTTGGACCTGGGGCATTGTAACTCGGGGTGACCCATCCTCGCATGTAGGTCCTCTACAGTGTTCTTCCAGTCCTTTATGGGTGAGAGTGGAGTTGATAGGCTCCCTTCCTGTTTCTGATCCAACCATATTTGAAGCTTCTTGCCTATCTTGTCTGACCATTTGATCCTCCTCAGGACGCAAGGTTTTTCATCCCCTCTTGCCTCTCCAATGACTTGGAGAATGGTAGCTGACCGTACTTCCACCTGGAACACTGCTCTTAGTGGCCTGTGATCGCTTTCCGTCCTATCCTCAACTACGAAGTCTTCCAAGCTAGTCGCCATTGCTTCACTGACCAAAATGTAGTCGATTCTTGAGATGTCCCAGAAGGTAGGCTGGGGATGCCAGGAAATCGAGCGTGCTTCTTTTAATACGTGGGTTGTAGTCAGCTTGTGATTGTTGAGGAGGTCGTGAAGGGGAGCTGCCCGGCCCAGTCCCCGTGTGGGGGATTCGGCTTTGTCAAGATCCTTCAAGTGGAAGTCCCCGGCTAGGATAACCTGGTGAGATTTATATTTATTTAAAAGATCATCTAATTTCCGTGACAATGCCTCCACCTGGTCTTTCGTGGTGATCTGTGCCGGGTTTATGTACCAATTTATTAACAAGAGGCGCATTGGATGTAAATTTAGATTCAGGTCTCCGATCTGTAGAGCTTGCAACCTGGATGAGTTCAGATTGATGTCTGTGGCAGCAAGGGAGCTTGCATGTTTTATAAAAACTGATAGACCGCCAGACGGACGGCCGGAGGGACTCTTTTTTGTTGCTGGAACATAATGTTCGTGGTACCCTGCCAGTGGAGTGCTTCATTTTCACTGATTTTACTGATCCCTGCAATGTTCCATGAGATTATTGTTAATTGCTGCTGAGAAGGTGTTCCTCTCCTGGCCCTGCCATGCCTGCTGTGCCCACTGTTAGGGCTGCTGCTGCTATGTTCTTGAAATTCCGATTTGGAACGGTACGAGTGGGGTTGCGCAGATGACCCGATGGTTGTTTCTGCATGAAATTCTGATGCCCATGGGGTCCTTGATGCTTGTCCGACTTCTGCCAGGGGATTCTAAGCTGTTTGTCCCGTGCAGGACCGACCAAGGGCCCTTGGCCCCATTGTCTAGTGCTAAGACGTGTGGGTATTTTGGGTGCGACAGAGTCTGAACGTCAATGACCCACTCGGCGAGTTGTATGGAATTATTCAGGACAGCTTGTATTTCTTTTTGCTTCAGTCCCACCACTGTTGAGTCGCCATGTGTGTCCCCCTTAATGCTCAGAAATCTCACCCATTCTAGATCCCCAGTTTGTATCTGGTCTAGGGTGGCAAGGGGTTTAAAAAGGCGCAGAATGTTGCTCCAGTTCAGAATGTCGTGCTGCCCCGTGCTGTGGAATCTCAGGTAGAGTACTGTTGTAAATTGGCAGCGATTGGATTAGCATTTGCGGAATCCATCTTGTATTTAGAGGCTATCTTGTCCATTTTGTGGAATCCATTTTGTTTTTCTGGCAGCCATTTTGTTTACCATGTGCTGCCACGTGCTCACCATGTGCTCTGTCCTCCCTCAGTGTTGACTGCTCTTGTAATCTGCCTAGAAACGAACTATATTTAGCATCTTCCACCTTCGCACATGCCCAGTTGGGTTTTCAGCTGTCCTTGCAGCTGTTAGTAGTATGTAACTGTCAGGATGTGTTTACTAGCATTGGCAAACTGTTAACTCCTCCTACTTGTCGACTGTGCATTTCTATATGACGTTATATGTGCATAAAACCTTCTTCTGTACTTGTACTGCCTTCTTTTTGAGCCCTTGTATGGGTATAAAAGGACCATGCTCCTTCTGTTCGGTGTGCTACTTCATTCAATACCGAAGGGTGCTGTGTGAATGTAGTTCCACCTCATGAGGTTTATTAAACTTTGTATTTTCTATTCCAGTTTCTGTGTCAACTTCTTCCTATTGGTCTGAGGACTCTGTGCAGAGAAGGGCGAACCCCTGGCACTGGTAGTCCTAGCTGAGGTCCACTTCGACAGTACTACCTCATGGACGCTTGTTGGTGTGCCGGGGCTTTGGGGCGCTCTTCCCCTTCCTAGGGCACGCTCTGCCAAATTTGGTCTAGGGCTTGTGCTTCCTTGTTTGCTTATGGCGGATCCTTCTTGGGACCTCTTACTCAGGCCTTGATTGCTGCTGGTGCCAGACCGGTGCTCGTGGCATAGCCGGGATGGTTTTAAAACATCTGGCTGCAGCGTTGTTGTGTCCATAGCTGGCTGGGTGATTAGTTCCGTGGGTGCAGAACTTGTTCCCGCTATTGATTCGTTGCCTATGGGCCATTCTGAACTTGCAAGTGGCTTTTGGCTCTTCACGTTGGGGTTGTTTGATTAGATTGGCTGCGTTTGCTGGTCTCCAGGAGGCGGGGCGATGGAAGAGTCATTCTTGCCCCAATTTTTGGCAATGAAGATTGGATAGAGCTGCCTAGCTTTGGCATCCCCTTGTGGTGGTTGGCGGTCGGTCTTCCTTAGCTGTGATTGTCTCTTTCTTACCTTTGTTTTTATCAGTTGTTTCTTCAGCTTCTTTTTTGCTCTCCTTAATAGAGTAGGTTCGTGAATGTCCGTTTTGCTGTGAGAGCGTTCTTGCGAGGACGTCACTACCTCTTCTTCCCCCACTATTGGGGCTTTGTGTCCCCTGGGCTACTTTGGATCTGTAGGCCGGATTCTCGAACCTGTGTGACACTTTTTGGCCTGATCCGACCATTGTCTCCGGGCCGGTTAGGGCTTCTTCTGTCTGTCTCGCCGCCTAGAGATTGGTGTTAGCCGTCGCCTTATCATCCATGTTGCTCGAAGTCGGGGACTCCCTGCTTCCTTTGGCTATCTCTACTATACCCGCTAAGACCTTGGGAAGAGACGCCCATTTTTCCATAAGGATTGAGCAGAAACATTCCCCCGGATTGGAGGCCAGGTACTGGGCGATCCTATTTTCTTGTTCTTCCATCCTGGAGCTTATGTTGACTAGGCGGCCTGCTATTGATTGCAGGAGATCTAATTGGACTTCCATCTTAGATGACTTGCACAGCAGGGCTCTGTTGGTAGTGCTGTTTAACTCGGTCGTGGATAATTTCTGCAGTTCTGGGTCTTCGCTGTCATTGAGGGTGTAGTGGTGTGCTTTTGTGTTGGAAACCCATGGAGGCACTAATAGCCCCAGCAGGTTTGGGGTTAGTTCTAAAGTTCTTTCGATCTTTTGGCCTAGATTTTGGAGGAACAAAGCTGTGAGCTCCCCTGGCGCTGGGGACTCTAGGCACAAGTCAGCTGAGTACGACCGTGAGCTCGTAGGTGTTGGTAGGGGCTCAGTGCTCTTTTTTTTATTTTATTCATTTATTTTTTTATTTTCATTTTGCAAGAATAAAAATACAAGCAATTTGGTTGCGCACTGTAGGATCGTGACAAAAGCACGTACAGTCGGCTGAGGACAGTTGGGTACAGAGATACCAACAAGACAGGACATCTACAAGTGAAATTTTCGGTTTGCGTACTGCAGTAAAGCATGTCGCATGGCCATTGTGCCATAGTGGGTGTAGGGCCCCTAGACCACCTGATCGCCACCCTCCGTTTTGCAATTAGAAGCCCCATATCAACCAGTCTCCATATGTTCCTGGGAATCTGCTTGGAATATCCCAAGAGGGCTAGTGCAGGGTCTGGAGATAAAGTCGAATCTGTGATTTTCCCCAGCTCACTGAAGACTAAGTCCCAAAACTGTTGTCCCCCGGACACGACCAGGCCAGGTGTAAAAAGTCTGCCAGATGAGTGTGGTACCGCTCGCACGCTGGTGAGTCTCTTAGCCCGTATCTATGTAGCCTATCTGGGGTATAGTATACCCTATTTAAGAACTTGAAGTTGATCAGCCTATGCTAGCCATTCAAGGAGACACGTCGCGGGTTAGTGCAACAGTAAGTCTACATGTCGTCCTCGATAGCGCACTGCAAATCCCATTGCCAGGCCAACCTGGCTTTGGTATAATGGTTCGCCCTATGTGACATCGATAATTTATATATGTTAGAGACTATCTTACGGGAAGACTTAGCTTTGATGATATAGGTCAGCTCCTTCAACTCCGGGGGTTCCTGGAGGTCCTCCCCCAATAAGTCGTGCAACGCGTGCCGTGTTCTATGGAACTGGAACCTCTGTAGAAGCGAGACAGTTGGCACCAAGGGCTCTAGATCCTCCCCTTTTTTAACAACCCAGTTAATGAACAGGTCCCTTGCCGTCTGGATGTTTAAGGATTGCAATGCGCGTATAACTCCTTAATCTCTGCATGGCGGTAGCCAGCGGGTCCATTAAATTGGCATTGCCAGGGCATACAAGAGGGCGCCTGCTTGTAAGTGTAATAGGTGATGCCACGCATGACGGGTCGAGTTAATGCAATCTAATATGCCTGTTCTTCGATCTATGGTTTCGAAAATCGTGGCTGGCAATGGGAGCGGGTCGGCAACAATCCTCTCCAAGCGAATATGCGGGACGTCTGGCAAACCGTGGATCCAATAATAAGCCAGGGCGCTCTGTGCCGCTTTATAATATACATTTAGGTCTGGCTCAACCAGCCCTCCCATGTGATATGGTAAAGTAAGTGTCTGCCATTTCACCCTAGATTGTTTACCCGCCCTGGCCAGTTTGATCAATAGTTAGGGGCTCAGTGCTCTCCACATTCTGGAGCTCTAGGCCGTGGTCGTTAGACTGATGGATTTGCGCCATTGTCACTGCGACATGATCGTCTTTGAACGGAGCTGTTTCATGGTTCTTGCCGATTGTGGAGTCGTGCACCATGTCTCTGTCTATGGGTAGAAAAGGGGTTTGTTCAGTGGGTGATCCATTGGTCTTCCCTGAAGCCAGTTGGCCGCAGGCTGAGTCAGCCGTGTCCCGCACATTGCTGGGCTCCGCTCAGAGGGGTGAGCCACTCTTGAGTGTGAAGGTATGCTCACGGGGCTGTCCATGAAACTTTGTCGGACTGCTCTCGTGGGTGATATGTGGGCTGTAGCTATGGGATGGTTTGTCCTGGGCTACGTTCACTTGCCAGCCCTTGATGGTGCCCTGGTCAGTACAGGGGGTGCCGTTTATCTTCAAATAGTATCTGATCGACCCCCTTTGTTCGGCGTCTTGAGGCATTTAGTTTAAGCTTTTTGTTAGTGATTTGCTCCTTGTGATCCCTTTGATGGAGGAATGACTATTTGCAATTTCCTCAGGGGTCATATGCAATGGGCCCTTTCTTTTGGGGCCCATTTTGCTGAGTGAAGGGCTATTGGCTCCTGAGCTAGGGCAGGGGCTAAGGCAACCCCCCTCTACTTGACTCATGGCTGGAGCGTCTCTTGTTCAGTGGATTATCCTCAGATTGCCTTAAAGCCAGTGAAGTAACTACTCCCAGTCCGGAGTCCAAGGTCTCCCTATGCAGCTCAAGATTGACTGCGGGTGATGAAGGCTACTGACAGTGGAGAGATTGGGCGTTGATGTTAAGGAACAGTAAATTTTAGCAAGGCACTGAAGAGCGCGGGAGAGGAAGGCAATTGACTGGCGGGCAAGCAGGCAGTAGGATGGGCAGAAGACTGGCGGGCAAGCAGGCGGTAGGCTGGGCAGTAGAGGGAGCAGCGAGATGGAGACAGAAGAACAAAGGGAGCCAGGGAGCGGGAGATCTGAGAGCAGGGCACACTAGTGAGCCACAAGCCGTGCCCAACCTAGTTGGGCTGCTTCTGCGGACTCACCGGGCACGCACTCAACGGCCGCCGCTAATGGCGGCCGCGCTCTCTTACTTGCAAAGTCCACTCTCTTGCTTGCTCTTACCCACTTCTGCTGCTGCTTCCCCTCGTGTCCCTCGAATCCTCGGGTGGCCAAACAGCCTGGGGCTGACCAGCTAACCAGCTATTGCAACACCGGTGTCTAAGGGTGGGACTGACGGTCTCCTCCTTGGTCCTCGGTCCAGTCGCCTCCTGTGCGGCGGCCGCAATGTTTTAAATGTGGAGTGCAGGGTGTCGAGTAACCCTGGGCGTAGTGGGGCTACGCGGAGCATCACGGAGTGTGCCCAAATCTACGCGCACCCGCACATTCTGCGTAGCCCCACTACGCGCCGCCCACCTCCCTCCCTCCCTCATTTTAAAATTACTTAGAACCTTTAAAATAAAGAACATTACTTACCTGAGCTGCGGCGGCCCAGGGCTCCATCTTCCTGCTTCCTCGATGGCTTCTTCCTCACAAATGCGCATGCGCGGGCACCCGCGCATGCGCACTTCTCCCGCATTTGTGAGGAAGAAGTTAGCGAGGAAGCAGGAAGATGGAGCCCCGGGACGCCGCAGCTCAGGTAAGTAATTTTCTTTACTTTTAAGGTTCTAAGTAATTTTAAAATGAGGGCGGGAGGGAGGCGGGTGGCGGGCATCTCTGCTCCACCGTGGCGTGTACATAGTCTGCCTGCTATGCCTACTTTGTGAAGCGCAAAGTAGGCAGCACTACACACAGTCCACGGGCGGAGCGGAGCACTGCACCCACCCTTAGTGTCGAGTGGGACGTGGAGGAGACATGGAACAGAGTGGACCAAGAGCTAAATTCGGTCTCGTTCTCGCGCCTCTCCCCCGATCTTTCCCTGCTGTGCTCGCAGCTCGCTGCTCTGCTGCTCCGCTGTGCGTCGTCAGCTGCTCCGCCTGAGATTCGAGTAGATCAAGGATTTCACTGGCCGAGAGATAATCCTTAAGTCTTCTGGGGCGAGAGGTATTCTTCACTTTTGGATGAAAAAGCTGTACCCATGATAGCACCTGGGGTTACATAATCCGCAGGAGGGAATGACAGCACCATCATCAGCATCAGCAGAGACAGGTTCTCTGATGACGTCATCACATAGCATACCCAGCCTGTGGCGCGGTGGCCCTGGAAAATACCAACTACCAGAGGTGGTGAGAGGTGGGACAGGGCAGTACGGGGACCCGCTCCCTCTTCCACCCACAGACACACAGGCTGTCGAGGGAGCAGCACTCGTTCTTCTTCCCGCTCCCTCAAGGGTTTGCATTCTGTTGTTTGCGGTGGTTCGCCACTTCCTCCCTCTGTGTCAGGGGTGTAACACAGCCCCCTGCGACACAGGGGTGGTTGCAAGCCTCCAGGGGCCCCCTAACCCTTCAGAAGGGCCCCATTCTGCTCAAGGCTGATGCATATTTGTGAGATATGGGAGACTCCGGGGCCCCTATTCACCTTCTGCAGGGGGCCCATCATCTTACCGTAGGCCACTGCATTGTGCCCTTGACTCTGCAGCTGTAGATGTGGGTGAGCACTCGAGGCTTATTCATGGAAGAGAGTAGGGCGCAGTTCATCCTAAAAACAATAAAAGTCACTGTCTACTCAGTAGAATTACTTTATAAGAGACTGCTTCTCTATTGACAGAGTTAGAATCGTGAAACAGGTAAAAATAGACTCATCAGGGCAATCCAGTAACCACTTTCAAAAGTGCAGAAAGGTGACCACTCCATTGATCAGAGGAGAGTTAATGTTTAATACAAAGGTTGATCTTTGGCCCGCCATGACATCCCACCAGTGCAGAGTAAGTAGCTCTCCCGTCCCACCCCGCCCACGCGTGTCCTTCAGCGGGACTCAAGCACAGACATTGCTAGGCCAGAGCGGTATCGTCTTGATGGGGCTGCTGCAAGTTACCTTTAAGGCTGATGACAAGCCACGATGTGGAGAGAAGGCCTGCTGCCTTGAGCTGGAAGAAGAGGAAGCTATAATGTTCACTGTGGAGAGGGGCAGGCCCCAACCAGGAAGACCCACCAGCAAGGCCCAGTGGATGTGTGATCTGCATGGAGGCCGTCACCGCAAGCCAAAAGGACCTTGCATCGCAGATGAACTGAACCAACCAAACTCCTCTAACACTGGTGCTGACAAGAGGCAGCCGCTGCAGGATTCCTGAACTCCCTACACCAGCCCTGATGTCCTGGAAGCTTCACCCACCCGTGTCCAGCACGAAACAGACTCTGAACATTTTCTTGCATGCCCTGGGCTCTAGCGTATTCTTCTTTCTAGCTATCACATTGCTCGAATCATCACATTTGATGTTGTCCTCGAAGCCAAGACAGAATCTAGTAAACCAGAGTGTTCAGTGGTGTTCCACCATCCAGAAACTTTGATTAGGACCAGCCACTGTTTGTAAGGATTGCCAGAAATTCCGCGGGAGCGTCAGGAACCTGATGAGAATACCTCAGCCTTCCCTAGCGGTCTTCCGACTCTATCAGACTCTAGAGATCCGGAAGACTCGCCAGGGGAAAACAGGGAAACAAAACAAGGGAAGGCGGGTTCGCACTTCAAATGGCTTAACTGACGTCTGGGTCTGAATAAAGGGAATTCACACGTCGATCACACCCTGTAAAATAAAGACTGTGTGAATACTAGTACATATGAACAACCCTCCAATAGAACTCGGCTATTGACCTCACCTACCCCTGTGTGGTGACTTCTAATCTGGTGAAGAGAAGGCTTCAAGGAGTAAACTGTAATATCCTAAGTAAAGGAGAGTACAACGTTACACAGGAGTAAGAACCACAACTGGAGTCCACTCTGCTTTCTTTCTATAACTTACCCCTAGTAGTTCTGTTGAAGGACTATCGACTTCCCGGATTCTACCTTGCCTTGTGATCACTGTGGAGGGTAGGTGTTCTACTATGACATATATCACAACCTGTCAACACAATCAAAATCCTACTTTAGTCCCCCTTCTTTATCATAATAAACACTTATTAACAAATAAAGCAGCGCATTGCGCTGTTACCGTGATTCTGTCGAACGGAGAGTCAGCACAGTGATCCACGCAACAATCCCAAGGGGGCAACTGGATGCATTTGTGATGGTAAATGAAAAGGGAAACACCTACACTAGTGTGTTCCACACAAAATTACACCACCAGGTAACACGTGTCAAAAGAAGACCTGGTCAGATAAAGGATCACAGTTCACAACTGGATTGGAGTGCTACAAGTAGGGAATAACGGAGGAATAATGAAAGAGGAAAGGAAGAACCTGAAACAATATGTAAGGGACCATGCGAAGCAGGGAATCTCCGGCTTATAAAATCAGCCCGAGCGTAGGATGTATGTAAAGGACACTGCGAAGCAGGGAGTCTCCGGCTTGTAAAGTCAGCCCGAGCATAGGATGTATGTAAAGGACACTGTAGGTTGCTGCACAGCTAGGGTAATTACAACAGAGAACGAGAACATAAAGCCAGGAACGCTGGGGTAATCTCTCTCTCATTGACGGAAAGGTAATGAGGCAATATCCGACCTGCAAATGGTGGTATGGCTGCGGACAGGACGAAGGAAGGAGAAAGCGGCAAACGATACCGCCAGCCGCCTTCGTTCACGGGAACGAAGACGGAAACAGGAAACACTTGACCGGAAGTCAGGCAGCTAAGCGATGGGACAGAACAGGATCTCGAAGCAAGAACGCTAAGCGCGTTTACTTGCCTCGAGATTCTTTATATACTACAGCGTCGCGGAGGTGGAATCGCGGGGCATGACACTGTTACGTTATGGACCTTTACTATCTTGGTATCTCTGTGGGAGGCACTATGGATGTTAACCAACCTCCTACAACAAATTAAGATTCTGAGAACAAACCCTTGGTTACTCTGAATTCCCATTTCTCAGCATGAACACTCTTCTCAAGCCGGATCTGTAAGATTTTTGCAAAGTTTATTTCACCCGCACACCAGGAATCCTCTGCCTTATCAGGGTCTCAGTGAACATGTGTGCCCCTGGTTGGTTTGAGGAGCATCACCAGAACGTTGGTGTTTTTTTAATCACCACCACCACCTAGGAAGCATGGACCTCTGGTGCTGTAAACTCTTCTTCACAAGACCTGTCTGTGCCCGCGGCCTTCTGTAGTTGTTGCAGAAGGGACGTGTATTGCTTTCAGAGGAAAGGTTTTTTCTTCTCACTCATTGCTTTTATCCAGATGGGGGTTAAGGATAAGTGATGCCTAAGGCATCAACATGTGTTATGTTATGTTATGTAGATTTATACAGCGCAGCATTTATCTTAGGGTGCCTTGGTGCTAATAGAAGGAAAGTAACAGAACATGTTGAGAGATTACTGGTTAAAAAGCCAAGTCTTTGGGGAGGAGCCAAGATGGCGACCGGAGCAGACGCTTGAGCGCCCGGCTCCGTCGGCCCGTGGCCTCGGACTACTATCCTGATGCCCATCCTTGCCGAATTTCGAGGTGCAACGTATGCGAAGACGCGCTGACCGCGCTGCCGCTTTCCCGGAGTCTCAGCCCGCCCGGATGCCCGAGTTGTGGGTGCTTTTGTCCTCTGCACTAAACCCCTGCGCCATTATGGCCTTTGCCGGCCCCCTGGAAGCTCCGCAGTTACCGGACCAGCTAGCGCTAACCTGAGCCCCGCGGTCCCGATCTCACCTCGCACCACGGATGGTTGCCGGATGAGCCCGGGGAGAGACGGCCGGACACCTTCTGCACCCTGTGCCTGACGGGCTGGAGCTGTGGGGTGGGCCCCGGTGCGGCGGGTCTCCTGCCCCGCTCTGAGGACCGCGCTGTGGGAGGCTGCTGACCCCCTTCACCTATTGCCTAGCCGGCGGCAAAGAGAACCTGCGAGAAGAGAAGCGACTGTCGGCCTTCCCTGCTGCGGCGTAGACCTGAGGGGAATTGACTCCTTGCCACGACCCCCCCCCTGGCCTTTGTAACGTACAGCGGCAAAACATGGCGTTGAGTGCCTGCTCGCGGCTGGGGGGTGATACTCCGGTCTCGCCCGCTGCCCACTTCGCCCTCCCTCTTCCGGACACCAGCTCCACAGTGCCGTCCCGGATTGCTGCCGATGTGGGGGCCCGGCTTCCGCTGACATGCGGCTCCGTTCTGGCTGTCCTGCGGGACTTTCAACTACAAATGTGCGCTGGCCTGCAGGCGCTGAGTGAGCGGTTTGACCCCATACTGTCGGCTGCGGGTCGTGAGCGCTTTGTTTGTCATCCACAGGGCGTGGGTCTCCCGGTGCTTTTGTCCTCTTGCGGGGACACAACGGCGGTGTATGATTGTGCTACACTGGTGCCTTCATCCGGCGTTCCCGGCACCCGGGATCCACCGCTCTCCACCTCAACTGCGGATACTTTGTCCCCCTGGTCATGGCTGCCTGCTTCATTGTTGCCTGCCTCACCGCGTCCGCAAGAGTATCCTGCTGAGCGAAACCTAACGGCTTTGAGGAACCGTCCGCGGTGGCCTACTGCTTCCTTTTTGTGGAACTCCTGTTCTTTACTTGCCAGGTTTGGATTTTATGTGGTGCAAAGAGGGACCTCAATAGATGGTCGGCGGCCATTTCGTGATCCTACTTCACCATCTTCTCACAAGCGGCCATCTTGTCTTTGTCTGCTCGGGACACGGGGCCTTCATGTAGGGGCTGGTTTAATCCCAAGCCCGCGATCGGGCCAGGGCTAGATTGACTTCTATCGCCAGGGTTCATGGACGGGCTGGCCTGGGACTGGAACTGTATGTATGTTTTGTGCGCACTCGTCGCGACTTGTCTTCCTTCGCTTAAATTGTGGTGACATGGTATCTTCGCATGCAGTTTTTTGGCGTAGTGGGCTCTCAGTTTGTGGAGGCCATAACTGGCTGATGGTTTGGGGCGCTCTGGTGTCCCGTGGGCTCCTCCCCACCTTCTTTTCTGTTTTCTTAATTTCTTTACTCTATTCCTACTTTCTCTCTTGTCTATATTTCGGGTTCATTGGGCGACAGGCACTATGCCGGGGGGGGGGCAGGCCGTAGCCTCCGCATTGGTGTAGGGTGGGGGGGTAATACTCTGTTCTTAATTAGTTCTATGGGCCTTTTTCTTTTATGTCTCTGTGCTCTACTTGCCTCGATTCGGGGTCCGGGTGTGGGGTGGATCGAGTGGGGGCGGCTCTGGAGGGGTGCGTACTTGCTCATGTGACTATCCTGATATATCTCTGCACCGCCTCACTGCTTGAGATTTTACTTCCATTGTTGTTTTTACTGATGTTGCTGCTCTCCCGTGTGGTGAAGCTATCTTGCGGACTCGAATCTACTTTGTTCTTATCCTTCACTGACCTTTTTTTCCCTGATAAAATTATCTTAAAAACTTAAAATTAACCTTCACTTCTCCTTCCCCGGGTGTCAAAGATATCTCCAGTATGTAACTCATAACTCGTTGCTAATCTTGACCGTTGACGCACGGGGGATGTAATGTGGGTATCAGTGCTTTACTGTATCGTGGCCGGCCTGACGGTTGTAGGCCCGTATTTGTTCTTTTAAGATGCACGAATAAAGGTTTTTAAAAAAAAAAAAAAAAAAAAAAAAAAAAGCCAAGTCTTGAGGACCTTTCTAAAAGCCAGCAAAGAGGGTGCAGATCTAATGTGGAGAGGAAGGGCGTTCCAGAGCTTAGACGCTCCTACTTGGAAGCTACCACCTCCCCATCTCGCTTTCTTAAACCTGGATGGGGTAATGGAGTATGAACCCAAAGATCTGATGTTCCTCTTAGGAATATACCATGAAATTGAGTTTCTCAAAAATTCTGGACCAATGCCATGTAGGGCCTTATAAGTGAGACAGAGTGTTTTAAATCTGATGCTGTTCCTGACCGAGTCTTCATCTTCCCTGTGGTCTAGGTGGAAATGTAAGTCTCCCAAAAGAGTTACAGATTAGACCTTCTAGTAGAGCACTAATGGAATTAAGAAATCTGCTTCTCGGGCCGTGAGGACGATAAATGAGTAGGCCTCTAAAAGATATATTTTTAGTTACTTCAAACCAGTATGATAGTGCCTAACAGTCTTCATTTGATGAGGCATCAAATCTGTCTTTAATCCGGTCTCTGTAAATAATCCCCAGACCTCCTCAAATCTGGCTTTAATCCGGTCTCTGTAAATAATCCCCAGACCTCCTCCTCTTTAAATAGGTCGGTCAAGTCTAAAGATAGTGAAACCGGGCGGGACTGCCGATACAAGATCCGGCATGGATGAACCAGGAGCCCACGTTTCAGGGATAAACAGAATATCCAGCTTCTGGGACTCGATGAGCATGGTTATTTCTATAGCGTAT
The DNA here is from genome assembly GCF_964204655.1 of Triturus cristatus. NCBI lineage: Eukaryota > Metazoa > Chordata > Amphibia > Caudata > Salamandridae > Triturus > Triturus cristatus. Next base: position 103,504,705 of record NC_140590.1, on the reverse strand, counting down.
TTTACCAAGGAGAGAGCATTCTCAAGTGCACATTAGAATAATGGAGGAGAGTGCGAGTCAGATGTAGTGCGGACTATTCTTAAGGAGTAACCACAAAATATACACCTGTCCCTGATCACCCCGCAGGGATGCCATGTCAAAACTAGCGCACCCTCCAGTACCTTTCTTAAGCCTAAGTAACTCCTTATTTCTATATTTTATGATACTCAGCTGCTTTGAGATGCCGGGGGTTGTGGCGCTGGATTCGGTCCAGGCACGGATGGGCGCAGACGGGCTTGCCCTTGACGAGCCTTCGGCGCGCCAGTGGGATTCTCACCGCGTTTCCGCTGCGGATCCGACCCAGCTTGCGGTCTAAATAGCTAGTGTTCCAAAAACACTAGACTGCCACCCTACCAGAAACTGGTGCAGCAAGGGGAGGAGCCGCGACACTACGTGCAATCGACAGGAACCTGCCACGGCGGACCAGGGAAGCAGCCGAAAAGGCAGGTGCGGAAAGTGCAATTTGTAATGCAAAATGAAGATTCACAAAATTAAAAGCCCTTAGCATCCTGTTTACTAGCCTTCTATGCAGTGTGTGTCCGGCCAAGCATGCGGTCTAAAACCGCATGCTGGGCCATTGTGATCAAAAAAGGTCAGAAAACCTTGTAAATATCCCTGGCCTCGAAATGTTGGTTATTGAGTACAATTCTAGCTCTTTCTCCCAAATAGAATGCCGACCTTTCTTTTACTGGAGTCCAAACAGTGGTTCAAGTAAAACAATAAAAATAAGAAGGAAATTGAAATAAAAGAAACTACATTCAAAGAGCATAAAGTTAAAAGATAAAAAAAAGAGAAAGAGCCCAAAGACTAGTCCTAACCAACGAGTAAAACACCCACAGCCCATGTACAACGAATTATTTTTGGATTAATAAAATCTTTATTATCAAAACATTTTAAGCATAAAACAAAAATGGCGCTCACAAGGTTACCCAGACAGTGTTACAATTATTTAAATAGGCGTCCCGGTTTTATGGTATTTATTTTTTGAACATTTCCGTCTGTATTTATCCATATTTATTTTTTGGCCCTTTTATCTGTATTTATCCATATTTATTTTTTGGCCCTTTTATCTGTATTTATCCATATTTATTTTGTGTTTTGTGCATAAATGAAGTTGTCAAACTGTACATTTCCATATTTATTTAATTGATAGACGCGCACTCATACTTTGATATCTGTCGTGTTTTAGCTATTTAGGCTGCCAAATATTACATAACAATACATCCACTGGTAAATACTAGCATAATACTATAAATGTATGTTGACATATGCCATTATATAAAGAAATTTTATCTTGTTTTTTAATTTCCCATGCTGTCCATCTGCTCAGCTGCTGGCCTATAAGTCATGAAAGACAGCACGAAGAGTCACTTAAAAGTAGCACACTTTTCTGTATTTTTCCACTTTTAAAAATAAATGCAGACAGAAAACAAATTTATCTGTGTCTGTATTTATCTGTAAAAATCCGTAAAAACGGAAAACAGGGAGCCTTAATTATAAACAATGACATGTGTAAACAAACAGAACATGGCTGAGGAAAAACTTTACCAATATAGTTCAAAATAAAACAGAAACACACAACAAAATATGTATCCTCTTCATTTAGGGCCATATGTTGGCTTCAACAGCGTTTCGACCCAGAATTAATTTAGAGTAACTTAGAGGGTTCATAACCGACCTTTCTTTTACAGCACTTAGGATCTGATATGTGAAACTGACATTATGTTCCGAAGACCTTTATTAATTAATTGGCTACTCCGAAGTCAGAGAGTGTAGGGAGAAATATGTAGGATCTACATCCTCTCCAGGAGAGTGTCTAGCTGAGATGATCTGAACTTTACTGAACTCTTGGTTGATTCTGTACTTTAACTGAGCTTTGCACTCTGATTTATTGACTAATCGATTTTTGACTTACATTGAATTAACTTCTGAATGGAAAAATCCTTAAAATAAAACCTCTAAGGTTGAAATTTCATGGTCTTTAATTTCTTGTAGGACCAAGTGTGTTCTACACTTTTGTTATTTGAAATTGCCACCTTTCACTTCTAAAATTGTTCAGCGGGAAACACCAATGTCCATGTAGAGACTACACTGCTCCCAGTCCATCAAGGTGCACTTTGGGGCAAGATCAAATGGGTTTTGCGTGCATCCAGGCATAATGCAGGCCCCTGCGGTACAGAAGGGGGTGTCAATTCTTCAAAGGTCCCTCAGCCGTTCAGGGGGGCCCCATTCAGCCCAAGACCAATGAACATCTGTGAGATAAGGAAGGCTTGGGTCTCTTCATCAAAGTTGCAGATGGCCCAATGATTTTGCGTTACGCCACTGGCTTCACTATATCACTTGCCTCCTATGACACAATTCCCCTGTTATTGCCATGGTAAAGTAAACCCGGGCACTACCCAGAATGCCAGCTTAATCAGCCCCTTTCCAATTCACCTAACCAAATATTCCTGCTTCTACTCAAAAACTCTTTCTTATCTTCCATTTATTTCCCATGATGTTAATAAGACACCAACAGAGGCCAAGGTCAGAGGGCGACAACAGTTGCACAATAAGCTCATTACTGAAGCATCTCACTGCAGCCAGTGAACAATGCATCATGAGTTAGGATATGAGGGCCCAGAACGTTCCAGCCGTCACTTTGGATTTTGGTGTCTTATATTATGAAAATCATATCAGTTATGGCTCAGAAGGCGCTGCTCCAGTCATACGGGTCATACGTATGAAAAAACTCACGCAGCGCAGGAAGGCATCGTGCAGTGCTGCGAGATAAGGAAAGTGTAAAAACAACAGTTGATGGACAGAATGCAGAACAATGTCATACATTCACCCCAGTACAGAGATCTGGGCCTAGATCCATCGTTTTTTTTGCTCACCATGCCATTCCAGTTTGAACCCAGCCATATGCAAATCAGTCTTGACCCTGTGCCTCATGGGAACAGTCTAGCCCGAACTGCCAAGACAGGTCCTCCCGGACTGGAAACAAGCATCCTAGGACCGGTTTCGGGGTTGCACCCCTCTTCAGCCAGGATAGCTTGATTCCAGTGGCATGGAGAGCACGGGACCCACGTCTGGGCATACCCTTCCCACTCGGGGTGACAAATGCAAAAACAACAGTTGATGGACAGAATGCAGAACAATGTCATACATTCACCCCAGTACAGAGATCTGGGCCTAAATCCATCGTTTTTTTGCACACCATGCCATTCCAGTTTGAACCCAGCCATATGCAAATCAGTCTTGACCCTGTGCCTCATGGGAACAGGAAAGGGAGATAAGGAAAGGGCAGGAATGTGCCATAATTAACACTATATGGCAAATTCCTGCCACTTCCCAGTGCTTGCGCACAATGTGCAGCCTGGTGCCAATGCAGACCCCCTTGCACCATGGTGCAAGGGTGCCTGCGTTGGAAACAGGATTGTTTTTGTGCAGGAACGGACACCGTTGTTGCAAAAAAACAATCCCCTGAGGCATTTTCAATCAATCAATCAAACATTTATAGAGCATTGCAGATCACCCGTGAGGTTCTCGAGGCGCTGTATTTTCCTCTTTCTGTGTGTGCTGCAGAACGCAGCACACACAGAAAGAGAAAAAACTTGGAGAAATATACATATTTATCCTTGTGGCACTTCATCAGGGCAGTGTAGCATTTATCGCTGTTAGAAATGGGGGTCTCTAGTTGGCAGAGGTGGGTACCTTTGTCGAAATAGGGACCCTTGCTTCTAGTCAGGGTAAGGGGGATTTACTCCCAAAATAACCCCTTCTCACCCCCTTGGTAGCTTGGCACAAGCAGACAGGCTTATCTCAGAGGCAGTGTGTAAAGCATTTGTGAACACATACAGTATAACACAGGGAAAATACTACAAATGGACAACACACCGGTTTAGAAAAACAAGTAATCTTTATCTAAACCAAAACAAGACCAAACGACAATACAGTATTAAAAATAAGGCTTTCAAGTGGTAGAAATAGTTCAGTTCAATGCAAGTTGTAAATGCAACACTTTCCTCACAAATTACCTGGAATGAGTCACGCAAAACAAACAAAATAGCAGGTGATGCGTCAGTTCCTTACATGCAGGGAAGGTGATGCGTCGGTTCCTTGCTTCGGGGGAGGTTATGTGTTGGTTCCTTACTGCAGCGCAGGGAAGGTGATGCGTTGGTTCCTAACCGGAGAGGAGGTGATGCGTCGTTTTCTTACTGTGTGGGGAATTGATGCGTCTGTTTCTTACTGCGTTCCCCAATGATGCAACAGTCTTGGTGCCTTGAAGCGATGTGTTGATCCGGTACGACGTGTCGCTTCATGCAGGCAAACAGCAGACTTACGTCATGATCGGTGCAGGGATCTTGGACTACGGAGATGCGCCGTGCGTCGATTTCTCGAGCCGCGACTGGCACTGCGACGGTTTCTTCGGTGATGTGTCGGAAATAGCTGCGGATGCGACACGCTTCTTCAATGTTGCATCGATTTTCCAGCTCCCAGTGACAAACGATCGCTAGAGGTCCTAAACAGCAGCAGGCACCTCATTGCAGGTTGGAATTCCCAGCAAGGAAATTCATGGGAGCTGGTAGTGAAGTCTTTGTGGCCCTGAGACTTCTGAACAGGAGTCAAGCTCAGTTTCAAGCCCTTGGAGATCTTTTCTTCAAGCACATGACAAAGCAAACAGCAAAGTCCTTTTTCTCCTTTCCTTGGCAGCAAACAACCACTGCAGGCCAACCCCAGACGGCAACCAGCACAGGGGCAGTATTTCTCCCCAGCTTATCCGGCTCTTCTCCTTGGCAAAGGTTCCTCTTGATTTCCCAGAAGTGATATAAAAATCTGGGGTCCTGCCCCTCTTCTTATACACAAAAATCCTTTGTCCTCTGAAGGCAGAGAGTGTCAGTACCCAGCCACAACCAGTTCTTTGGGGGCACTTTGCAAATGCACAACAACCTCTATTGTCACTGTGAGCCCTGCCTTCAGACACACCACAGGCGGGCGGAGCTGTCATTGTGGAAGGCAGGCACAGCCCTATTCAGGTGAAGGTGCTACTCCTCTCACCAAAATGCAGACCAGGCCTACTCAGCCCAGCCCTGACCCATCAGACTTCTGGAGCCGCTGCCCTTCTCCAGACCCTGTCATCCAATAGCTAGAGATGCAATACACAAACCTAGCAGAGGCACACTGGATGGTTAGGCAAGAAAATACCTACTTTCTAAAAGTGGTACAAAAGGGGGTGGTGATGGACGGAGCATCAGAACCAATCAAACACTCACACCCAGTCAACAGATCTGGGTTTGATCCATCACCGTTTGTACCGCTTTGTTCGCCATAAGTTGGCAGGGTATGCTCAGACGTGAGTCCTTTGCTCACTTTGCCACTGGATTCAAGCAAGCCTGGCTGAAGACGGCTGAAATGCCAGAAACCGGTCCTAGGAAGCTTGTTTCCAGTCCAGGGAAGGCATGGCTTGGCAGTTTGGGCTGGACTGTTCCCATGAGGCACAGGGTCAGACTGATTTGCATATGGCCATGTCTCAACTGGGGTGGCAGAGTGGGCTAAAGAACGGTGATGGATCAAACCCAGATCTGTTGACTGGGTGCGAGTGTTTGATTGGTTCTGATGCTCCATCCATCACCACCCCCTTTTGTACCGCTTTGTTCGCCATAAGTTGGCAGGGTATGCTCAGACGTGAGTCCCTTGCTCACTTTGCCACTGGATTCAAGCAAGCCTGGCAGAAGACGGCTGAAATGCCAGAAACCAGTCCTAGGAAGCTTGTTTACAGTCCAGGGAAGGCATGGCTTGGCAGTTTGGGCTGGACTGTTCCCATGAGGCACAGGGTCAGACTGATTTGCATATGGCCATGTCTGAACTGGGGTGGCAGAGTGGGCTAAAGAACGGTGATGGATCAAACCCAGATCTGTTGACTGGGTGTGAGTGTTTGATTGGTTCTGATGCTCCATCCATCACCACCCCCTTTTGTACCGCTTTGTTCGCCATAAGTTGGCAGGGTATGCTCAGACGTGAGTCCTTTGCTCACTTTGCCACTGGATTCAAGCAAGCCTGGCTGAAGACGGCTGAAATGCCAGAAACCGGTCCTAGGAAGCTTGTTTCCAGTCCAGGGAAGGCATGGCTTGGCAGTTTGGGCTGGACTGTTCCCATGAGGCACAGGGTCAGACTGATTTGCATATGGCCATGTCTCAACTGGGGTGGCAGAGTGGGCTAAAGAACGGTGATGGATCAAACCCAGATCTGTTGACTGGGTGCGAGTGTTTGATTGGTTCTGATGCTCCATCCATCACCACCCCCTTTTGTACCGCTTTGTTCGCCATAAGTTGGCAGGGTATGCTCAGACGTGAGTCCCTTGCTCACTTTGCCACTGGATTCAAGCAAGCCTGGCAGAAGACGGCTGAAATGCCAGAAACCAGTCCTAGGAAGCTTGTTTACAGTCCAGGGAAGGCATGGCTTGGCAGTTTGGGCTGGACTGTTCCCATGAGGCACAGGGTCAGACTGATTTGCATATGGCCATGTCTGAACTGGGGTGGCAGAGTGGGCTAAAGAACGGTGATGGATCAAACCCAGATCTGTTGACTGGGTGTGAGTGTTTGATTGGTTCTGATGCTCCATCCATCACCACCCCCTTTTGTACCGCTTTGTTCGCCATAAGTTGGCAGGGTATGCTCAGACGTGAGTCCCTTGCTCACTTTGCCACTGGATTCAAGCAAGCCTGGCTGAAGACAGCTGAAATGCCAGACACCGGTCCTAGGAAGCTTGTTTCCAGTCCAGGGAAGGCATGGCTTGGCAGTTTGGGCTGGACTGTTCCCATGAGGCACAGGGTGTCAGGAATCGGAGGCGCGGTAAACAAACGCGCCTACCTAGAGTATAGACTACACATCCCAGCAGCCTCCGGGGCCCGGAAGAGGAAGCCCATATAACGGCGTCATACCCGGCCGGAGGTGTGCGTTATTCATTTACTTGGATGAGGTTCGGAGGAAGGAGCTGCGGAGCGAGGCGATCCCGGACGACGGTGCTCAGAGTCCCGACTTCCGTCGAGCGGTCACAACAGAGGGTGTGTTCACCGCGGCCGGCGGCTTCCCCGAAGATTACGGAGCAGGTAGGAAATGTCCCTGGCTCCCTGACTGTTAAACCCGGAGGGTTGCAAGGCGACCTGTCCCAACCGCTGAGGAGCGGTATTCGTGTTACACGCACCGTAGGAGGTGCACCTGCGCAATTAAGGCCGAGGGTGTCCAAATCCTTTCTAACCCCCGCATCACCCACCCTGGACAGGGAGACTTTGCCGTCTGGCATTTAGGGATGGGGGCTTATCAGAGGCAAGGATTCTAGCTCGGCAGGACGGCGAAAACTTCGGGTGTCTTGACACCAAACTGAATGCTCCTGGGAGTGCGCAAGCGGCGTATATCCCATTGGGAGGATCCCCGGGTGAAGTTAACCAGGGAGAGTCCTCTAACTTACTGTGTCAAATCCATGGGCGTGTTGATCCTCACGTTGTGAAGGAGCGCTTCTACATACGAACGCCGGCGGCGGTTGTACACCGTGGAAGCCTCTTGGAAGTACTTGAACTCCGTTAGTAATAGCGGGGAACTAGGATCCCTCAGTCTGAGGCAAGACTAAGGATAGGCCAGAGCGTTGCCTGGCCGGTGTGTTGTTTTGAACTAAGAAAGCCACAGGATTGGTCTGTGGGCTGAGAGACAAGATTTAGTGGTCCTGAGAGAGGCATCTCAGGGGTCACGGGGAAGGACTCCCATACACCTGGTAAATACTGGCGCTAGTGAGACCGTAATGAGAGTAGAGATAAGTGTTGTGCTTATATGAATATTGTCTTGTTTTGTCTTTCAGGTTCGATTCCCTGCTGTTCCTTTCCCCCCTTCCTTTTTTCCCTCACCTGATCGCCTCTGGGCTCTGTAACCTCTTGGTTGGAGTCCGGGGATATCGGGAGGTGGAACCCTGTTGCGTCGCCCGGATCCTGAGGAGCCCTGTATTCGTAACAGAATAACGCACCCACGATACGCGCTCCTCCCGGTCCGGGGTGGGCAACATGGCTACCTTGGATGAAGTAGTACAGGCTTTAGCCTTAGTCCAACAGGAACTAGTGGCATCGCGTACAGAAACCGCCGCCTTGCGGGACAGGGTAGATAGGCTAACACGTAACCCCTTTGATGCGTCCGCAGCGGGCGGCCCACAGATTCAGGTGACGGTGCCACCCCCCATTCCCTTAGCCAGCCCTGAAAGATACGCAGGAGATCCCCAGAAAATACAAATCTTCCTGACGCAGGTCATGATGCATTTCTCGTGTAAGCCATCGTCCTTTCCCACCAATCACTCGAGGGTAGCTTTTGCCATTTCATATTTAGTGGGGGACGCGGCGTCTTGGGCGGTTCCGTTGGTCAGAAATAATGATCCCGTTCTGTCCGATTGGGATGCGTTCAGGACAGCGTTCGAAGCCGTGTTCGATAGACGAACCACCACGTTTAGCACAGACAAAGAGTTGTTATCCTTGAGACAGGGAAAGAGCGATCTGGTGACCTACCTTACCTCCTTTAACAGATTGGTGGCGGAGACGGCATGGCCCGAAGAGAAGAGGATGTCCCTGTTTTATCAGGGTTTGAGCGATGATCTCAAAGACATAGTGGCGCAGATAGACCCCCAGCCTACCACCTGCGCCGCCATGATGAACCTGGTCTTGCGCCTAGACGGGCGCCTGGCCGAGAGAGGTGGTGATAGGTACAGAGGAGGAGGCTCCGCAAACAGATACACCCGGAGGGAACAGGCTCCTTTGGCCACAGACCACGAACCTATGGAGGTTGGGGCAGTGAGGGCCCCCTTGTCCAAAGGTGAAAGGGAAAGTCGCCGCACGTTGGGCCTTTGCATGTATTGTGGGAAACGCGGGCATTTTGTGCGCGACTGTCCGGCAAAGCCCAAGGCCACCACTATTCCCTATAGGGGAAAAAAGGCGGCGGTGTCGGCATTGGGTAAAGACACAAGCAGCCAGGAGAGAGGCCAGGTGGGAACGGTGGGGGACACGGAATGGAGAATACCGTCGAAGACCACGACCCGTTCCACTGACACCGAAGCACATATCGTTCTGCAGGCAAGACTCGAGGTAGGTCAACAAGTACATCAGGTCCTAGTGATGCTGGACTCAGGGGCCACGGGCAACTTCGTAGACCAGGGGTTAGTCAGAACCTTAGCCATAGGGGTCGTACCACGGGGGTCGCCGGAGGAAGTACTGGCGGTAGATGGGAAACCGTTGAAGTCTGGCCGCATTACCCTCCACACAGAAAGCCTTAAGATGTCCCTTAAGGACGGGGCCAACCAACATACGGAAGAAATAGAACTGAACATTATAGAGGCCCCTCAATACGAGGTCATTCTAGGGATGCCGTGGTTTTGTAGCCACAATCCGACGGTGGACTGGAAGGAACGGACGGTCCGGTTTCTGTCACCCGGGTGTGCAGAGCATTGTCTGAGGGAACATCAAGCGATAGCCTTAGCATTGGCGTGTCCCTTTTATGTAGCTACAGCCGCCGAAAAAGAAGTGGAACTACCGGCCGAGTATTCTAAGTATGCTGACGTTTTTAATAAAACGCAGGCGGAACGTCTACCCCCACATAGACCGTATGACTGTCGGATTGACCTGGTGGAGGGAGCAGTCATCCCCACATGTAGGGTGTATGCTCTGTCAGAGCCGGAAACACACCATTTGAGAGAGTATTTAGATCACTACCTGACTCTGGGGTTCATCCGACCGTCCCGATCCCCGGCTGCATCCCCGCTATTTTTCATAGCCAAGGCCAACGGAGAGTTGAGGGCGTGTTGCGACTACCGGAGTCTCAATAAGAACACTATCAGGAATAGGTATCCGTTGCCACTCATTAGCGTCCTGTTGGATCAAGTGCGGGAGGCAGTGATATACACTAGGTTAGATCTACGAGGGGCCTATCACTTGGTAAGGGTCAGACAGGGGGACGAGTGGAAGACTGCGTTCAAGACCCGTTTTGGGCTCTATGAATACCTGGTAATGCCGTTCGGGCTCTGCAATGCCCCGGCGGCATTCCAGTTTTTCTTGAACGAAGTCATGAGGGAGTACATGGATATCTTTGTAGTCGTCTACATTGACGACATTTTAATCTATTCAAACACCGTGGATGAACACACTAAACACGTAGGGTTAATTCTCGAGAAACTAAGAGCCAATAAACTGTATTGTAAGCTCAGCAAGTGCGAGTTTGGGGTGAACACGGTGGAGTTCCTGGGAGTGATCTTGAGTCCCACTAGGTTGAACATGTCAGAAAGGAAAGTGAAGGCCATTCGCGAATGGCCCCTTCCAGGAAATGTGCGGGACGTTCAGAGCTTTCTGGGATTCGCGAACTATTATCGCCGTTTCATACAGGAGTTCTCCCAGATTGCAGTGCCGATGACTCGTCTGCTACGGAAAGGAGTGCCGTTTGTGTGGACTGAGGAAGCCACCATAGCTTTTGAGCACCTTAAGACAGCGTTCACCTCGGCTCCCATACTCCGGCATCCGCAGATGGATGTTCCATTCATCGTGGAAGCCGATGCATCGGAGGAGGCCGTCGGGGCCGTTCTGTCCCAACGAGACAAGAGCACAGGAAGGCTGCACCCGATCGCCTTTCTCTCAAAAAAGCTGGATAAGGCAGAACTCAACTATACAGTCGCCGAGAAATAACTACTTTCGATCAAAAAGGCCTTTCAAGAATGGCGTCAATACTTGTGGGGGGCGCAACATACGGTGACGGTATATTCGGATCACCGAAATCTTCAATTCATGAAGACGGCGAGACATTTGACTCCAAGGCAAATGCGATGGACTCTCTTTTTTGAGGAATATGACTTTATAATCACCTTCAGGCCTGGCTCAGAAAACCGGAAGGCCGATGCACTGTCCCGTCAGTCCATGGAAGAAGACCGACCATCCCCAGCGCCGGTGGCTATCATTAACCCGTCCAAGGTAATCTGTGTGCTAAGGGCAGACCGGTTCCTGGAAGAAGTGCGGATCAGCCGTTCCGTGGAGGAATGGAAGAAGTGGGCTCAGGAGAAGGCAGTGAGAGGGCTAAAGAGGGGACTCCCTTTTTATCTAAATCGGCTGTTTCTACCGACAAGAGCATTGCAGCGACAGGCGTTTCAATGGTGTCACGCAGCGCCCGTGGCCGGTCATCCGGGGATCCGGAGAACCTTGGAAGCCATGACAAGACATTTTTGGTGGGAAACCATGTCCCAAGACATACATCGGTGGGTAATGCAGTGCGAAGTATGTGCCAGAAACAAGGGAGAAAGATGCCGCAAGAAGGGGAAACTGCTCCCTCTACCTACGCCTCAACAACCCTGGAGAAACATCAGTCTGGACTTCGTAACTGGGCTCCCCAAGGATCAGGGGTGCTCGGCGATCCTGGTCGTGGTGGATAGTTTGACCAAGATGGGTCACTTCATCCCATGTAAGAACCTCCCTACTGCAGGACAGACCGCACAGCTGCTGTTGACCCATGTGGTGAGGTTCCACGGCCTGCCGGGGGTGATCGTTTCAGATCGAGGCCCGCAATTTATAGCCAGTTTTTGGAAAACATGGTGCAAGGCGCTGCACATGGAGTCCGCCACCTCGACCAGCTTCCATCCGCAGACCGACGGTCAGACAGAGCGCCTAAATCAGACTTTAAAACAGTTCTTGCGGTGTTATGTGACAGAGGCACAAGGCTCCTGGGTATCCTGGCTTTGGTTGGCAGAGCTGTCTTACAACAACGCCCGGCACAGCTCCACCGGAGTGTCCCCGTTTATGGCAAACTTTGGGTACCACGCCAAGACACTTCCAGTAGAGATACCAACAGAGGTAAATAATCAACCGTCGGTGCAAGAACATGTCCGCGCTCTAAAGAATCTGCATAGGAAGACGCAACAGGCACTGCAGGCTGCCAAACAGTCCTACAAGAGGTGGGAGGACAAGAACAGGATCGATGGGCCTCAGTATGCTGTGGGAGACAGAGTCTGGCTGTCCACCAAGAACATCAGGTTCAAGCTTCGCAGCATTTTCCACCCACGCTACATAGGTCCGTATACCGTGGTGCGGCAAGTCAATCCGGTGGCGTACCGCCTCCGGTTGCCAGGCTCTCTCAGGATCCACCCCGTTTTCCATTGCGGCCTGTTGAAACCGGCATTATCAGCCAGGAAGAGGGCGCCACCGCCGATTTGCGGAGAACAGGGTTTGGAATACGAGGTTCGAAGCATCCTAGACGCAAAGTATCGCAGGGGCAAGTTGTGGTTCTTGATTGCCTGGAAGGGGTACACGGCGGAGGACGATTCATGGGAACCGGCGGAGGCGGTACATGCGCCGAATGCGGTGAAGAGGTTCTATGACAGACATCCCGGGAAACCCGGTGCTAGGAGGCGCTTGGGAGGGGGGCCTTCTGTCAGGAATCGGAGGCGCGGTAAACAAACGCGCCTACCTAGAGTATAGACTACACATCCCAGCAGCCTCCGGGGCCCGGAAGAGGAAGCCCATATAACGGCGTCATACCCGGCCGGAGGTGTGCGTTATTCATTTACTTGGATGAGGTTCGGAGGAAGGAGCTGCGGAGCGTGGCGATCCCGGACGACGGTGCTCAGAGTCCCGACTTCCGTCGAGCGGTCACAACAGAGGGTGTGTTCACCGCGGCCGGCGGCTTCCCCGAAGATTACGGAGCAGGTAGGAAATGTCCCTGGCTCCCTGACTGTTAAACCCGGAGGGTTGCAAGGCGACCTGTCCCAACCGCTGAGGAGCGGTATTCGTGTTACACGCACCGTAGGAGGTGCACCTGCGCAATTAAGGCCGAGGGTGTCCAAATCCTTTCTAACTCCCGCATCACCCACCCTGGACAGGGAGACTTTGCCGTCTGGCATTTAGGGATGGGGGCTTATCAGAGGCAAGGATTCTAGCTCGGCAGGACGGCGAAAACTTCGGGTGTCTTGACACCAAACTGAATGCTCCTGGGAGTGCGCAAGCGGCGTATATCCCATTGGGAGGATCCCCGGGTGAAGTTAACCAGGGAGAGTCCTCTAACTTACTGTGTCAAATCCATGGGCGTGTTGATCCTCACGTTGTGAAGGAGCGCTTCTACATACGAACGCCGGCGGCGGTTGTACACCGTGGAAGCCTCTTGGAAGTACTTGAACTCCGTTAGTAATAGCGGGGAACTAGGATCCCTCAGTCTGAGGCAAGACTGAGGATAGGCCAGAGCGTTGCCTGGCCGGTGTGTTGTTTTGAACTAAGAAAGCCACAGGATTGGTCTGTGGGCTGAGAGACAAGATTTAGTGGTCCTGAGAGAGGCATCTCAGGGGTCACGGGGAAGGACTCCCATACACCTGGTAAATACTGGCGCTAGTGAGACCGTAATGAGAGTAGAGATAAGTGTTGTGCTTATATGAATATTGTCTTGTTTTGTCTTTCAGGTTCGATTCCCTGCTGTTCCTTTCCCCCCTTCCTTTTTTCCCTCACCTGATCGCCTCTGGGCTCTGTAACCTCTTGGTTGGAGTCCGGGGATATCGGGAGGTGGAACCCTGTTGCGTCGCCCGGATCCTGAGGAGCCCTGTATTCGTAACACAGGGTCAGACTGATTTGCATATGGCCATGTCTGAACTGGGGTGGCAGAGTGGGCTAAAGAACGGTGATGGATCAAACCCAGATCTGTTGACTGGGTGTGAGTGTTTGATTGGTTCTGATGCTCCATCCATCACCACCCCCTTTTGTACCGCTTTGTTCGCCATAAGTTGGCAGGGTATGCTCAGACGTGAGTCCCTTGCTCACTTTGCCACTGGATTCAAGCAAGCCTGGCTGAAGACGGCTGAAATGCCAGAAACCGGTCCTAGGAAGCTTGTTTCCAGTCCAGGGAAGGCATGGCTTGGCAGTTTGGGCTGGATAGTTCCCATGAGGCACAGGGTCAGACTGATTTGCATATGGCCATGTCTGATCTGGGGTGGCAGAGTGGGCTAAAGAACGGTGATGGATCAAACCCAGATCTATTGACTGGGTGTGAGTGTTTGATTGGTTCTGATGCTCCATCCATCACCACCCCCTTTTGTACCGCTTTGTTCGCCATAAGTTGGCAGGGTATGCTCAGACGTGAGTCCCTTGCTCACTTTGCCACTGGATTCAAGCAAGCCTGGCTGAAGACGGCTGAAATGCCAGAAACCGGTCCTAGGAAGCTTGTTTCCAGTCCAGGGAAGGCATGGCTTGGCAGTTTGGGCTGGACTGTTCCCATGAGGCACAGGGTCAGACTGATTTGCATATGGCCACGTCTGAACTGGGGTGGCAAAGTGGGCTAAAGAACGGTGATGGATCAAACCCAGATCTGTTGACTGGGTGTGAGTGTTTGATTGGTTCTGATGCTCCATCCATCACCACCCCCTTTTGTACCGCTTTGTTCGCCATAAGTTGGCAGGGTATGCTCAGACGTGAGTCCCTTGCTCACTTTGCCACTGGATTCAAGCAAGCCTGGCTGAAGACGGCTGAAATGCCAGACATCGGTCCTAGGAAGCTTGTTTCCAGTCCAGGGAAGTCATGGCTCGGCAGTTTGGGCTGGACTGTTCCCATGAGGCACAGGGTCAGACTGATTTGCATATGGCCATGTCTGAACTGGGGTGGCAGAGTGGGCTAAAGAACGGTGATGGATCAAACCCAGATCTGTTGACTGGGTGTGAGTGTTTGATTGGTTCTGATGCTCCATCCATCACCACCCCCTTTTGTACCGCTTTGTTCGCCATAAGTTGGCAGGGTATGCTCAGACGTGAGTCCCTTGCTCACTTTGCCACTGGATTCAAGCAAGCCTGGCTGAAGACAGCTGAAATGCCAGACACCGGTCCTAGGAAGCTTGTTTCCAGTCCAGGGAAGGCATGGCTTGGCAGTTTGGGCTGGACTGTTCCCATGAGGCACAGGGTCAGACTGATTTGCATATGGCCATGTCTGAACTGGGGTGGCAGAGTGGGCTAAAGAACGGTGATGGATCAAACCCAGATCTGTTGACTGGGTGTAAGTGTTTGATTGGTTCTGATGCTCCATCCATCACCACCCCCTTTTGTACCGCTTTGTTCGCCATAAGTTGGCAGGGTATGCTCAGACGTGAGTCCCTTGCTCCCTTTGCCACTGGATTCAAGCAAGCCTGGCTGAAGACGGCTGAAATGCCAGAAACCGGTCCTAGGAAGCTTGTTTCCAGTCCAGGGAAGGCATGGCTTGGCAGTTTGGGCTGGATAGTTCCCATGAGGCACAGGGTCAGACTGATTTGCATATGGCCATGTCTGAACTGGGGTGGCAGAGTGGGCTAAAGAACGGTGATGGATCAAACCCAGATCTGTTGACTGGGTGTGAGTGTTTGATTGGTTCTGATGCTCCATCCATCACCACCCCCTTTTGTACCGCTTTGTTCGCCATAAGTTGGCAGGGTATGCTCAGACGTGAGTTCCTTGCTCACTTTGCCACTGGATTCAAGCAAGCCTGGCTGAAGACGGCTGAAATGCCAGACACCGGTCCTAGGAAGCTTGTTTTCAGTCCAGGGAAGTCATGGCTCGGCAGTTTGGGCTGGACTGTTCCCATGAGGCACAGGGTCAGACTGATTTGCATATGGCCATGTCTGAACTGGGGTGGCAGAGTGGGCTAAAGAACGGTGATGGATCAAACCCAGATCTGTTGACTGGGTGTGAGTGTTTGATTGGTTCTGATGCTCCATCCATCACCACCCCCTTTTGTACCGCTTTGTTCGCCATAAGTTGGCAGGGTATGCTCAGACGTGAGTCCCTTGCTCACTTTGCCACTGGATTCAAGCAAGCCTGGCTGAAGACGGCTGAAATGCCAGAAACCGGTCCTAGGAAGCTTGTTTCCAGTCCAGGGAAGGCATGGCTTGGCAGTTTGGGCTGGACTGTTCCCATGAGGCACAGGGTTAGACTGATTTGCATATGGCCATGTCTGAACTGGGGTGGCAGAGTGGGCTAA
Source organism: Triturus cristatus (assembly GCF_964204655.1). Lineage (NCBI taxonomy): Eukaryota > Metazoa > Chordata > Amphibia > Caudata > Salamandridae > Triturus > Triturus cristatus. The sequence continues at coordinate 103,488,699 of NC_140590.1, read as the reverse complement.
AGAACGGTGATGGATCAAACCCAGATCTGTTGACTGGGTGTGAGTGTTTGATTGGTTCTGATGCTCCATCCATCACAACCCCCTTTTGTACCACTTTGTTCGCCATAAGTTGGCAGGGTATGCTCAGACGTGAGTCCCTTGCTCACTTTGCCACTGGATTCAAGCAAGCCTGGCTGAAGACGGCTGAAATGCCAGAAACCGGTCCTAGGAAGCTTGTTTCCAGTCCAGGGAAGGCATGGCTTGGCAGTTTGGGCTGGACTGTTCCCATGAGGCACAGGGTCAGACTGATTTCCATATGGCCATGTCTGAACTGGGGTGGCAGAGTGGGCTAAAGAACGGTGATGGATCAAACCCAGATCTGTTGACTGGGTGTGAGTGTTTGATTGGTTCTGATGCTCCATCCATCACCACCCCCTTTTGTACCGCTTTGTTCGCCATAAGTTGGCAGGGTATGCTCAGACGTGAGTCCCTTGCTCACTTTGCCACTGGATTCAAGCAAGCCTGGCTGAAGACGGCTGAAATGCCAGAAACCGGTCCTAGGAAGCTTGTTTCCAGTCCAGGGAAGGCATGGCTTGGCAGTTTGGGCTGGACTGTTCCCATGAGGCACAGGGTTAGACTGATTTGCATACGGCCATGTCTGAACTGGGGTGGCAGAGTGGGCTAAAGAACAGTGATGGATCAAACCCAGATCTGTTGACTGGGTGTGAGTGTTTGATTGGTTCTGATGCTCCATCCATCACAACCCCCTTTTGTACCACTTTGTTCGCCATAAGTTGGCAGGGTATGCTCAGATTTGATCCCTTGCTCACTTTGCCACTGGATTCAAGCAAGCCTGGCTGAAGACGGCTGAAATGCCAGAAACCGGTCCTAGGAAGCTTGTTTCCAGTCCAGGGAAGGCATGGCTTGGCAGTTTGGGCTGGACTGTTCCCATGAGGCACAGGGTCAGTCTGATTTGCATATGACCATGTCTGAACTGGGGTGGCAGAGTGGGCTAAAGAACGGTGATGGATCAAACCCAGATCTGTTGACTGGGTGTGAGTGTTTGATTGGTTCTGATGCTCCATCCATCACCACCCCCTTTTGTACCGCTTTGTTCACCATAAGTTGGAAGGGTATGCTCAGACGTGAGTCCCTTGCTCACTTTGCCACTGGATTCAAGCAAGCCTGGCTGAAGACGGCTGAAATGCCAGAAACCGGTCCTAGGAAGCTTGTTTCCAGTCCAGGGAAGGCATGGCTTGGCAGTTTGGGCTGGACTGTTCCCATGAGGCACAGGGTCAGACTGATTTGCATATGGCCATGTCTGAACTGGGGTGGCAGAGTGGGCTAAAGAACGGTGATGGATCAAACCCAGATCTGTTGACTGGGTGTGAGTGTTTGATTGGTTCTGATGCGCCATCCATCACCACCCCCTTTTGTACCGCTTTGTTCGCCATAAGTTGGCAGTGTATGCTCAGACGTGAGTCCCTTGCTCACTTTGCCACTGGATTCAAGCAAGCCTGGCTGAAGACGGCTGAAATGCCAGAAACCGGTCCTAGGAAGCTTGTTTCCAGTCCAGGGAAGGCATGGCTTGGCAGTTTGGGCTGAACTGTTCCCATGAGGCACAGGGTCAGACTGATTTGCATATGGCCATGTCTGAACTGGGGTGGCAGAGTGGGCTAAAGATTGGTGATGGATCAAACCCAGATCTGTTGACTGGGTGTGAGTGTTTGATTGGTTCTGATGCTCCATCCATCACCACCCCCTTTTGTACCGCTTTGTTCGCCATAAGTTGGCAGGGTATGCTCACACGTGAGTTCCTTGCTCACTTTGTCACTGGATTCAAGCAAGCCTGGCTGAAGACGGCTGAAATGCCAGACACCGGTCCTAGGAAGCTTGTTTTCAGTCCAGGGAAGTCATGGCTCGGCAGTTTGGGCTGGACTGTTCCCATGAGGCACAGGGTCAGACTGATTTGCATATGGCCATGTCTGAACTGGGGTGGCAGAGTGGGCTAAAGAACGGTGATGGATCAAACCCAGATCTGTTGACTGGGTGTGAGTGTTTGATTGGTTCTGATGCTCCATCCATCACCACCCCCTTTTGTACCGCTACTTTCTAAAAGTGGTATTTTCAAACACAGAATGTTAAACTCACCCTCACTAAAAGATGCATTTAACATTCCGAGTTCAGGCATACTAAACTTTATTTTCCCATCTTGTTCCCAGGGTCAGTTATGTTTATAAGATGTTATAAATAAACTCCCCATTCTGGCCTATGGGAACAGATAGCCTTGCAATAGTGAAAAACGAAATTGGCAGTATTTCACTATCAGGACATGCCACACACATCAGGGCATGTCATACATTTCACATACAATACACCCTGCCAACAGGGGTACCTTGGGTCTACCTTAGGGGTGACTAATATGTAGAAAAAGGAAGGTTTATGGACTGGCAAGTGTGTGCACTTGCCAAGTCGTCATGGCAGTCCCAGACTGCACACAGGCTCTGCAATGGCAGGCCTGACTCACATTTTACAAGCTGCTTCTGTGGGTGGCACAATCAGTGCTGCAAGCCCACCAGCAGCATTTAATTTACACATAGTGCACTGTACTAGGGTCTGGCAAGTAAATCAAATAAGCCACTGATCCATAACAACAATTAATAAAGGGAACACTTGCACTTTGGCACTGAACGGCAGTGGCAAAGTGCCCAAAGCATCTAGACCAGCAAAATGGAGTCCAACACTGATGGAAGGGAGACTCACGCCAATGTTGCCAAGTCTAACACTCGCCGTCCCAGGTTTATCATTGTTGGTAAGTCTCGTAATGCTCCAAAATCCATGGGTGGATGCATGAGAACACCCTTGCTCCACCCATGGAACGTCTCCCTGGGGAGAATATCGCAACGTTGTGTTACTCTGAATCTTTCAAGTCACGCAGGGCATCATAAAGTAGCCTTGCGTGACTTGATAAATCCGAGTTAGGTTTTGCGTCACTCTTGCACCCCCTTGGCATGGTGCACGGGTGGCTCAAACCCTTTATAAATATGACCCTCAGTTTAATGCTTGGACCGACATGCAAAGGAGCACAAGTAAAATATTAAACCACCAGCCATGCGATTTCAGCACATTATGTTACTGCAGCTGGTTGAGCAAGAAAGTACTCCTTTGTGCAGATTGCAGAAGGACAACAATAAATGCTCTCCCACTTATTGCCAAGCATTAACAGCGCCAATAGATCTCACCTAAAGGGACGACAGAAAATAACAGTTCCAGAGGAGCCGACACAGAGGGAGAGCAACACAGGATGATAGGGGCAATTTAGGAGAACTTAAGAGGGGGGAGCAATGGAGAGTGGGCAGGGAAAAAGCAGTACGAGGGAGAGCAACATAAGCGGCAGGGGACAGAAGCACACAAAGAAAACAATAACACAAAGCAGGGGTGCATGCCAGGGATAGAAATAGAAACACGTACACTTTCATGGAGCGTTTATACAAAAATAAAAAAGTAGCTTCCTAAAAGTGAGCAGTGCTAACTCCCTGTTGCCACCCCTTCTCCCGCCCTCTCCCCGTTGATATCCTCCTAACACCCACTTCCCATCTTGCCCACTACCTATTTGTAACTCCATCCAGCCCACTCCCATTGATAACCCTTCTCCCCTCACTTCCTGTTTGCTACCCTTTCCCACCCACTCCCGGTTGCTTCCCCACCTGCCACCCACTTCCTATTTCTTGCCCACCTCCCACCTACTTCCTTCCTCTGGCCCACTCATTATTGTTTCCCCTCTGTCACTTACTCCCCTTTGTTCCCCCATTCCCTCACACTCCCGTTGCTTCCCCCCTCCAACACACCCCCAGTTGCCCACTCCTCATTGTTTCCCACTTATCACCGACTCACCATTACTTCCCCCTCCCACCTATTCCATGTTGCTTCCTCCAGTTCAACCTACTCTTCGTTGCTTCCTCCACTCCTGCACAATCCCTGTTGCCTAACTCCCTGTTGCTCGCCCCGCACACCCATTGTGGCAAGCATCAAATAAAATAAAAATTGTTAGCTTTGTAGGGCATGGAAGCTGCCATTTGCTGGCTAATTGCTTCACAATTAAAGCATTTTTGCATTAACAAATTTACATTTTTTAAACAATGTATTGATCCATGTGATGCCATCTTGATTCAGTAAAAAAAAAAGGGGAAAATGGCACCTGTTTCATTAAGTTGACATGCACATGCACGGTTACACATAGGAATTCTGCAGCACACAAAGAAAGAGGAAAATGCCTCAGGGGATTGTTTTTGTGCAGGAAGGTGTTTCTTCTTGCACAAAACAATCCTGCTTACAACGAGGGCACCCTTGTACCATGGTACCTGCACTGGCGCTAGGCAGCTAAAAGGGCATCAGCGCAAGGAAAGGACAGGAATGTTTCGTATTATGTTAAATACGGCACCTTCCTGCCCTTTCTCTTTCACACAGCGCAGCAAGGTGGCTTGCTGTGCTGCATGAAAGCTACATAAATGTGTCCCCTAGTTACTATAAAAATGTAATTTACTACAAAAGGGCAGTTTGTGAATACTGAAAGGTAGTTAAATTACTCAAAATGTAAACTTACTCAAAAGTGTAATTTACCTTGATAAATCAGAACCACAGTGATTAAAGAATTTTTTCTTTTACTTAAAAGATTGTTGCCTGGCTGGAAAATACTATATTATGTTGTTTTGGTTGATTGTTGAGATCTGAACTCTTGGCCTCCCTCACACTACCTCCCAGAGAAACCTGTGACTTCTGGCCCTCGCTATTCAGAGAGTGAGCTTGGCCCAGTTTGCTGAGCCATAATAGATGTAGACACCAGTGGCGGCCCGTGCAGGTAAGCGTGGTGAGGCAGGGCACGGCGGGGGAAGGGTGTGTGGGGTGGAAGTGGAATAGTGAAAATAAATAAATAAAACCACTTACATTGCACTCGCTGCTTCGCCGACTCGGTGATGCGGCGAGCGCAAGGTAAGTGGTTTTATTTATTTCTTTTATTTTCGCTATTCCGGCATTTGTCACTTCCACACCCGCCCACTGTGCTTACCAGCGCAGGCCCCCACTTGTAGTCACCAGTAGCAAATGACCTCAACCACCACAGTTGTTGTCTAGTACCTCTTATAACCTGAACTGGGTCTGAAATACAGTGAGTTGTATTAATTTGCAGAGTTTGCAGTCCTTGGCGGAGTGCCCTTGTAAAGTCGCATTAGGAAATAATCCACATGGTGCTTATTTCTTTGAGTGCAATGCTCACGATGAGACATATATTCATACGAGTAGTCGTCAAGATGAATGTATTAGTGAATAGATGCCTCACTCCACATGCTGCCTGCTCGCAGGTGACTTTGAGGAGCTGTGAGGGAAACACATTTTCAGGTCTCACTCTACCTGTAACAGGAAGCAGTTTCAGGCACTTGTTTTCACATGCTGAAGCTCCTTCAGAGAGTGTTCCACCTACTCCCTTTATCTGTCTGTAAGACTCTACTCCAAGCTTTAGTGGTCAGTTGACTGGACTACTGCAATGCACTCCTGGCAGCAGCAAATGAGGTGGTGTTACACAGGTCGCAAGTAGTCTTAATATGCCTCCCAGAACTGCCTCTCTGCCATTATTGAAATCACTTCACTGGCTCCCCATCCATGACAGAATTACGTTTAAAATCTGCTGCTTAGTCCATCAATTTATCAGTGATAGGGGGCCCAGATATCTGGCAGAAAAACTCATCCACTATGGTCCCAGCAGATCTCTGCGCTCTGGAGAGAAGGCTCTGCTAGTAGTCCCTCGATTTATTAAACTTCGAACCGGGGGCAAATCTTTTGCCTATCTAGCCCCACGTTTGTGTAATTCGCTCCCCACCGCCTTATGCAAGTGCACAAATCTGCTTAAATTCAGGAAACTATTGAAAACTGAACTCTTTAATAAATGTGTGTTCCTCTATCCTTTATCTTCCTCTGCTCTCAGCGCGGAGATACCCTTTCAGGGGTGATTCCAGTGCTCTACAAATTCATTCATTTATTCATTCATAGGAGTGTAACCTCTAGCTGCAGATGCTCAAATAAAGGCTTAGATGGCCAGCAATGTTTTAAGGACAGACAGCTGGGCCTGGAAATGTTTGGATGGCTTGCTGACTGGCAGTGGACTGGTATGACTTCCGCCCATGGGAGGGATATTACTGCAGTTATGCACACTACAAGAGCTCATTGTGCACAAGCATGCTGACAGGAGGGCTGCAGCTGGAAAAAGTCTGCTATAATATGATGTTACCTTAGTGTAATATCACACTCTACCACTGTAAGATTGCGGGATTGCCCCCAGTGCCTGGCTCAGGCAGTGTCCCTAGGGCTCTGTGACAGGCAAGGGCGCAACCCTGAGAGCAGCAGGGAATAATGCAGGAGCTGGTAGCAGCATTTCTCCTACCGGACTCCCTTCACTCATTGAACTGCCAGGCAGCAGGCATCGCAGCAGCTCCGGCAGTACAAAGACTTAGCCCCATATGTACGAAGCTATTTAGCATTTCTTAATAGACCGACTCACTATTTTGGGCGCTAAGAAATGCTAAATAGCCTTTCCATATGTACAAAGTCAAAAATGAGCCCGCAAAATACGATTTCTACTCAATAGCATTTTGCGATTCCCAAAATAGGAAACCGCAAATAGAAATTTCCTATTTGCGTTTTCCTAGGAACATGGCATTTGCTAACTGCAATTGGGCATTTAGGAAATGCTATTACCATCGAATCCCATCCAATGGTAACCATGTGCAAATAAAAATAAGGCACACAAATGCTCTTTTAGCAGTGCCTCATAGAGTGCACCATTGCCCGAGGGCATTGGAGTAGTTTATACTAGCACCACTTATTTTTTAAGGATATAGGAGGGGTGCCTAATCCCCCTAGGTATGAAAGGTTTTGCATTTCCAATTTTGCGATTTCCTATTAGGAAATTGCAAATTTGCATTTCCTAATAGTGATTGCAGCTCCATAGGAATCGCTATTAGGAAATCTCAAATTTAGTGCATTCCATTTTGCATTTCCTAAATAGTGATTTTCTAGGATTCGCTAGTTAGGAAATGCAAAATAGAAGTTTCGTACATACGGGCCTTAGTTATTTATGAAGCCTCTGTGTTGTGTTATTGCATCAAACAAGGTGACACCAAGATAGCGCAAAGGCTTTGCCAATATTTACAAAGCCACGCAAGGATTGATTTGCGTGGCCTTGCTTGTTTTTGTAAAGAAATGTAATGCAAGGCAGCAGCTTGAGGTTCACTATGTTATATTTCAATCTGCGTGGCGTTCCATGTGTGGAGCATGGGCATTCCCACTCATCCATCCATGGATTTTAACGCATTTCCAGAGTTACTACAGCTAGAAAAGCCAGGAATGCCTCAAAATGCTATGCCTTCCCTAGTGAGGAATAACCAGGAAAAACATATTTATTTCTCTTTGTTATTTCCTGTTTATACATGTGCTGCATTTTGCAGCACCCATAGAAAGAGAAAAAAATGCCTCTATATTTTTTGCAGGAAGGTGTTCCTTCTTTCACAAAAACAACCCTGCCTGTAATGTAGGTACCTTTGCTCTATGGTGCAATGAAGCGTCTGTTGGTGCTAGGCTGCACACAGTGTTCCAGTGCAACGAGACGGCTGTCAGGATTGTCAAACCTCGAGTCAAGAAAACACTGTTGGTGAACTCCGTATGGGCCAAGACGAGAGGAAGAATTAGGAAGGCTAAGAGCCTATGTAAAACGCTGACAAATACTGATTCTAAGATGGCCGCCAGGAGTTTCCAGTTAGGACAGCGGGTTAGCGCTCTAGCGCTCACTCGCAATCTGGAAGATCCAGGTGAAGCGCCGTGCTGTGGCGCACTTCACCTGAGTACTGAGGAAGAGTAGGTTGCTAAGGTGCGTCGCGAAAGATAGACTGGGAAACTTCGTCGCGCACCGCAAATACTGATTTGCCTGTTCCGGAATTCCTGTGGAGGTCATTTGAGGAGAGCCTTAGGCCGTTCTGTGTGGAACTTGTCGTCTGAGAAACGCGGTAAGACTGTTCCGCGAGGAGCATGAGAGACTGGCGCTAGGAGAAATATTGAAGTGTCTTGTCAGCAATCATGCGCATTAGTGGAGGAGAACACGGAGAGGTTTAAGCCTAGTTATCAAGAGTTAGAGAAAAGCGGAACCAGCACAAGCTACGAGTTAATCATTAAAAGAGCAGCAGACTAACTAGTAGTTTTAAATTTGTTGCTGAGAGTCATACAATGAGTTAAGATACCAGCGGAAAAGATAAAGAAAATTACTGAGAAGAATACACGAACTAGTATACAACATTCAAAAAGAATTAAGACAGTTGAGAAAGAAAAAGATTAGTATAATTCCTCAAATAAAGGGTGAAGCAAGACTGAATTGATACTCACCAACACAGAATCCCTTGTAACGCCCAGCTGTATTCATAATTGGTGAGGAACCTGTAAATAAAGAATAGAGTTGAGAAAGAGAGAATTCGAACACAGAATTAACACTCTTAAAAAACTTTAGTTACAGCACATTGAAGCAAGAAAAAGAAAAAAACAACAGAAGAGAGGCAAGGGTCACACACAAACAGGGTAGGTCACAAGACGATTAAGTACAATAGGAAGAATAGCAGATAGATATAGGACTAATGGTGTCATCTTATGTTACAGTCTCAAAAATCTTGCGCTAGCCAGAAGAAGACAGAAGGAAGATACAGAAGCAAGAGCAAGATTAGCAGCAGTGTGGCCGTCACTTCTCTGTCCCATCCCCTTTTGCCCCTTTGGATTTGTTTGGCACCCGTGCAGTTACGTGCTGGTGCCGGAGAACCCGGGTGGGGCATTGGGAACTTGCGGCGTTCTGCTCCTGTGCATAGAATCGAGTCTGGGTCGGACAGAGTGAAGTGCCCACGAATTGAATAGCACCTGAGCGGAATGGCGGAAGGTTTGGATTTGAAGAAACTAGGAGAAATCTTAGAAGGAATACAAAGGGAGTTAATAACAGTTCGGGAAGAGAATAGGGAGCTTAAAAAAGAGACTACAGATTTGGCCCAAATAGTGAGTAGTTTAGTATCCAGCCCCAGTTTTAAGTATTCAGCATCACTAGAAGGGAATCTTAGTGACACGACAGTTCTCCATCCCAAGATGACAACTCAAGTTATTCATTCTCTGTCACCGGTAATTCCGTTGGCACCTCCTGAGCGTTTTGGAGGAGACCCCCAGAAGGCTCAGGTGTTCCTTACACAATGCACCTTACATTTTATGTGCCGTCCGGCATTTTTCCCTGATGCGCAGTCTCGAGTGGCATTTATTTTGTCGTACTTAAGCGGAGATGCGGCATCTTGGTCAATGCCTCTGGTGACCAGAAATGATCCAGTATTATACGATTTGGAGGAGTTTAAAAAAGAATTTCTTCGAATATTTGACAGACGAAGGGTCTCCCAAGCAACAGACAACGAGTTATTGGAAATAAAACAAGGCAATCGTGATTTGGTGGCCTATTTAGCCCAGTTCAATAAGTTGATAGTAGAGACTGAATGGCCAGAGAACAAACGAGCAGCAGTGTTCTATCGTGGTTTAAAAGATGAACTAAAAGATGCCTTGGCCCAGGTGCCCAACAGACCCACGGAGATTTCAGCGCTGATAGATCTAGTTTTAGAAATTGATTTCCGTCAGAGTGAAAGAAGAGGTGAGAGAAAAAGAGAATATCGTCCTAGTGTTCCTAGATTTGATAGAATCAGAATAGAAGGCAGTAAAGAAATGGACTCAGTCAAGGGTGGAGAACCTATGCAAATCGGAACAATTCAAGGACCTCTCTCTAAGGAAGAGAAGGAGAGGCGAAGATGAAATAAACAATGGCAGAAATGTTCAATATCTTTGTAAATATGGAGTATTTCTCCCCTTTCACGCAATGCAGCGCAGCAACTTTGCTTGTTGCCCTGCGTTGTGTGAAAGTTTAGGTATTATACCCTTCTGCAGTTGCTTTGTGAAACACAGGATACAAATCACCAAATGAGCAGGGGAAAAGGGAAAATAGATTCAGCAAACAGTACCATTACCTGTAACTGAAGCTCTGCCAGAAGAACATGCTGTGCTGCTTAAAGGACTCTCCTGAACTGCTGATATGGGAGGCCTGCTTTTCTGTTTGTTGCCCTGCTGACACATTTCTTGTCTGTGTGTATCATAACTGACGCATCGACCCAGTTGCAGGAGTAACATTGGCACCTCAGTCTCTGAACTAATCAGCACTGCGAGAGCCCGAAGCATCCGTACCGTGCATCGGCATCGCAGCAGCTCGGAGACGCATCCCTTGACTCCATGGAGAAACCAGGTGCATCTCTCTATGGAATCAATTAATCTTGGCCTGGCGTCTCGCCTACGGAACCGACACTTCGCCGTCCCGGCGTGCAGAAAAATTGACGTACCCCGACCTGCGGGATCGACATCGATGCATCTCGCATTTGTGACCAGAAAAGGTACTTTGTTCACTGGGGCCTGCGTGGGTCCTGAAGCCGGCTGGCGCTCCATCGCTGTCAGCCCAAACTTTGACTTTGCCCCCGTCCAGTATGAACTTAAGTAACCTCTAACGCGCTATTTACTTCTAAGTGTTATTTTTCACTTATTCTTTTGAAATTCAGTATCTCAGCTTCTATACATTGTTTTGTTCAGAATATAATAATTTATTTGGATTCTTTTTGTGGTGTATTCATTGTGTTACTGTGTGTGCATGTGTTGCACAAATACTTTACACATTACCTCTTGATATAAACTATCTGTCCTATTTTGTATTTTATTTTTTAAAACACAAGCAGCCTATCAAAATGCACTTTAAAATATTCTCATTACATAAACTGATCACACCTGCATGATTGGCAAGCTAATCTTTTGTTGATTAATTATCAACATAACATAGTAAAAAATAAATAATGTACCGATCTTTCTTTTAACTTTACCTGGTACTTTATAGGACCTGATTGTCTAAATAAAGTATGTTTTGATTTGCCTGACTTCTCTGTGCCAAGCTACCAGTATGTTAGCACAGCCTATCTTTAGTGTGTACTTAGCTTACCCTGAGTAGAGTGGTGGTTCCTGTCTGGCCTTGGTGCACACCTAAGCCAACCAAGAATCCCAGTTGTAATGTACTGGTTATAAAATGATGCCAGCTACTGTATTATGTGATGGTAAGGGATCATGCAGAGTACCTGTCCTACCTACTACTTTGGAAGAATTGTGGGTAAATATAAACCTACACAAAATATTGTGGGCAGGTCTGAAAACGTGAAAGGCAACCAGCTAGTGATTGCCTGAAGAAGGGCTGCTCAAACAAGCCAATAACTGAAAGCTTAGGATTCAAAGGCTCTTTCTGTATGTTGTGTATTGTGTGTGTGTTTGGTGGGTGTTGAGTGACAACATTAGGTCTTGCCGAACATGTAAACTGACTGTAGCCAGACCTGAAAATGGTATGTTACTACCTCTGCTAAATGTATATGTCGCAAACAAGGATGATCATATCATGTTGTGGAAATGTACCTTTTCAGGGGTACACTGGTGCAGGGTCACCCTTTTTTCACGGGTTCAAAGACCAACAAAATAGAGATCAGCACTGGAGTTGGAATAAAAAACAAGTTTATTAATCACTCATGAGTGGCACCACATCCACACAGGACTCTCAAGTGCTGCATGAGGTAGTACACTGAAGTCACAGAACACAGGTCTTTTATACAGGTTTTCTGCAATGTACGCATGTGAACAGAAATAAGAAGAACAACTTTTAGCAGTAGCTATCAGCAAACAAGGGCAGATGAATAACCATGTGGTCAGCAAAGTGGGAGGGGGAGCAGAGAAGCTTATGGCAGCAGTAAATGGTTGACAGTTAACATCTATGGTCAGGTGCACTGGCAGCTACAACCCCTCAGCATGACATTGCTTTTAGCTGAGTCAGAAAGTCAACTAAAATAGATAACACAAGCAGAGTGAAATGACGAGCAGCAGAGGACGAGAGAATTATGAAGGAAACGAAATGGACACCACAGCCAAAATGGCAGTAGCCTATGCTAAGTAAAATATTACACGTTTTCCACAAACGGCCCTTTTAGCATAAGCTAAGACATTTTCTTATGCTTTAAAAAGGGTACGATAAATATCATGTATATCAATAAGCATCATATCGCTGACTTCTCAGTCTATTGCTAAACGGGCATTTAAATTTTGGACATTTGTTTTAGATGGTAGACAAGTAGTACAAGTGGATATACAGCTAGAACAAAGCATCAGCCCGCATTAGATACATAAACAACAAGAGAAGAGAATTGCAATAATTATGAACAAGCCCGATAATATCTTCAATCCCCATACAGAAAATACATTCCTGAACCATCCAGCCCAAGTCCATGTTCCTGAATCTTGATGTATCTCAGTGGCTATTTTATGCATTTTGGAAATGGCATCATAAATAGAAGGGGCATGATCAGGGATAAAAACACAGCAGCTACTCTAGATAATGCGACATGCTCCACCATAATCAGCTAGAACCACGTCTAGCACCATTCGGTTTTGCAAAGTCATAATTCTCGTAATTTGGAGTTCTTCTGTAATATTTCCAAGCTCCATTGCTGTCTGATTAATCACAGCCTCTACTACACAGGTTAGGCGTCTAATCTTCCTACTATTTAAAGCCGCCCCAACAAAGAAAAAGAGTCCCAAAGTAAAGCCAACATATTGCTGCAATGCAGTGTCCGTTTGATCCACTTCATCATTATTTATATTTCTTTTGAATTGGTTCAAAGAAATTTCATTAAACAGTTTTTGATCTTTATGATAAGATGCATGTGCTAGGAACACAGGAGGAAGCAAAAAGGACACATAACAGGTTCCAGACCATCCAATTGGTAGATGATAGTAGCCTTTGCTCCTACAAATGAAATAAGTGTTGTGTGGGGACAGGAAACTGCTATTGTTCATTCCAGTAATATTCAATACTGTAGTACAGTCACTTTTTCCCACTGGAATACTACCAAGACTGCTCACACAAAGATTTGCTTGGGCTCTAGTAATAGGCATAACAAAAGGCCCGTTACCCTTGGCCGGTCGAGTGTTGGGGAAAACATAGCGTGTGGAGGAATTTCCTTTGCGATACTCTTCCATTTCCCATACAGTTCCTTTGGCTTGTGGGTCCCCTTCCTCATCGGGGTAACAAACTTTATTACGTTTTGCATTAAGTCCTCCTACATCAGCTAGAGTAATATTAGCAATTTCAGAGGCCCACAACAGTGCAAACCAGGCTCTACAGGAGCCATTATGTGAGAATGGCAAGGGAATGAAAGGCGTTCCTCCCTTCTTCTGATGAGCTGGCATCATTCCGCATACCCAGCAGTTGGTAGTGTTTGTAGCTTTATGAGTATGATGCAACATTTGTATGAAAGTGTTATTGAGATGCGACATCCGGTGTTTCTTCTCATGATAGGGAAGAGTAAAATAATAATGTTCGGCGGGGACAGGAGTAGTAGCAGTCAATAACTTTCGAGCCGGAGCTACTTCCTCCACAACCCACATAATAACAGCAATGATGACAACAGTCAAAGTTAGTCCAATAGCGAGCATCATATTTTTACTACAGACTTTTGTAGCATTCAATTTCTTCTGCTCCGGCATGTTCATTTAGTTAGTGAACAACAAAACAGATGGTGCCCTAAGGTCCTGGGCAGGCGTTGGTTACTTCACTGACGTTGAGACGAGTAGTCACTAAAAGGCTACCCCTTTGTAGTCAGTCTTTAACCACCCAGGACAGTGGCTCAAACAGTCTCTTTCTGCGATAAAATGTCTTTCTTCCTGGATAGAAGCAGATATCTAGATGTACAAGGGATCGTGTGGTACGGGAAGACTTCCTCAGGTCTTTCAGGTGACACAGCTCGTCCTTTCTTGGTGACCAGGATGTCACAGTTATCTGTCAATGCAGCTGGGCTCACGAGGGTATGCGGAACTTAACGACAGTGGGCGGCGGGCACCCAGTTCTTCTGGTTGGTCACTCGTACCACAGTTCTGGTATCCAAGAGGACTTGCTCCGGTCCATGCCAACGTGGTGCCAAACAATTGGTCCGCTGGAAGGACTTTGTTAAAACAAAGTCGCCAGGCCGCAGATCATGGGCATCACCCTGCGACCTGTCTGGAAGGGCTTGCCGTACCTGCTGATAAATAGAATACAAGCTATCAGTTAACTGGGACAAATAGTCACTCATCAACACATAGGGTAGATCATGTATAGGGCGAGGCTTAGGGATTCCCCAAATATTCATGGGCCTGCCAAACACAACCTCATATGGCGTAAGGCCAGATCATGTATGGGGGTATTGATCTGATAGAAAGTAGGGCAGGGCATCAGGTCATTTAAAAAATGTGGAAGCCTGTATTTTAGCCGATTTCAATCTCAGAGTGGAATTGTAACGTTCCACCAAGCCTGCTGATTATGGGTGAAAAGCGGCATGAAATTTCTGCTTAATCCTTAACCCTTTCATGACATATTCGACAACTTGCCCAATGAAATGAGGTCCGTAGTCATTCCATAAGACCCGGTCAATGCCAAATCGAGGAAAGAACTCTTTTAGGCGAACTTTAGCTGTCGTGAGAGCTGTATTATCCTTCGTAGCATATGCCTCCACCCATTTACTGAAGGCACAAACCAGCACCAGGACATATTTCAAGTTATTACAGCGCTCAAACTGAACGTAGTCCATTTGCAGGACCTCAAAAGGTGCAGTTGGTTTCGCAAACCCTCCTGTTGGAGTTCGCGTACCCTTTCCAGGATTATACTGAAGACAAACCAAAGAAGACTGGACCATCTTTTTAGCAGTGCTGGCAATATGAGGATGATCCCAAACTTCCATAAGTTGTTTTGCCATTGAGGATGCTCCAACATGTGCTGGCCCATATACCATGTGAATCATGGGGTATAATTAGGCTGTGGGTAACTTCCATTTGATCATATCTTTATTCCTCCAGCAGCCCTCATCATCCAGTGCTTCCTCCTTAGACCATTGGTCTAGTTCATCAGTGGAGGCAGATTGTTGCATGTCCAGTACCTCTTGCCTGGGGGTGAGTGTTTGATTTGCTCAAACGCTCCGTCCATCATCCCCTTTGGTATCGCTTTGTTTGCCCTAAGTTGGCAGGGTATGCCCAGACGTGGGTCCTTTGCTCACTCTGCCACTGGATTCAAGAAAGCCTGGCTGATGAGGGATATGAACCCGAAACCGGTCCCAGGATGCTTGTTTCCGGTCCAGGGAAGACATTGCTTGGCAGTTCGGGCTGGACTGTTCCCATGAAGCACAGGATCAGACTGATTTGCATATGGCCATGTCTGAACTGGGGTGGTGGAGTGAGCTAAAGAATGATGATGGATTAAACCCAGATCAGTTGACTGGGGGTGAGTGTTTGATTTGCTCAAACGCTCCGTCCATCATCCCCTTTGGTATCGCTCAGTACCTCTTGCCTTGCATCATGCCAACGTTCGGCTTGTGACTTCACTACATACAAAGATGTGGTACTTCGCTGCATTGCGGTTTCACGGGCTGTGTAATCTGCAAAGGCATTACCTGCTTCTATTCTATCAGTCACTTTCTTGTGTGCACTACACTTAACAATTGCCACTTTCTTAGGATAGGTTAGGGCAGTAAGAAGATTATGTACTAATTCTCCATGCACTATCTGTGTCTCATGTGAGGTAAGAAACCCCCTTTCTTTCCATAGGCGGCCGAAATTGTGTGCCACCCTGAAAGCTTACTGGCTGTCAGTAAAAATATTAACAAGCAAATCTGTACTAAGCTCACATGCTCTCATTAGTGCAATCAATTGGGCCACTTGGGCTGACTTCTGTGAGATGGGAGCTGTTTCCACCACTGTCTGAAGTGTTGTAATCACACAGGCAGCAGATGTAGTGCCATCAGGCAATTTTAGACATGATCCGTCAACCGATAACTCCCCATCAACACTAGAGAGAGGTGTATCTTGTAAGTCAACGTGGCCCTTTGTTTGCTCTTCAGTAAGGAATATACAATCATGTAACTCTTGCGACTGAGACTGAGTAGCTGGAAATGGCAATAGTGTAGCAGGATTTAGGGTCAGACATCTTTTCAGTGTAATATGAGGGGTCACAAGTGTCAATTCATATCCTGTGAAGTGGGCACTATTCAAATGCTGTGTTTTTGTTTGATTTAGCAAGGCATTAACAGAATGAGGTACTAACACAAGCAGTTTATGTGACAAAACTATTCCTTCACTCTGATGTATTGATACAGCCGTTGCTGCCATCGCTCGGAAACATCCAGGCAGCGTGCGAGCGACTGGATCAAGAACAGCTAAGAAATAGGCACAAGGACGTTGCTTATCACCGTGTGTCTGTGTTAAAACTGAGAGGGCACAACCTTCCCTCTTGTGTACATAGAGTGTGACAGTCTTAGTGTAGTCTGAAGTTCTTAATACTGGTGCAGAGCAAAGAGCTGTCGTAACTGTTGGAAGGCATTCTGACATTCAGTGGTCCATGGGAAGGGCATCGGAGTGTCTTTAGTCAAAAGGGCCAATATAGGTTTAATAACGTATGAGAAACTGGGGATCCACTGCCTACAGAAAGAAATGAGGCCAATCAGTGCACAAACATCCTTTTCAGTACGGGGCACAGGAGTATCTAAAATAGTCTGAATGCGGTCTGGTGTAAGTGCACGTCCCTCCTTAGACAGGAGGTGACCTAAATAGGTAACTTGCTGGCTACAAAATTGCAATTTCTTTCGCGAGACTTTGTGATTGTGAGAGGCAAGAAATGATAACAATAACAGTGTTTCTTCTTCACACTGCTCAGGGGTATCTGCAGCCAACAAGATGTCATCGACGTATTGGATAAGGGCCACCCCTTTGGGTACAGGAAAGGAATCAAGCTGCCTTTTTAATGCCTGACTGTAAATGCTGGGACTCTCTGTATAGCCCTGTGGAGCTCTGCAGAACCGGAAGGATCTATTTTTCAGGGTGAACCCGAACAAATAACAGCTGTCAGGATGAATGGGTATTGAGAAGAAAGCATTCTTCAAATCGATCACCGAAAATGTAGTGGCAGTAGGAGGGACCATAGTGAGAAGTGTAGTGATATCAAAAACTACCGGATATTGAGGCACTACAATTTTATTATCTTCTTGCGAATAAATAATGAATCTGTAGATTTTAGTGTCAGTGTCTTTTTTCAAAATAGGAAGGATAGGGCTATTGCAAGTGTTATAGGGGACTTCTTCCACTACTCCTACATTAATCAAATCCTGAACAATATGTGCTAATGCTTCCAAACCTTCTTGAGATATTTTGTATTGGGGCAGTCGAGGCAATGAAACATCCTCCTTTACTTGGATATGTACAGGTGGAATAACCATTTGACCAACATCAGTATCTGATTTAGCCCACAAAGTACCAGGTTAGGATGCCAGGGCGAAATCCTCATGGATAAGACAAGATCTCTCAACCACTGGATAATTGTCATTCAAAATAACATGCACACCTTCCGGAGAACAACGTATTGTGGCACAAAAATATTTAAGCATGTCAATACCCACAATAATGTCAGGTGTGGTAGGGGAAAGCAAAAATGAACATGCTGCAGTGAATTTATCAAGTCTGAATTCAAGTGGCTGTGAAAGTGGGCTAGGTGTAGGTGTCCCATCGAATCCTATTGACGTTATCATTGTGCCATACAGGGGAGCCTTAAGGAACCAGTTTTCTAGACAGAGCACTACGAGTAGCCCCTGTATCAACCAGAAACCGATCAGTAGAGCCCAAGACATTTGCGTCAACTTAAGGACCCATTTGATCTACTGGCACCTCAACCGGTTCCTTACACCGTCCTAGGCATCCCTATGCGTAATCAGAATCTGCAAGGACCTCATCAGAATAATCAGACATTTGATATTGATTTTATCTATCAAACGTAGTAGAGTAATTTGGTCCTTGTGCAACTGCCTCAAACCTGAGACGAGCTCCTGCACCTCCCCTGTTTCCTGAATTCCCTGGGCGTCCTCTCATACTGCCCCTTCACTGCTGACCTCACAAAAGAGAGCACTCAGAACGCCAATGCCCAGTCTCTTTACAATAAGCACACTGATCAGGGGACAAATTTGCTTGAGGGAGAGGGGGTGCTCCAGGTGTATACATTGCACGTCCGCCTCTTCCACCTCCCCTAAATGGTGGACCATATATTTGAGCCAACATAACCTTTGTCTTTAAGGCTTTATCCTTCTTATCCTCCCTGACTTTCGCTTCCTGTTTCTGTTGCTCATAATATTGGACCATAGTCAAAAGAGAAACTGAGGAAGACGTAGTCCAAGAACTCTTACTGGCCTTTTAACGACTAGCTATTTCTGGTAACATATTAGCGACAAATTTATTGACAAACAAATACTTACCCGTATCATCGGCCAATGACTGACCACTAAAATCATGGAATGTTTCTTCAATCCTTGAAAAGAAATCAGAAACTGACTCATCTGTTTTCTGTTTACAGGATGCTAACGTAGTCCAATCTATTTTCTTAGGAGGTATGAGAGTCTTTAACTTAGTCACAATAGCTTTAGGAAGATCTAATATCTCCTTCCGAGGTTTCTGCTCAGGCTCCCTGTCCGCATCTATTTGTTCCTAATGTTCCCAAGTATCAGCATATGCTACATTGTCATCTATTTTACGTATCGTTCTCCAAATATCGGGGGGCAAAATAAGCCCAAAGAACATATGAATATCTGGCAAGGTCATAGTGCAGGAGCTGATGGCTCCTTCCACCTCCTCATAAAAGGCGGCAGGATTTTTCCTTACGTCGGGCAAAGCAGCTTTAAGAGCCATCACGTCAGCTCTACTCCAAGGAGTGTAAACCCAATTATATAAAAAATATCCCTTTGCATCATCTGAAGTTTTATCATCATTGGTTCCCCCACACTTCGGAGGAACATACAGGTGTGCAGCTTCATGCCTAGGTTTAACAGTAACTATAGGACTACTAGGTGCAACCTCTTCCACCGGAACATCTACGTCCTGTGCTTGAGTTTGAACTGCTTCTATACCTCTCTGTTTTCTAGCTCCTTTCGTAAACGCAATGTTGCGTCTCATATTTTAACCACGCGTCTAATCATATCAGATAGGTTTGAAAAAGGAAAAGTCCCCTCTGTTAATCATTTATAATCAGTATTTATATCAGCTGGCTCTAGTTCCTGAGAAATGTGTCTGTAATCGAATATTACCTCCCAAACGAATTTTTCTACAAAATAAAATTGCTCTATATTTTGCCACTGTTGAACCATAGCTATGATGACAGATGCAGTGTGAGGCAGACAAGCCTCCTCTCTAGCAGCGGGTTTTTAATTTATCTTTTTTCTTCTTTAGTCAAAGTAGAGCGAGTCTGTCACCCATCTTGTTTATCTTGTTCTTTGTCGTCTGAAGGCAAATGCTCGTCGTCAGAAGCCTCATCAGGGGCTCTTGGAGTTTGAGGTTTATACGGGGGTGGGGGACGTTCTAATAGGATGCAATCATCCTTAGTTGTATCAAGTAGGGAATAGAGAGGGCGCCTAAAAGGATACTGGCCATTTATCTCTAATCGACGTTTTCTATCTTCTTTTTCTGTTTTTTCCTCCTTTTCTTTATTTTTTAATTCTAGCGTTTTTTGAGATATCGTTTTACGTTGTACTTTTTCTGCTATAGCTTCTGCTCTCTTCGCTCTCTCTCGCACTTCTTTCTCCCACACACGCACACAATCAAACATATCTTGTCGACTTCTTCTTTTAAATCAATCAATCAGAGTACTTGTAAAGCGCGCTACTTACCCGTGAGGGTCTCAAGGCGCTGAGGGGAGGGGGGGTGCCGCTACTGCTCGATGAGCCAGGTCTTGAGGAGTCTTCTGAAGGAGAGTAGGTCTTGGGTCTGCTGTAGGTGGGTAGGGAGGGTGTTCCAGGTCTTGGCGGCGAGATAGGAGAAAGATCTGCCTCTGGAGGTCGTTCGTTGGAACCGGGGGACGGCGGCGAGGGCAAGGCTGGCGGAGCGTGGTTGGCGGGTGGGGGTGTGGAAGCTGAGTCTGCTGTTCAGGTAGGCTGGTCCGGCGTTGTGGAGTGCTTTGTGTGCGTGGGTGAGGAGGTGATCCTCTTGTCGACGGGGAGCCAGTGTAGGTCTCTCATGTGGGGGGTGATGTGGCTGCGGCAGAGGGCGTTGACGATCAGTCGGGCGGAGGCGTTTTGGATGCTCTACATATTGAACCTTTTAAAGATCAAATGACCCATTCACTGGCCATTGCAAATCGGAATCTTTCTTTGTGTATTTGTTCCACAGTGGACCGTACATTATGGAAGAAATACCATATTTGACATACATATCCCTATTAGGCGTCCCTTCTGGTTGAGCCGGCTGACTTTTTTCTAACTCTACTTTGGTACCACCAGAGCAGCAACACCACCTACGGAGTGTGCTGAGCACAGGCATGTTTTACCAAATTATGTGTAAAATATTACTACTCCAAACAAATATTCAAAAAGGAGAAAAATCTCCACTTTACCTGCTTCCTTTGGCTTGGCAGTTCGGGCTGGACTTTTCCCATGAGGCACAGGGTCAAGACTGGTTTGCATATGACTGGGTTCAAACTGGAATGGCATGGTGAGCAAAAAAAAGATGGATTTAGGCCGAGATCTCTGTACTGGGGTGAATGTATGACATTGTTCTGCATTCTGTCCATCAACGGTTGTTTTTGCATTTGTCACCCCGAGTAGGACGGGTATGCTCAGACGTGGGTCCCGTGCTCTCCATGCTACTGGAATCAAGCTATCCTGGATGAAGAGGGGTGAAACCCTGAAACCGGTCCTAGGATGCTTGTTTCCAGTCCAGGGAGGACCTGGCTGGACGGTTCTCATGAAGCACAGGGTCAAGACTGATTTGCATATGGCTGGGTTCAAACTGGAATGGCATGGTGTGCAAAAAAACGATGGATTTAGGCCCTGGGGTGAATGTATGACATTGTTCTGCATTCTGTCTATCAACTGTTGTTTTTGCATTTAGTCAAAGGAAAGCAGCATTTTAGCGGAACATTTCCCCCTTCTCCTCCCTGCCTTGGTGGATCTCATGGCCAGCTCTCTTCAGCTCTGCTCTGGCTCAGAAAGTGGAAGGCAGCTGGACAGGGTAGTGCGACTATTTGTTGCTTTCTTTGCCAGGCTTTCACCTCTCACTGCCAGATTGTTTAACGTCCTACAAGTGGGGCTGACAGTCCTTCACTGTGAGTTATCTTCATAGGAGGGAAACATGCTGCACTTTTAAAAATTGTTTACATTGATTTAGGCAAAAAAGTGTTGCTCACATTATTCATTTGGCAGCTAGTGGACACAAATATGTCCTGTGTGTATCTTGATTTAACCCAGATAACCTCCCCTCCTTCAGCGCCCCACCCCCCAAGATCTGGAATTACTTGTGTGTGAATAGCCGAGCAGGAATGTTACTGTCATCACCTGCCTTGTTGCTCGGAGCGCACACAATCGCATGCCATATTTATTTACTTCTTTCTTTTTGTGTGCCTGTTAGGCGTGGAAGCTGAAGTTTGGGAGATCAGGGAAAGGGGTAAATGAGGGGCGCCAAGTGACAAGGCCCCGAATACTTTGAAAACACTTTACCTTCAGAAGCACTGCTGGTTCTTAAAGCAGCTTTGTGTTGAAAGGTTTTTTTAAAGTAAAGGCGTCGGCTCCTATGTAGGCTTTAGTATTATCACTCCTGTCGTTTTGTGGATACTTTAATATCCCAGGTTAAAGGATGTTAAGTGTATGTACAATCATGCTTGCCGCGCGTAGTTTTATATCTCCAAAATAAAGCCAGGAAATTTCAGATAATATTTATAGTCCATGCTGAATAGTACTGAAACAGACATTCAATTTTGACCAGTAATTTATTTTACATGCAGCATATACTTTACCGTCCTGCCGTGTTTTTAGACATGTATGTGCTAAGACCGGATCCATTACAGTTGTGACTCATGTTTTTTTTTTAAACTGACATTTATATTTAAATTTATTTTTGTGAAAGCTCTCATCTTGAAAACGGGAAAGTGGCTGATATTAGACACGGTTTTTCAATGAAATGTGAAAATACTGTTTCTCAAACATGGTACTTTGTTGTATTTAATCTTATTTTAATAATTTGTTTTCACAACCCCCAATGCTAGCCAGAAAAAGTATCTTTATTTCACGGGGAACTCAGTAATTGATTGCTGCTTATCTGAAGATAATTTATGTCTCTGTCAAATTTCCATTTTTATGCTTCTGATCAGGTTCAAAAGCCATCTTTGCATTAGAAAAGCACAGGATTGGCTCAGAACACGCAGTCTACATTAACAGTATGCTGCACTTACTTTGCTGCATGCACTTTGAGTAGATGCATGGTGTTAGAACTGGGGGTCTCTAGTTGGCTGAGGTAGGTACCTTAGTCCAAATAGGGAACCTTGCAACTAGTCAGGGAAAGGAGGAACACCCTCTAAGATAACCCCTGCTTACCCCCCGGTAGCATGGCACGAGCAGCCAGGTTTATCTCCAAGGCAAGGTGTAAAGTATTAGCAACCACACTCCCAGTAACAGAGTGATAACACCACAAATGGACACCACACTGGTTTATAAAAATAGCGGTATCTTTATCAAAAGGAATACGATGAGACCAAACAATAGATATCCAACATTTGCGTATTTGTAATCTTTCACTTTGCCGGTTATTAGGCCAGCAACCACTTATAGGTTCTTGCGGTATTAATGCAGTCCTAATGCAATGCTATGCAGTCCGTACTATTGCAGTTCGTAATGCAGGAATAATGCGATTCGTAATGCAAGAATAATGTGATTCGTAATGCAAGAATCAGGCAGTTTGTAATGCAAGAAATAATGCGATTCGTAATGCAAGAATCAGGCAGTTCGTAATGTAAGAATAATGCAGTACTCCAATCTGCGCCGTCAACTCGGGCCCACACTAGGCCCCAACACCAGAGACAACGGTCATTAGCTTAAAGTGGTGGCCCTGGTACTGCTGGGCAGGTACAGGCCGCTCGGGGACTCAGCGCGTCTAACATGGTGCAGCAGGAGAGAGCTCGGAGCACTCCTGCACTCCTACTGCACGCCTCCCCAGGCAACACAGGCTTGCGGCTCCTGACCGGAGTCCAAGCCTTACTTGTGGGGGGGGGGGTGCGCTGCCTCGCTCTCTCTCTCTCTCTGCCCACTCGTCGGACGTCCTGCTGGGCGGCCCGATGACGTTGCAGCTCCGTTGTTAGGCGACGCTGTAGCAGGATGGGTTACGGCGCTGCCTTCTCCTACGTTGACGATCTTGGGCAGATTTCTCTTGGTGAACAACGATCACGATCCCTTTCACCTTGCAGCTTTCTTAGCTTCAAGAAATCCTTTAGCACGTTGAGGCTCAGGCAGGCGGCAGTGATCCTTACTCACAGCCTCAGTTATGGTGACAGCTCGGGCCACAAACAGAAATACAGCAGCGTGGATGATGTTTCTGTCAGGAACCCCGTCACGCAGTCCACAGAGTGCCCTGCATTGTTTATCAGCACCCATAAGGTGGGAATATCATTCATATTGCAGTGTTCCTACAATAAGTACTTTGACCAATGTTTGTTTTTTCTTTTTGTATGGACCTTGCCAATGTTTATTAGATATCTGAGGATCAGGGGGCACAGGTGCAGCTGCTAACACGTGAGCAGTAACTGTACTGAACACATGGATTGAACACACCCGGCAACTGCCTCGATCTGCAGACACCTGTTGCTTGGCTTTCTGTTTCCTGCCACAGGAATTCCCTATAGCCTCGCGTCATCTGAGCCTCAGCTAAAGAGAAGGATTCCATCTGTTCAGGAACCACGTGCGCTCTGCCAGCAGAAATTCTCCCGGTGTTTGAGCTGGCTAAGGACTGAGATAAGGACATTGCAGAACTCTTTTAAAAGCGCTTCAGAGCTAAGTGTTCTATTGAAGCTTTGCATGTAGTTTTTTGTTATTGAAAATGATTGTGAGTGCTATTTAGGTGAAGAAATTTGCTTTAACATTAGTGGTGTTACTTTTGAATGCAATTTCGAAAACTGCCTGATATTGTTGAACTGTGCTTTTACATTAATGGTGTTATTTTTTAATGCAACTTGGAAACTGCCTGATATTGTTGTACATGTGTTGTACATATGCGCATGCTACGTAAGATCTTCCGGTGGATCCCCACCGAGACCAGGAAGACGGTCACCCAGGCCATCGTCACCAGCCGACGTGACTACGGCAACGCCCTCTACGCCGGAACCACCGCCAAGCTCCAGAAGAGACTCCAGCGGATCCAGAACGCCTCAGCAAGACTCATCCTCGACATCCCCCGACACAGCCATATCTCCGGACACTTGAGAGACCTGCACTGGCTCCCGGTCAACAAGAGAATCACCTTCCGTCTCCTCACCCACGCTCACAAAGCCCTACACAACCAAGGCCCAAGATACCTCAACAGCCGCCTCAACTTCTACACTCCCATCCGCCAGCTTCGGTCGACCAGCCACGCCCTCGCCACCATCCCCCGCATCCGAAGAGCCACAACAGGAGGAAGGTCCTTCTCCTACCTGGCCGCCAAGACTTGGAATTCCCTCCCGACCCACCTCCGCCTGACCCAGGACCACCTCGCCTTCAGGAAGCAGCTCAAGACCTGGCTGTTCGAACAGTAGCGGACCCCCCATCCCCAGCGCCTTGAGACCCACCGGGTGAGTAGTGCGCTATATAAATGTTTTGATTTATTGATTGATTGATTGTGTTTGATTGCGAAATAGGCAACAATTCTTCCTGGTATTTTTTAAGCTTTCTGATGCTTAATGCAACATGTTTTCTGGTCGTGTTTGGACAACAACTCTCCTTGTATTTTGAAGTTGACTGATTTTGGTTGTGCACTTCTTTGGCAGTAGTAAGGGGACATTTAATAACATTGTAAAGCGCCAAGGACTATATGTAAAGTGCGCCTTTTTTTATATTGTTGTGCGCGATTGAGTTTTAGTGCGCCATTCTTAAGTTGCTGGATATTTTGGGCAGCATTTTAAGGCCCAGTTGCTTAGTGTGTTTTAAATCAGGCTTGGAAACGTCTTTGGAAAAGTCTTATGCACAATCAGGTGAGATCATAAGGTATTACAAATAAACAAATATACTACGTGAATTCATAACATAGAACACACAGTCTAATACAAATTCCTGTCTTATGTTTATAGAAACCTGTATATACATTTCTTAATGCTTATTGAGAGACAAACTGTTTGAAGCGCCATCATGCCTAAAAGGTAATCATAAGTAGTAGAAGACGTAATGTTAGTATTGCTAGCAGTCTAAAGAGTTTTTAGGGCATTCTGTGCTTATCAAACTCTGTGTATCTTAGGAAAAGTTACAAGTGGCTCGCCGTGTCGAACTCCAGAACCTGGCTGGCCCAGACGGCACACCATGTTCTTGGCAAAGCGCAAAGAGTAGCAGTCTCTCTTTCTTGTCTCTCATCCCAAATCTCCCTCCCTCTTTGGGCACCTGCCAGGGCTTCTGTTTTGGGTCAGCAGCACTGAGAAGTGTTCAGGGGGTTGAGTAACTGTCATCGCCGCTGCAGACGGACCTGGTTTTCAGGTGAGTGGCTGGACTCACATATAACAGTTTCACACTGCGGGGGCAATGCGATTACAGAGCACCTCGTAAACAGTACCACAGACCACATGGCAGTCTTCCAGAAATCCTGTAACACGTTGCGGCTCGGGACGGTGGCAGTGATTCTTACTCACAGCCTCAGTTACGATAACGGCTCAGGCCACAAACAGCAATACAGCTGCGTGGACGATGCTTCACGCTGTGGGGGCAATGCGATCACGGGGCACCTCGTAGACAGTACCACAGACCACACGGCAGTCTCAGGCATACAAAAGCACCACGCACCAAGCGTCGCTGAGACACGGTTGGAAACTTTTTTATGTTCCTGAGTTTCCACAACAGGGGACCAGCTCTCCTTGGACCCTTGGAGACACGCTACTTCAGGACACAGCACACAGCAAAGTCCTCACAAGCAGGGGGACACAGCACACAGCAAAGTTCCTTGGCCTTTCCTTAGTCAAATCAGCAAACTGCAGGCCAGCCCCAGAACACACAGCAAGGGCAGTCCTTCTCTTCAGTCTCTTCAGCTCTTCTTCTTTGGCCGAGGATCCTCTTGATCACAAAGTAGGTTCAATCCTTTTTCAGTCTGGATTTCAGTCTTGAGTTCAGGGGTTTCAGCTCTCACATTTATACCCCTAAATGCCTTTGAAGTCTTTGTCTTCAGGGGGCTCTGAGCCCAGTCCAAACCAGACCTGGGTGTCTTCCTGTCAGTGCACACCCTCTTCCTTTGATAGTCAGGGTCTGGGGCCCAGACGCTCAGCAGGAGGTGGAGCCATCCTTTTGTGGCAGCAACACAGCCCTCTTCACATCCAGGGGGCTAATACCCCCACCCCCATCAAATGCAGGCCAGCCTGTTGCTGTCTCTGCTCTTCCTCCCTGGGGTCAGGACACGTCCCAGACCTTGTCACATCCAAACCCAGATGGTCAATACACAAACAGGCGGAGGCGCACAGGATGGTTTAAGACAAGAAACCAGCCACTTTTAAAAACGTGGTTTCTAAGCACACAATTTAAAAACCATCTTCACAAAAAGATGTGTTATTAAATTCAAAAAGACATGGTACACACCTCAGTACAAGTCCTACCTTTCACATACACTGCACCCTGCCCAGGGGGTTACCTTGGGTCTACTATAGAGGTGTCTGTTGGGCATAAAAAGGGAAGGTAAGGCCTGTCAAGTGGGTGCACTTGTCAGGACAACAATGCAGTTAACAAACTGCGCGCAGGCACCGTGGTAGGCCTGAGATCTCTTTTTAGGGCTACTTGTGTGGGTGGCACAATTAGTGCTGCAGGCCCACTATTAGCATTTGCATTTCCAGCCCTGACCCACATAGTGCACTTTACTAGGGACTTTACTAGTAAGACAAACATGCCAATTATGGACAACCAATTACCGTAACACTTTATACAGGGAGCACTTGCACTTTGACACTGATCAGTAGTGGCAAATTGCCCAAAGCATCTAAGACGGCAACATAATGTCAGAAAAAGGTCTAGTAGGAAGGCAAAAAAGTTTATGGAACTTTAGCCAAAAAGGGCCAGGTCCAACACATGGTATGTGCTTGCTGCGTCAGTCTGGACAGGTCATTCCTATTTTCAGCAAGAATTGCAGCCCAGCCCATTTGGAAGCTCCTCCAGCAGAAGCATCATTAATAAAGGGGCTGGCTTCACATAGGGTTGTTTACTTTCTCGACTGTGGGAGAGCAGCAAGCTACAATGGATTTGTGATAAGGTTGTCCACGGGTTTTGGTGCACAATTTGTCATTCTTAGTCCTCTGGGCAGCGCTGCAGCTGTGTCTCTGAACCCAGTGGTAATTCCTCATTCTTAGTCCCCTGGACCGTGCTACAGCTGCTTTTCTGGTCCCATCAGTAATACCTCATTCTAGGTCCTCTGGACCGTGCTGCAGCGGAGTCTCTGTTCATACATCCACTACACTCCAAACCAAAACACATGAGTAAAACACATTGTCATTTACAACACCATTAGCTCTAACTCTCAAAAATGCGAGATCTATTGCATTGAAAATGCTTGTTTTTTCAAGGCGCAGGGACCGAGTCCCAATGTCCTGTAATGCCATCCATAACACGTTTCTCTAAATTTCAAGAGTTATTCAGAGACCTTTGGGTCAATGACCCGGCTTTTGGGGTCATGGACCCAGAATAAGTTACAAGAAAAAAACTCGCTCATCCTACCAGATTTGTTTATTTTTTTAATTTAGGCCCGGGGACTAAAAATCCAAATGCGTATCTATTTGTAATCCTTTCAAGCCCATCCAAAAACTCTCTTTAAATTTTTCTCAAATAGATTTACACCACACCAAGCAGCAAAGGAACCCCCTTGAGGAGAGTTTTACTTCCATGCCAAGTTGGGTGTAATTCTGTTCATCTGTTCTTTTCTGTATTGAAAAGCAAGATTCCTTAAATGGGCTATTTCACTTATTTGACCCTGCTCTTCCCCCCTTTTTTTGTTGGTCTTTATGCTTGATGGATCTGCATTTCCCATTGAAAAGTAATATTTTGATTTGCCTATACTCTGTTAATGGATTTGCATGAAGTGCGGCAAACACCACCGTAGTCACACAAGGGTTAGAATGCCAAATTTCATGCACATCCGTACAGTTGAAGAAAAGATATAACAATACTTTACTCAGAAAACGTGTTTTTGTTGATTTGGTGTGAATCCGCCCATTCGTTTAATATAGATCAGCATTTTTAAAAGTTGCTGGGTAGCTTGAAAAAGTTTAACACCTCTGTACAGACTCCTGTCAATCACATTTGAGTTTTTACTCACAGTCACAGGTTCAGTGTCAAGCCAATAAAGACAAATGCATGGTGGTATATCAATCACAAGTAGGACATGTTTACCCACTGTCGCTCACCCACACACACTCATGGGCAGCGGTAGGGTTCTGACATTGTCATTGACTCAACGACACACCATTGGGATTAAGGTCATAGCTACTAAACACGTTTTATATAATCCTGGAGATTAAAGAAACATACATTCTCAAAGGATGATGGTAAATTAAAAAGAGGTTAGAAGTGATAGCAGTTAGCAGTAGATAGCATTTAGCAGTCATGCTATATTTAAAATGTTTATTTATCCTTCCATTTGGTTTTTAAATAAAAAAACTAGTAAATTCACTGAAAAGAAAAATAGAACCAGAGTCACGGCTCACCAGTTATTTTGTTGCAGGAGCAACTCAGGTCACCCCTTGCACTGTGTATGACATCACACATGACATAATTAATGACAGCATAAGTGAAATCATTTATGATAGAATTGGTTAAATCACTGTCAATAAAAAACAAAAGATATCAATGCATAGAAAGGGAAATAATAAGAACCTGCAATCAATCTTAGACCAAAATAGCATTTGCTGCATGCTTGTCTCCCACACAGACTCATGTAAGCATAGAAAGACTCTCAGAAGCACATACAAAGACACACTTTAGTCGTACACCACGCACTCAAACACACATTCACAAAGACAGAGGCACATTGCTATATTCAGAGCCACACTTGAGGACACCATTTGCAGAGCACTATAGCCTCAGACCCACAATCACAGAGACACAGGATACCCCTTCCTACACAAACAAGCATTTGCAATGCAGTAGGTCTCGCATTTGTGAGAGTTAGAGTTATTGGCGTTGTAAATGATAATGTCTTTTACCCATATGTTTTAGTTTGGAGTGGATGTATGTGGTGTGGAGTAGAAATATGTGGGTTGGATTGTAATTGTTAGTTGTGGAATTGTGTGGTGTGGATTGGGTTTGTGTAGTGGAATTGTGTGGCATGGTGTGCAGTGGGATTATGTGGATAGTAATTATGTGTTATTGAGTGTACTGGAATTATATGGAGTGGGATTGTGCGTTATGGAGTGTAATTAAGTGGAATGGTATTTTGTGGGTTGATGTGGATTTCTGTGTTTTGGATAGGATATATGAGGTGTGTTGTGCAATTGTGGTGTGAAATGGAAATGTGTAGAGTAGAATTGTGTAGTGTGGAAGTGTGTGCCATTTAGTGTAATAATGCTGATTGAAATTATGTGGTATAGTGTGGAGTGTATTTGTGTGAATTGTGTTACCAAGTTTGAAAATGATGAAACAATTACAAAGAAAGGCGGCCATTCAGTGTGCACACATTCACAAAAAAAAACAAAAAAACATGTTGCTTCTACTAAAAGGCACAACTAATATCTGTGAGATATGGGAGACTGAGAAGGGCTCTTCACATTCTGTGAGGTGGAGGAAGGGGCATACATTGCATTACACCACTGTGTACATTGAAACTTAAACCTCAATGAAAAGTTGACGAGCGCATGAAAGAGGTTTTTTGGGAGGCTAGAGCCTATAATTATTTCCTTGTTTCTTCGTTAATGGTCGTTGATTGTGATTGTACTGCTTTATCGCGAGGTTATTTAACAGTTTTCCTCACAATCATTGAAAGTGAATGGATGTTGGCGATCTGTTTTTTCACTGCAAAGGTATTTGAGGCTTTACCTCTTATCACTTCAGGGATACTAGCTTGACATTTTTACACATTTTTAAACCACTGCAGGCATTGGTGGCTTCAGAGAGAGATCCTGGGCAAATCTCTGTTGAATGAAAGACCTCCCTATGTCAATTACCCAGTACTCGCTCCCATTTCATTCACCCTAAAACCCACGCCATCCGGCCTCAGACACTGTAGACAGGCGGGACCCGATTCACAGAATTAACTTAAGACTAAATCCTAAACTTACTACTTTGAGCTATTCACAGAATGCACTTACTACTTTTGGTATTCACAGACTGCACTTACTACTTTTGGTATTCACAGAATGTATTTACGACTACTAACTTTACGTCCGCACTCGGGCCGGAAATTCCGGCCCGGAGGCAGAGATTCCGGCCCGGAGGAGGGGCTTCCGGGCCGGAGGCGGGGATTCCGGCCAGTGGCGGAGATTTAGCCATGGCCGAAATCTCCACCTCCGGGCCGGAAACGCCGAATCAATGAGAATCAATGAGAAAAGTGGAAATTTGTGAAAAACAACTTTTTTTAGCTTGATTCTGAACATGCATTAAAGAATGAGTGATGATACAAATCTTAGGATACAATAAGAATTATTTAGTGATGAACTGAAGATTACGGAATAATAGGGCAAATGTAGTTAGGATTTGGCAATGGTGTAAATTGGTAGATATAAGGCTCTGAATTCTTGACACATTGCGGGCATTCTTGGAACAATTGTCACCCTCCTTCATTATAACTGCACTAGAATGATGTTATTAATTCTTTATAAGTATGTGGTGTAAGTCTTGCACTGATATAACATTGGTCATTCTTGCTATTTTAGATCATTATCACAACTTCTGCTATTGGAGCCCTCAGCTTGTAACATTGTTGTAACATCCATCCATGTATTCACACATTCAGCCACCATCCGTTCATTAACTCAATTACTCAATCTGACATTCAAGTCGGTATCTCCTATTCATTCTTCCACCCATACATTCATGCTCTCACTCAATTATCCATGCACGTACTCATCAATCTGCCGACTCGTTCTCGCATTCACCGTCCTCAATCATCCTCACCAATCAATGGAGATGCAGTTTTACTTCTACCAGACCAGTTGTCTTCTCCACTGCAGCTTTACTGCAGTACGTCAGACCTGTTCTTCCAAGGAAAATATAATCTTTTTATGCAGACATGTTTGCAGTTGCTTTGGATCCACTCTGCACACTGACTTAAGGATGTTAACAGCATTTAATCAAAGTGAAGGAAATAGGGTCGCAGGCTGCCCCAGCCTCATCTCATGATGCACTGTGTTACCCTCATTCTGTAGTATATGCATACCTTAATTTGTGAACTGAAACTGGTTTAAACGGACAGTCCTATTGGAACATTTATGTGTACCACAAATAACTTTTTGGGAGTAATTAGTTTTTGTCCAAAGGAGGAGAAATTGACCATAACATTTGGTGACAATCTGCACCCAATTGCTGCCATGCACCTCCATCACAGCTGCTTTTAGTAGCCTGCCTCTTCGCATTGAAAGTATGTGCAGGGTGGAGTGGTAGGGCTAGTGCCAAGACAGTGACCCGTCACACATCCCTGGTGTTTGTTTGATCAGTACAGCAGTGCAGTGGGGGTGTTTTCCTGCAGCTTCAGAAAAACGTAAGTAAAAGGACGAGTTAGGTGCAGGGCTCTGTCATTTTTAAGAGCTAAGGGGCATATCAGCAACAAGCGGCGATAATTATCGCTAAGCGCACTTAGCGCTAGGATAATTATCGCCGGCTAGTGTGGATTTTTATCGCTGAGATAGCGTGCTATTAGCAACGCTTATCTCAAAAGCAATAAAAATTCTCATGCTAACTCCCTAACATGAGATTATCTCTGGAAACCGAGCGATAATCTCACGCAATGTGGCGTTAGCTTGCTGATAGGGCCCCACAAACTTAGCCATGATATCCACCTTCCATAGGATATCATAGCTAAGTCAGTCCTGAAGCAGGCGTAAGGAAAGTAGCAATTACAGGGGTTATCGCTACTTTTCCTGCCGCAATGCTTCATAGCGTGGGGCTTGATGATAAGAGAAATGTTGCTTAGCGACATTTCTCCTGTCATGTCTGGTCAGGAACGCCCACTTTGATCTCATTAGAGATGCAAATCAGGGCGTTAGGAATTCCTACGCTAACGCAAGTTTTCACACGTTAGCGTGAGCTTCATAATTAGGCCATAGGGGTGACTGATAGGTTTCTATGTGCAGTGTTAGGGGAGGTATAGTGAACCTATACTTCAGTAAGGGGTGCATGCACCACCTTACCCAGGCTGCAGTAGCAGACCTGTGGTGTCATTTTGGAGGGCTTTCCAGGGGTGTCACAATACATGCTTCAGCCCCTGGTAGGCCTCTGGGGTACCTATGCCCTGGGTACATAGTATATAATATATTAGGGACTCACAAGGGTACCCCAGAATCCAATCTGGAGTGTACCTAAAGTACATGCAATCAATTTAGAGAGGAAGCAGCTAGGCTGGGGCCCTGAATAGCAGGGTCCCAGCCAGACTAAAGTCGAAAAACAGTGAAACACCAAGCAAAAAGTGAGGGTAACCATGTGAAGCCGATCCTACTCTCCTACACCCAGGACAAAATAAAATATTAAAGATGTCCCTGTAAGACAGAGAGAAAGCATAAAAGCTAGCATGGCGTAAGTGATTGGTTTTGCAACATGAGGAGCCACCATGTCCGAGGTGTTCTGGAGCAACAGCTCAGATTACAACAGAAACTGCAGCTTCCTGCCACCCTATTAAGAATCATCCAAAATGTCCACTAGATTATATACAGCACAACTTCAGATGACCACCAGAATGGGAGCAGGTCCAAGGGAGCACATGGTTCACAGTCTCGGACCCCTCTCAAACCATCACTGATTCAGCAGTCAAATATGGTTATTGTTTACAAATGGTGTTACGTGTGTTGCTCACATTTTAAATGCAGATTCTAGAGCATGAATTATCTAAAAGCATAGTGACCTGATTTTGCACTGTTTGCGCTGCTTGTGTAATAACTTTAAAAACGTTCTTGAATTAAATTCACTCTCAATTTTCATATTAGAAAGGTGGCAAACATTTACGTTTTTAATATCTTATTATCTAACCACAGCAAACATGGTGAGAATTATGTTTTCTCCATGTCTTGGCCGATAGTTAAAGTTTAATTTGGAGCAAACACCATTTGCTCCACTCCTTAATACAAAAATTTCAAAAACCAGTGCCACTGGATTCTACCAGTTTTATTCAGTTACTTTTCGGACTAATGGGGGTATATATATATTGGACCTGGTGAACACCAAGTTATTAAACTCATATAATTCTGCTGGTCTCGTGGGCAGAGTTTCAACAGAATTGGCAACTGTCCTCAAAGCTTGAGCACCGAGACCAAGCCCCTTTGTCCATCACGTCTCCCGCCACCCCATCGTCACCCCATGGCTCAATGAGTCCGATTACTTGCCTAGGGGTCAGATCCATTCCTGGGTGCGCGGGGTCCCCTCGCCGGTCCTCAGACAGCATCATTCACCTCCCGGCCCGCACGGACTGGAGAGCTCCGGCACGATCATATCGAATGCCTGAATCAGTAGCTCGAGAGCCTTTAGAACTGTGCTCGGACGGATGTTGTTAATCTGCCAGAACGGGAATCAGCGGCGAGGCAGGAAATATATTAGCCAGCTCATGGGTGCTCCGTGAGATGAAGCAAAGTGGAGAAGGAGGATGACACAGGCCTCCCTTAAACAGGAGCCCAGATGACACAACAGGCATCTGTTGCACAGAGCGAGTCAAGAACACACTACAGCCCGTGGCGTGTGTACCAACTCATGGCCGCCAGTGCCGATGAAGGAGAGGTGTGTTTACCTCTCTTCTGCAGGGGGTGACTCTGAGGTGAGGAGGGGGAGCCTGCTGCGCAGTGTGCAGCATGGGGAGACATGAGTGTCGCGCGCCTGCCCTCCCGGGGGCCGCGTCGTCAGGCGAAAGGTGGGGGGTGGGCAACGTCTCTTAGGGCTTCTCTGATGGAAACTGCAGATTACAACGGCTTGGTGGGAAGACAGCCTCGCAGTGTGGGCGGGGCCTAAGGGAGACAGGGCGTGCACCAACCCCACTTCCAAAGAAACCGGACAGAAAACCAATGACTATAGATCTCGCAAGCGAGCAGCTGTGCTGCATCGCAGGCAAGGCCTAAAAACAAAGTTCCCTGTAACTCAGGCACACTTGTGCCAAGGCGCGAGGGTACCTGAATTGGCACTAGGCTGCCTGAAGTGCACCTGCGCTATATGAGGGCAGAAGTGCAGCGTATCTTAGTAGACATGACACATTTCTGCTCTCTCCCTTTCAAGCAACGCAGCATTGCAAGTTGCCTTGCTGCAATGTGTATGTGTAGTAGGCTGCATTATTTTTGTGCAGGAAGGGACACTTTCCTGCATGGAAAATATCCCGAGGCATTTTCCTCTTAATAAAGATATTTCTCCTCATTACGCATCACTTGGGGAGGTGTGGCATTTTGATGCATTCCAAGTATGCCAGTAATGGTAAATCTGAGCATGCACTAAAATCCCTGGGTGTTGCATGGGTACACCCGTGCAACAACGGCGTAACAGGCCCCCACGATGTGGGGGGTGCGAGCTGTAGAGGGCCCCCTAAGCACAGTATTCAGGCCCAATAGCTCCAGAATAAATCCAGAGCGAGGCCCCTCCGTGTAGGTGGCAGGGGGGCCCCCTCAACTTTCATTATTCCACTGCCATGCACCACCCATGGAACACCTCCCTGGGGCACGGAAAGACAGCGCAGCAATTTGCACTGCGCTTTGGTACTCCAGAATTGTCAAGCCACTCAGGGCCACACCAGGGGGCCTTGCATTGCTTGATTAATCTAATTTATGAGTTGCGTCACTCTTGCACAACATTGTGAGGCGCAAGGACAACACAACTCATTGGTAAATATGGCCCCAAAAGTGTACTCAGGTTATGTGGGCACTGCCTTAATGTTAATGAGAAATACCACCCTCCTCTGATCCATCAGGGAACTCAAAAGAAATGAAGTATGCTTAAGACGCTGACTGCGAGCCTTACATACTCAGTGTGTTCTCATCGCTCTTTCCGGTTAAGAATACTAGAACTGACAATGCACACTGGTCATCTTCAGTCACTCTAGCCTATTACCTGTCATGCTGAATCACTTCACAATTTGCATTCAATGAGCATCCATTCATAGTCTTTCCTTCTTCAGCCAATCAGATGTTCAGTCTTCCCAGTGCCAGTACAAATCATTACTAGATCTAATTCTAAAAACAGGACTTCCTTTAGTTACAGCTAATAATAATGATCATATTAACCAGGCCATTTTAAGCTATTCAAATAATGCATCCTGAGTCATCTTGTGAGCAAATATGTTGATCGACAAACATTAACCTTCCAAGCACCTTAGAAGCACTCTTTTGGCATCTTCTGCAAGATCATCTAAGATGCTGAGTAATAAGTAATAAGTAGTAGCAAAAGAAATCCCCCCGGAGAGCAGCGGTATGTTGCTCATGAAATATTCAAAAGTCATGAAGGCGCCATTCCCATTCTTCATCAGCAGGTGTGTTACCAGTTGAGTGGTTATTTCTGTAGAAGCCACCTGTGATTGTATCACTGATCTTATTGTTTCCACTGGCTTATTAACTTTTTGTGCAACTCTTTGGAGCGATTCTTCATCCAGGCCAAAGTCCCTGAGATACCCTCTTATCGCTTTTATCAAAATGGCAATATCACAGGCGATCGATAGGCCTGGGACAGGCAGAACTGCAATGGTGCATGATAAGGTCGCCAGCTTCCATATCTCCGTCTTAAGGGCCTCTTTCTTCTTGTCCACAACATCTTGGGAAATGTTGGGCAAAGAGAGCAGGAAGGCCTTTCGCTTGTGTTCGGGAAGTTCCTCCCCTAACACCATTTGCATCTGCAAAAAATCAAACTTGCCAATGTCGAAAGATGAAACAAGAAAGATGTGGGAGCATTTCAGCCCCCTCATAGTTAGGTGCTTTGTGCAATCGTCTCTTATCTCTTGGAGTTTTTCCTCCTTGTTAAATGGTTTCTTTCGACGTTTTAATGCATCAATATCATTATCAATTTTTGAGCGCACAAAGTAAAACTGTTTTCCCATATTTTGAACTGCATCCGCGAGCAGGATTAGGTTTTCCCTAATTCTCTCTGTAAAGACCAGGATAAAGAAGTCATAACGATGAAAGTTTACTTGCTGAAGATACGTCTCGGCCATAAAGGTTGGTGTTCCAATTCCAGGCAAGTCCCATAGTTTTACGTTTTCCCGATGTTGGTAGGGATACGCCTTAGGCACGGTTGTTTTCTCCACCGCACTTGTGGGGGCAGCCCCTTTGTCGTCACTGGTCATGCCTCTCATGGCATTGATGAATGTAGATTTACCACAGCCAGATTCCCCTGTGACAGCAATATCAAGCTGTGTTTTCTCTAAGAGTTTCTTAGATAAACTTAGCCCACAATCTGGCAGTCGAAAGGCAGTTTCAATGTTTTCAAATTCCTCCTTAGATATTTCAAATGGTTTAGCATTGGTGCCAAAATGAGCCATGTTAAGTTGGATCTTCTGAATTTAAGCTTCTTTCTCTTTCACTGTGAGTTCTCAAGGTGGCCTACAGTCAAACGAAAGGGAGAAAAAGTAATACAAGAAACTATTAGTGATTGAAAGGAAGACAATGAAAAGTGACCAAAATAATGTAGCTATGCATAAATAAAATCTTTGAAACTATACTTGAACTTTTAGACATCATAGCAAAATTTCATTCATATCACCATTTGCAAACAGATACTCAGGGGCTTATTTATGAGCCCCTTCCGCCGCCGGTGCTTTGCCTTTTGGAATGCACTGGTGGCGTAAAATATGGGCCAGACTGTGACATATTTACAAAGTGATGCATCTAAGCAGATGCATCACTTTGTAAATCCCTGTGCTACATTATACCGGCAGCAGGTATAATGTATGCAGGGTGGGTGTTCCTCTCAAAAAAGGCTCATAGAAGTGTTGCAGTGAAATCTATGAGATTTCACTATGACACTTCTAGGACTCTACTTCGTCAAATCCTTACGCTGCCTCACAGCAGGCGCAAGACTGATGCAGGCCCTGTCACATTGGGCGTGCCCCATGTAAAAAGACACATTGCTGGAGTAGTGTCTGTTTTCAGAACACCCCAGCAGTGCGCCAATTTTGCACACACAGATACGTCAGGAATAAATCCTTGCAACATGGAGCGCCATACAGTAAATGCGACGCATCCATGGTGTCGCAAGGAGGGCGCACTGAAAAGTGTTGCATTGATGTTTTTACGCAGTGATGCAACACTTTTCATAAAAGAGGCCCAATGTTTGTACTATTTTCATGAGCAATGTCGATGATATGATAGGGATGCACAGCTGTAAGTTGCAGAGGGAGTACAAAGTTTGGGGAGAAGAGCATCTATCTACAAGTGATAAAATCTGAACAGTTAGGGGTCAGCTACTTACATAAAGGTAGAGTCAGGCCATTCTAGAATAAATTTGCATCTGAATATGGGAGAATGTAAGGAGCATTACAGGAAGTAACTGGTTTTCATGAAGATCAAGGTAGAGAAAGTGTTGACGAATGATGCAGAGAACTATAAAAAGTTGGTATGAATGAAGTATATAGTTACTACTCTTAATTTGACTTTTATGTACATTGATAATATGTAACCAGACTCCTGTAAAGGGTAAAGATGGCCAACGCAGAACAAAGTATCAGAAGGAAGAAGTGTCTGGAATTCAGGGTTCTGGGAGTAGCTAGCTATGGAACACATATATAAACTACTCTTATTTGTGGGAGACGCCAAAGGGGATTACGTTTCACTAAATAATATTTGTGATTGTTACATATTACACATTGCTTAGATTACAGTGACTGCTTAGATGTACAATGATAATTAATTAGCACATTCATGCTTTCTTCAACATGAGCAGGAAATTTGGCACTCTGCCCTTGGCTTGTGGTAAAAAAATGTTTCATCTTCCCATGATGACAACCTGAATACTGAGTAATGTCTTCAAACTCCTTTTATTTTTTAAACTGAGGGCCATTGTCAGATTTTACTCTCTTAGGTATGCCATAGCTGGAAGATGTCCACTGGATTCACACTTCTGTGTGGGATGCATGAGTAAACATGGACCCCTGATTTCAGGGACCAGGTATGGCTCAGAGTGAAATTGATGGCTGGCAGTACATCGTCTGCGAAGTACCGCGAAGCTATTACAAGTGAAAATCTCTAACTCTCATCAGTGATCATCAACTGATGGAAATAAATCAGTGATCCTTGTTCCAGGACTTATTAAGGGAGTGGAGAAATCACCAGGGATTTAGATATGGGGGGGTCTGGTTTGACTCTGGCAGACGTGGCAGGCGGTAAGCGTCTCCTACACCAGCTGATACAGACACCACACCAGGACAACGCACCTTCCGTTTGAGAGCACGCTTTGTATCAATAATGCTGGGAGGTAGATGAGTACGTCAGATAGTCGGCACCTATGGTTGACCTCTCAGACAGGGTGGGACTCCCAAGACACATCTCATGGTGCCACTGGCAAGCCCACTGCTAAACTATGTATTGTAAGGAAAATCAGGACGTTAATCCCACTCTTCCTGTCCTATCATTGCAGAATGAGGTGCACGTCCAGGATCAGCAAGCCTAGAAGGAAAGTGAGGACAAGCGGGGAAGAGCCAACGTCATGGCTATGTGAAGGGGACATGATGTTGGTAAGATTTAAGGTCCACACAAGGACGATTCACCGTTTGACCTTCAGCTAAATCTGATCACTGACATCAAGGGATTCATATTAAATGATTGAGACATTGACGCAAAAATAAAGGAAACGCTTAATATGTCCACCTACTGAGTGAAGAGCTCCGTGGACTCTAATTGGCTGAAAAAGGCACTGCCATCAAAGATCTCCAACCCACATCCCACCATCAGACTTTCTGAAAGACTTTGGGCCACATGCATCAACGAGAAAACTGGTCGCAAACGGGCAGATTAGCAGAATCTGCCCCTTTGCGACCGGTATTTTTGCATTTGGGATGCATAATCCCAAAAGCAAAAATCGCAATTCAAGGAATCTCCAAATAGTGATTCCTTAAATTGCGATTGCATTTAAGGAATCCCAAATTGAGATTCCTTAAATGCAATGCATTAAAGTAAAAAAATTAGCGATTTCGCTAATAGGTAGAGCAAATTACCATGAAGTTGAACTTCATGGTAATTTGCAAAAACTTAGAAAAATGCACTTTTGTGCAATTTTCAAAGTTTCATGTTGCGCACACACATGCCCTTAGAGCATGTGTCTGTGCAACATATGTGCATAGATCAATTTCATGGGTGCAATAGGGTGTCATTTTGACACCCTCGCACCCTTGAAATTGCATGAGCAATTTGCGAGTACCTACCGGTACTCGCAATTTGCTCATGCAATCTCCAATTCATTCCTATGGGCCTGGAGGCCCATAGGAATGAATGGGACGGCATTCCTTAATTGCGAGTCGCACTTTGCGAGTCGCAATTAAGGAATTTGTAGGAATCGCTATTTTTATAGCGATTCCTATATGAATAGGCTTTTGCAATTCCTTAATTGCGATTCCTTAAAAATCGCAATTAAGGAATCGTAAAAGTCTTTGTTGATGCATGTGCCAGTTAATGGGCTAAATGTTGTAGTTCTTAGCTGAGCAAAGAGGAGTTTAAGGGCCAGATTTATCAATACTCTGCACAAGTGAAAAGTCACCCAAAAGACGCATATCAGCACAGTGTTGAATTGTTATTTACTTTCCAGCGCAAAACTTTATTCACACTGGAAACGTGCCTGAAAGTAACACAAAGAAGTCCTCTGCAATACTTTGTGACAAAGGGCATCCCACAGGGGATTCATAGTTCTATGCCAGGACCGGAGGCTTCAGATTATGCTGACTCTTTCTTCGCTGTTTATTAACATATATTCACAGCAGCCAATTAAAATTCAAACATTCTCAAAACTACATTTCCCAACATTCCTCTATTGACATCAAAAGTGATACACCAATCAGGCCAAGCCTCAGCCGATATAATGAAAGGATGCAATTATGATTCCTCTTTCTTTCCATATCTGAGACAAGTACCCAACTTTATTCTCTCGTTATTGTGTCAAGTGTGTTGTTCCTAACAAGTAATGTACGACCTTAGGGCTTTGGCCAATTATCGCACACCCGACATGGGTGGTCAGGAGGCGGGAAGCGGAGCGTTGGTCATACGAACAGTGTTGTCCCATTTCTATCTCACTCCCGCTGTGGGAAACCTTGGACATATTAGGTGGAGCGAGCCACATTGCCTCGCAAGTAGAGCCCCTGCACCTCTGTGAGCTGCCAATTGCCGGAGGTCCCAGAAAAATGCTTCCACTACGCCCATGTGGACAAGTGAAAACGTTACCTACAGGCTTTGCCTAAGGGTTTCAGGGTCCTATTAAAACTGCCACCTTGCTGCCATTTTCCTTTATAGATATCCAGGGCAGCCCCTCCCTCAGCTGCTTGTGATCAGTGTTACGAGAATTACTTGTTCGTTCTTCACCATGGCAGAGCACCAATATTTCACTGACGATGCCAATGACCCTGACATGGATGACGATCGAGCCCTGTTTCAGGAGAATCTTGTAGAGGCCCTAGATACCTCTGTGATACACTGTGTCAACAGAGCTCTAGCAGCCGCCCTCTAGCCCTTTACATGCCGCCTGTAGCACCATGCCCTCAACTCCGCCCCACCTTCAGGCCATCCCACGCAGGTAATGACACGCTTTCCTATAACTGCCCCCACACCCTCCAGCTCGCAAGACTCACATTCCCATCCACCCTCCTCGCCACCCTCAGAAACTGATGACTCTCCATTCCCGCCCCAGAATCGCGCAACAATGTCCCTTCCAGAACTTTTCAGGGTGGAAACTGCTCCTACGTCGCTGAGACCTGTAAAGAGGCAGTGGAGGGCGCCACCGATATAACAGAGGGCCACCCCCAGGACAAGGAAACTTCAACGCCTCCCCAGGTGCTTCAGGTAAGGCTCAGTCCACCTTTGTCTGTAGAACTGGCGGGCAGGGCACAAAGCTTCCTCCCCAACTGGAGGTCCATCATGCATGACCCATGGGTTCTGGAAACTGTCTCTGGGTTCAAACTAGAGTTTTCTGGAACACCCCACCAACCCTTCCTTCCACAACCCCTCCTTTTTTCCCTTCAAGATCAGTCTTTTGTTCGAGACGAAATACGCCAACTCCTTCAGAAACAGGCAATTTGCCACTGCCACCCTGACCCCTCAGAGTTTTGCAGTACCATCCTCGTGGTACCCAAATAAGGGAAAGGTTCTCATTTGGTCATCAATTTGAAGGAATTAAATTCTTGGACTCTTTATCACCATTTCAAAAAGAAGGGGATTCAACTCCTTCAGGATGGGGACTGGATGGTCCGTCTCGACCTGAATGTTTACCTCTCCCTTCCCATTTTCCCCCCTCATCGCAAGTTCCTCCAATTCACTTGGGAGGGGGGTGTCAGTGGTTTTGTTTCAAGGTCCTTTCTTTCAGTCTGGCCTTTGCACTGTGGTGCTTCACCGAGATGATGCACCCTGTGGTGGAACATATTCGTGCCAGGAAAGTAAGTCTTATCATATATCAACTTAACAACTTCCTAGTGGGGTTGGCATCTTTAGGATTAGGCTATTCTTCCGTTAATAACTACAGTTCCGCCATCTCAGCCAGGCATGCCTTGGTGAATGGAAGATCCGTTGGGGATTATACCCTAGTGAGCCGAGTCATGCCAGGTATTCGCTTAAGTAATCCTCTGCAACCCAAATAGTCACATTTGTAGGCTGTGAACACTGTCCTCTCCTTCTTACAGAGATGGGCAGCTAATTCTGATCTTTCACTGAAACATCTCTCAGTGAAGCTGACTATACTACTTTGTTTGGTGTCCTGCAGGAGTGTATCCAACGTGAAAGCACTGGATTTAACAGGTAGAGTGTTTACCCTCACTGGGGTCTCTTTTACTTTATCCGGAGACAAACAAAAACAGTTTCTAGACAGATTTCATATGCACACTTTCTGAACAATCTTAAATTGTGTATTGTGCAATGTCTGAAAGAGTATGAAGATTGCACCAGGGTCCATCCAAACCCAGATGGCCTTTTGACGAATG